>NC_057839.1:67125000-67425000 GCF_910594005.1 Cervus elaphus
CATCTGTATGTGACTGCTGGAAAACAAACAAACAAATATAGTTTTGATAATGCGAACCTTTGTAGGCAAAGTGATCCTTCTGCCTGATAAGAAGACCTGACTCCTGAAGGAAGAAAACCCCTTTGGCCCATTTTGGGATCTGTTTCGTGTGAGTTTCAAAAGTGTTTATTTTGATTCTCTCCTAAGTATTTTACAGCCAGCAGCCTGGCCAGTTTGCAACATGGTGTTCTCAATTCTACAGAAAACAAAAATGTTATGATTTCTCATTTTTTCCCTCTGCAGTTCAAATGGATACATGACCCATGCAGAAAGATAAAGATGTAAAGACCTACAAAATTCATACAGAAATCTAGAACTCCAAATAACAAAAGGAACCAGGCAACCTCATCTCGCCTCACCCCAAGGGATCATTTCCTGCCGTTGTCTCTGGGGTGCTTTCTGAGGATGGAGGGCTGGGGACCCGAAGGTCCAGCCACTGAGCTGGTGGCCCCAGGACTCTGTGCCTCTTGCTATGTGAGTGAAGAGGGGGGGCTGGCACTCGCTTACCAGCTCCCTCCCTCCCTCACCTCCTTCTTTCTCCTCCTGCTTGTTTTCCTGCTCATCTGAGATCCCAGAGCCAGTGTGGCGCTCAGCGCCTGCTGCTGCAGTGACTGGCAGCCCTCTGCAGGCAGACCCTCTCTGCAGCTCCAACGCGAGCGGCTTATCACCTGCTCCAGGGCATCATTAAACTTCCACCATGCTTCCCTTGGCCTTGCAGTCCTTGACGGCCGGGGTTTAATTTCTGCGTGTGCTGTAAGCTGGACGAAATGCAGTATCTTTGCTTGGATAACGAACTCAGATTTTTCTTAAAATTTCATCCAACACAGTCTCTGTCCAGCCCTTTGAATTCACACTGCTTGGGGATAGTCAGCATTATATCCTCCTGTGTATCCTCAGATCATTCTTTCCAGGGCGTCCTTGCCCAGCATCCCTGGGCCTTCCTGGATGCTCATCCATCCGTGCGGCATACCACATCCGCTGTTACATCACCCAGATATTGTTTTCGGGGTCACATCCTAACAGACTCTGTGGATAAACCATTTCAACTCAGACATAATGGCCCCTAGAGGAACACAATAACACACGATCCTTTCCCTGACAACACCAACACTCGTTATAAAGAAGAGCCACAGAATTTCTAATGAAGCCCAGGAGAGAGGGAGGGTCCCTAAAAGCAGATGTTACAAAAATAGCCTCTGCCATTAAGGCAGAAAAACAATATGAAAATGGGAGCCACTTGAGACCAGTGAGTATTTCCATAATTTATGGAAATAGCTTTTTTCCCCTACGTTTAATGGCCATCAGGAGCTCCATTAAGAACCTGCCCTTCTCTTTCTTCCTTTATAGTCTCAAATTAGAAATCACTACATCATTCTGTGGGTTGTATTTTCTCTTTTTTTTTTTTTTGGTTTCAAGTTCATTTAATTTATTGAAATGTGATCTGTTGTTCTCTTTGATTTGGGCTTGATAGACATCCCAGGATGCTCAGCGAGCTCCGCAGAGCCTGGCCTGGGGTAAACACCCACTGTTGTTGGGGTGTCGTGTGCCTATTAATCCTAGCACAGGCTGCCTTCATCGAGGGTCTTTGCCACAGTTCTCCTTCTCCCCCTGGTGGGGGCAAGCAGCAGGATCAGCAAGTGTGGGATCTTTCCCCACTGACTCTTCAGCATCCCAGCCCGACATAGCAGCCCTGACATTCACCACGAGCCTAGTATGAGTTCTTTCCTCGTGACTGCTTTGAAAGGAACACAAATACTGTGGCTGCAAAGAGGGCATCCTTCTGGGTTCCACTTTTAAGGTGGATGAAATGAGTGATGGGAGAGAGGAGGCGCGACCTGAGGTCTGCCCAGAAGACGCCTTGTTGTCGTTCAGTCGCTCAGTCGTGTCCGACTCTATGTGACCCCACAGACTGCAGCACGCCAGGCTTCCTTGTCCTTCACCATCTCCTGGAGTTTGTTCAGACTCATGTCCATTGAGTCAGTGATGCCATCCAAGTGTCTCATCCTCTGTCACCCCCTTCTCCTTCCACCTTCAATCTTTCCCAGCATCAGGGTCTTTTCCAGTGAGTCAGCTCTTCACATCAGGTGGCCAAAGGATGGCAGCTTCATCCTTAGCATCAATCCTTCCAATGAATATTCAGGGTTGATTTCCTTTAGAATTGATTGGTTTGATCTCCTTGCAGTCCAAGGAACTCCCAAGAGTCTTCTCTAGCACGATAATATGAAAGCGACTGTTCTTCAGAACTCAGCCTTCTTAATGGTTCAACTCTCACGTCCATTCATGACTACTGGAAAAACCATAGCTTTGAGTAAACAGACCTTTGTCAGCAAAATGACGTCTCTGCTTTTAAATATGCTGTCTAGGTTGGTCATAGCTTTTCTTCCAAGAAGCAAGCGTCTTTTAATTTCACGGCTGCTCTCACCATGCCCAGTGATTTTGAAGCCCAAAAAATAAAGTCTGTCACTGTCTCCATTTTTCCCATCTATTGGCCATGAGGTGATGGAACCAGATCATCATTAGTTTTTTGCCTGCAGGACTGCTTTGGTATTCTCATAGAAACCACAAAACCCCCCGCTAACCTGCCTCCTACGAGAACATGACATATGCAGTGATTCCCGAGTCTGCTGTTCACCATTCCCTGTAAAGTCACTCATGCATTTATTCACTAAATATATCCTGCCTACTGAGGCTTCGGGGAAGCCAAGGTTAATGGGACAGGCTCTCTGCTATGAGGAGCCCACATCATTACGATTCTGATGATGTATGTTATAAAGGGACACAGAAGTAACCACTCTGTCAGAGTGGTTCTCTCACCCAGAGAGAATTCCTCAGAGGACAACGGTGTTGACTTAGACATCATGGAGTAAAGAGGGGTTGGGCAGATATAGAAGAGGAGAAGAGCTTTCTAAAGAGACAACCAGCTGCTCATGAAGAATGGAGGCTCCAGACGCACCGGGGTCACCAGGGCCCAGAGTATCAGGACCCTGAGTCAAGAAGAAGGAGGTCCCACAGGACACATGCAGGATGCTTCATGACCTCCATCTTCACCCCAATTTCATCCTCAGACAATGGGGGGCCCCACTGACCTTTCAAGTCAGGCAATGGCATGAGCAGATATTTGCTAACAGGGAGCACATGGAGACAGAGAAGAAACAGGCCAGAATATTGGCCCAGCCATGAGGGCCTGGATGAGGATTCGGCCCTGGGAGTGGAGACGTTCTGCCTTTGGTGGATGATGCTGCGACGGGATTCATGGAACTTGGAGAGGAAAAGATGAGATCCCCTGGGAGCAGAGTGGTGACACTGATTAGAACAAGAAATATGTGTGTAGGAACAAGCAGCAGATGTGTCCTCTGTGTCTCATGGTGGGTGTTGGGGGTGTGTGAGAAAGGCCTCACATGGAAGAAATAGGTTGCCCTTTGCTGTCACTGATTATCTAGAAGTCCCCGTAGAATTATCACCACGGAGAAATGGACAATATCCACTAGTGGGGATGGGAAATGCAACAACTGCAAAGTTGTCAACATACAAAGGGAAGCTGTAGCAAGGTGACCAAAACAGCACAAGTATGGGAAAGAAAAACACACACAAAGCGAATGAACTTAGGTGAGACAGAGGGAATAAAGTCAAGTAGATCAGTTAAAATATGAATATGTACAATTTTCTCTTTTTTGGTACACATTTTTTTGATAAAATTTCAACTGTGCAAGGAAGATGTAAGCATATTATAAAGAACGTTCTCCATCAGAACCATCCATTGCTATTTTGTCACATTTATCTTATCATGCTCTAATATCTATAACATTTTTTTTTAACTATTTGAGGGTCAGTTATACAGAGGATGGGGCTTCCTTGGTGGCTCAGCTGGTAAAGAATCCGCCTGAGCTGCAGGAGACCCCGGTTTGATTCCTGGGTCAGGAACATCTCTTAGAGAAGGGATAGGCTACCCAACCCACCACTCTTGGGCTTCCCTGGTGCTCAGATGGTGAAGAATCTGCCTGCAATGCAGGAGACCTGGGTTCGACCCCTGGGTTGGGAAGATCCCCTTGAGAAGGGCCTGGCAACTTACTGCAGTGTTCTTGCCTGGAGAATCTCCATGGACAGAGGAGCCTGGTGGGCTGCAGTCTCTGGGGTCACAAAGAGTCGGACTCGACAGAGGGACTATGCGCAGCACAGCGCAGTTACTACACCCAGGATCACCGATTACCCTTAGACAGCTCACTGTGAGCTCCCTAAGAAGAAGGAATGGTCAAAATCAGGAAATTCAGGCCCCATTATCTAATCTGTATTCCACATTCATATTTCATCTGTTGTCTCTATAATACAATTTATAGCAAATTGTTTCTGTGAAGGATCCAATTTGGGATCACACATTTCATTCAGTTGTCACACATAATCCATCTCCCCCAATCTGGAAGAACGCCTCAACCTTTCTTTGACTTTCAAGACATTGCCATTTTTAAGGAATTCAGGCCAGCTATTTTGCAGAGTCACCTTCAGTGTGGACTTGCTTCACACTCTCCCATCGGTAGATTTAGCTTGTCGTGTATTTTGCAGCAGCTTTGCAGAAGTCATGCTGAATCCTTCTCTGTGTCTCATGTCAATAGCCACAGGATGCCCTTCGTCTCTTCATTTGCAAAACTATCGTTGATAATTTCATTCAAGTGGTGCCAACCAGGTTGTTGCAACAGAAAGTTATTCTTTTTCCACTTATAATTAGTCATTTTTGGAGAGATGCTTTGAAGCCAGGAACATATCCTGTTCTTTGTCACACTCTTACCCACGGATTGATATTAACAACTAATGATGTTAGAAGTGGGAACAAGAGATAAGAGTGCTTTTGTTGTTCAGTCACTAAGTTGTGTTTGCCTTTTTGCAGCCTCATGGACTAAAGCATATTGGACTCCTCTGTCTTCCACTGTCTCCTGGAGTTTGCTCAAATTCATGTTCATTGAGTCGGTGATGCCATCCAACCATCTCATCCTCTGCTGCCCCCTTCTCTTCAATCTTTCCCAGCATCAGGGTCTTTTCCAACGAGCCAATTGTTCACATCAGGTTGCCAAAGTATTGGAGCTTCAGCTTCAGCGTTAGTCCTTCCAATGAATATTCACTGTTGATTTCTTTCAGGATTGACTGGTTGGATCTCCTTGCAGTCCAAGGGACTCTCAAGAGTCTTCTCCAACACCACAGTTCAAAAGCATCAATTCTTCAGTGCTCAGCTTACTTTATGGCCTACCTTTCATATCTGTACATGACTACTGGATAAATTATAGCTTTGACCATATGGACCATTGTTGGAAAAGTGATTTCTTTGCTTTTTAATACACTGTCTAGGTTTTTCATAGCTTTCCTTCCAAGGATTTTTTTAATTTCATGACTGCAGTCATCATTTGCAGTACAAAGCAACATCAGATAGGGCAGGATTTAATACTGAAAACTCTAAACAATGTGGACAGATATTATAACAAAAGCAAAAGTCCCAATCTGTGAATAAGATGCATCAGTAATAAATCTTAATACTCCAAACAACTTAGCATAGAGAAAAACTAGAAGTATAAACATAATAACATGATGAAAGACTTTTATAAACATCACTTGATCAGCTATTTCTCCTATGAAAATAATAACATAAATTTTAAAAGTTAAGTAAAGTGTATAAACATGTAAGTAAATAATATGTACAGAGAAATGCACTTTCTTTAGAGACTGCTTTGTATGTGTATATATGGATTATTTACAAAAGTTGGTATATACTTAGCAACAAAAGGCATAGCTCATTTTTTAAAAGTAGAGGCATTTTTGATCATATTCTCTGAATATGAGCTAAAAAAGTTAGAAATAAATGATAAAAGGTAAGAAAGAAAACCTTGATCTTTCAGATATTGAGAACATTTTGTTAGATGACTGATGAATTAAAGAGAAAATTAAAATTGAAATTAAAATTATTTTGAAAGCACTAAACAAGAGCATTTTATACCAAAAACTTGCGGTGTGAAATAAATGCCATATGTAATGATTGCTACCATTACTCAAGAAGAGAAACTATATAAAAAACACTTGTGTCCACATCAATAAATTGAGGAAAATGTCCCCAAAATACAAAGAATCAAAGAGAAATAGATAAAAAAAACCAATGTGAAACAATGAAAACAAATAACTGAAATGAAATAATAAATCCTAATCTGGTTTTTAAAAAGTCAATATGATAGATAAAGCTTTCACAGGCTTCATTAAGCACATTACTGGAATTGTAAACATGAGCCCATCAGGGAAACATATTCATCACACAAAATGCATGAGCAAGGGGGCTGGGCAGCTAAAGACACGTCATTTCAAAGCATCTCTCTACTCTCAGATTACCTAAGAAATTATCCCGTACTTTTTAGATAACTTGACTGCAAAAAAGACATAATCACAGTGCATGCTAGACAAACCTCTGTCTCAAAGGCAGTGTGGGGAATCTTTGTGTTGTGGAACAAACTTCCTCTCCCTGCTTTCAGTTTTAAAAGATTCAGCCCCAACCTCTCCTCTCTCCATACCTCCTCCGTGTGGGTCATGCATCCACCCATGCCCTCCTTTCCCTTCTCGGCCAACATTTCACAGACAAGGCAGGGGCTGGTCAGAGACGGACACACTTCCCTTTCAGTGAATCCATTCCAGTGTTCTGAGCCTTGGTTTTAGGGCTGCTTGCAAGAATTCAGATGTGCTATTTCCATGATGCTATCATATAAGGAACTTCTAAAATATACCTCATGAGTGGCTATCTTGCTTTCACTTAACACAGACATTTATTTTTGTTACTTCCTCAGACTTGAAATATGGTGCATGAGAGTTGTAAAAAATGAACCCATCACAGCCTTCTCATTTCTGCATACAAAATACAGGAATCTCACCAGACTGGATCTTGTAGGCACCATCAGGAACCAGACCGGCACAGAGGTGTGGATGGCACACCTGCCCAGGTGAGGGAGTGGAGCTGTTTTTGTGCCCTGGGCATCTGGCTCTGAGTCTTGTCTGAGTCACAGTTTCAGGAACTTGAGAGGTAAAAGGTGCTGTGGTTAAACCACAGGCTCAGGAACAAGATTGTTTGGGTTTGAATTCTGGCTTCATTACTCGTGAGTTGCTTAACTTTAGTCAGATTAATTTTTGTTTCTGTGCTTCTGCTTTCCATCTGCGAAAAGGTAAGAATACCATTTTTCTTATGGTTTCCTCGTGTGGGGATTAAGTGGGATATTACATAAAGTGCTGGACAACACTGGCAGACACCCAAGAAATGCTAGGTTTAGCTATAATTATTTCAAGCTAGATCAATAGAACTTTCGGGAAGAATTATTTTAATTTTTTGCACATTTTTATTTCATTTTTGTGATGGAAAATAAGGAAAACCCTGTGTATCAATAAATCAAGACTTTTCTTATGAAGATTGTCATGAAGTGTGGGTCTGGGAAACTCAACTTCCAGTAACAACAGTGTGAAAAGGTTGAGAAATTCCCCCTGCAGAAAAAAAGAACAAAGCTGATTAAAGTGTTAAAAACGACTGTTTCAGGATATGAGAAATGACCAAAAGTAGACAACAGCATGAGGAATATTTTCTCATGAAAAAGTGCTACTATATTAAGTGAGAAAGTTGTGGTACAGTGTTCTTGTCTGTGGACACCACCGTTCACATCTGGCAGCAAAACACAGGAAGCTCTGCCTTCTGGTGACAAATTCGGTTTGAGGTAGAGGCAGAGCAGCTACAAATTTCGATGGAGATACTGAAGTAAGAAATGAATGGATGGTTGAAGGAACTCACCACATACCCATGGATGGCTGCTAAATTATGCATGCAGGTGGGGAACTAAAAGCCAAAGCCTGGGGAGACTCCAGCAGAGAGCTGGAAAGTGAAAGTGAAAGTCGCTCAGTCGTGTCCGACTCTATGACCCTGTGGACTATACAGTCCATGAAGTTCTCCAGGCCAGAATACTGGAGTGGGTGGCCTTTCCCTTCTCCAGGGGATCTTCCCAACCCAGGGATCAAACCCAGGTCTCCTGCAATGGAGGCAGATTCTTTACCAGCTGAGCCACCAAGGAAGCCCAAGAATACTGGAGTGGGTAGCCTATCCCTTCTCCAGGGGATCTTCCCAACCCAGGAATTGAACCGGGGTCTCCTGCATTGCAGGCGGATCCTTTACCAACTAAGCTCCAAGCTAATTACAAAAATTCTGCTAGTTGAGAGAAGAGTGTAGCAAGTTATTATCTGACCACTAGACTACTCAAGTACAGGAGAGACCCATATGGTCCCAGCTTAAAATATACATGAGCAGAAGCAACATAGGATCCATGATCTATGAGGATGGATAGAAATCTATAAGGAAAGACTGCACAAAAAGAAAGGCAAATATCATTTATTAATGCATATATGTAGAATCTAGAAAATGGCACAGATGAGCCTATTTTCAAAGCAGAACTAGACACAGATATAGAGAACGGACATACGACATCAAGTGGGGGGAAGGGGGAGTGCAATGAACTGGGAGATGGGGACTTTCATACATACATTACCATGTATAAACAGATAGCTAACGAGAACCTCCTATATAGCACAGGGAACTCTACTCAATGCCCTGTGATAACCTAAATGGGAAGGAAATCCAAAAAAGAGGAGACATGTGTCTGCATCTGGCTGACTCACTCTACCGTACAGCAGAAAATAACACGACACAGTAAAGCAACTGTCCTCCGTAATCTTTTTAAAAGAAGACATCTCTAAGAATAGATTTCACAGCTTACATTTAGGTAAATCAGTTGCCTGTTAAAACATCAAAAACCTTCAAAAAGACAAAACAGAATCTAGAACTCTACAAAAGTGTCCCAACAAGGTACCGTTTTCAAGCTAAAATTACTGGACATTCAGAGAAAGAGGAAGGTTCACTTTATCTTATGGAAAATTGTCAGTAAAAACAGACTCCAAACATATTCAGACATTGGATTCAGCAGACAGAAGTTTGTAAGTAGTTATTGAACATATGTTCTAGTATTTAAAAAATATACAGGGACTGTCCTGGTGGTCCAGTGCTTAAGAATTCACCCCCCGATTCAGGGAACACGGGTTCAATCCTGGTCAGGGAACTAAGGTCCTGCATGCCTTGGGGCAACCAACCCCAAGAGCCTCAGCTAGAGAGAAGCCCGAGCGTTGCCATGAAGATCCCACATGCCACAACTAAGAACCAACACAATCAGAAATAAATGAATGATTTTTACATTATTAAAAAATGTACAAAGAATGAAGAAACATATGCGATTAATACATGAATAAATAATGGACTTTCAACACAAGTGGAAACAATAAAGAATAATCAAATGGAGGTTTCAGAACTGAAAAGTAAAATAACTCAGTGGAAATTTAGGTCAAATAACAGATTCAAGATGACAGAAGAAAGAAATCATGAACTAGAAGGCAGAACAATGGAAATCACCCAACACAAAACAAAGAATACATGTAAGCGATGATATGTTTTCAGAGGTCTCTGAGGCAATAGCAGAAGTTCAACATGCATGTAATTGGAGTCTCAGGAGAACAGAGGGGAGAGAAAGACGCTGAAAAGTTACTTTTAAAACTAGCATATGAGAATCCTCAAATTTGGTGAAAATATAATTTACAGATCTAAGGATGTTAGTGAACTTAAAATAAAATAAATGCAAAGAAAACAAAATCTAGAAACACAACAGGCAAAATGCCGAGTGATAAAGAGAAAATCATAAAATTATCAAGAGAACATTGGCGCATTACACACAGTGGGACAATACAGTTAACATGTGACTTCTCGTTAGAGACAGTGGGGCCAAGAAGACATTGGGATGGAATCACTCAAAATGCTGAAAGAAGGAAAAAATAACTCATCGATAACGATAACGATAACAATAACAAATTGCATTGCAATGCCCAGCAAAATGATTCTTGAAAGAAAAAGACTGTCAGGAAATTAGTAACAGAGAATATTTGTTCTAACCGTATTGTCCTAGAAGAAATGCTTATTAGTCTTTTAAACTGAGGGAACATGTCACAGAGGCTATCTTAGATATGAGAGATAGAACAAAATACACCAGGAAGAGTAAATATTTCTTTTTTAAAAAAGTGAAAGTTTCTCAGTTGTGTCTGACTCTTTGTGACCCCATGGACTGTAGCCCACAGGCTCCTCTCTCCATGGAATTCTCCAGGCAAGAATACTGGAGTGGGTTGCCATGCCCTTCTCCAGGGGATCTTCCCAACCCAAGGATTGAACCTGTGTTTCTTGCATTTCCTACATTGGCAGGCAGATTCTTTACCACTAGCGCCACCAAATATTAAGCAAACTTTAAAAGCGCTTTTACTTTTTCGCTTAATTTCCGTAAAAGACAGACGTCTATTTGTAGCAAAATTGTGGCACTGTAGACTAGGCCCTCTGTGAGTTCCCTATCTATGAGCTCTGACATAAATCAAAAAACATTATAGAAATTTCCAAAAAGTAAAACTTGAATTTTCCCTGTACCTGGTAGGTATTTACATAGTATTTACATTGTATTTGCAACTATTTACATAGTGTCTACATAGTACTGGGTGTTAAATGTAATCTAGAGATAATTTAAAGTATATGGGAAGACGTGTATAGGTTATATGCAAATACTATGCCATGTTATTTAAAGGACTTGAGTATTCTCAAATTTTGTTATCCGTGGAGGGGTACTAGAACCAGTCCTTCAAGGATTCCAGGGGACAACTGTATTTTTGGAATTATAATGTAAAGGCATGAAATATGTACAACAAGAAAGAAAGGTTGTAATGGAGATACAATGTTGTTAAATGTGTACATTTTACCAGAAGTAAGTTAATATTAACCTGAAGTAGACTTTGCAAAGTTAAAGATTTATATCATAATACCTACAACAACCACTGGAAAACATATACAGAAATATAGCTAAAAAGTAAAAAAAGAGAAAATATGCACTAAAATATTTGTTTAGAATGAAAGAAATTCGTAATAGGGAGAGAGGATCAAAAATAGGATAAGAAATGAATTGATAAGAAACATTAGCATCACAGCAGACATCAATTCATTCATGTCAAAAATACACTAGATGTGAATGGCATAAACAATTGCCTGAAGTTTTCAACTTTTCAAACTTCATGAGTAGGCAAGATACAGTTGCCTGAGAGGGAAGCACTTTAAATTCAAGGACATAGCTAGGATGAGTGGGAAGGATGTAAAAATATACCCTGCAAACTCTAAGGGGAAATAGAATGGTTATTTAAATGTCAGACAAAACATGCCTTAAAGCAAACTAGAGGAAAAAAAATAAAAAAACATGATGATGAAAGGGAAACTAGAGAAGTAACAAATAAAATTACAAATGTTTGTGCACATAATATATTAAGCAAGAATGGCAAAATCAAAAGAAAACTAGAAATATCAGCCATTATGTGTGGAGATTGCATATGCCTCTCTCAGTAACTAATAAAGCAAATCCCTAAGTATACAGGAGAGTAGAACCCACTTCCAGTCAACTTGGTTTCGTGAACAGCTCCAAAACACTGTACCTCCAAACAGCTGTGTCTGCATACTTCTCAAGTTCAAATGGAACGTTCCCTAGAATAGTCCTTTTGCTGGGCCACACACCAAGACTCAGTGAACTGATCTATATATCTATGTCAATATTTTATGCCAATACTTCAGTCTTTGATTACTACGATTTCATAGCCAACCATGGAATAAGGCAAGTCCATTACCTTTTTTCTTTTATTTTCAAATTGTTTTGTTATTCTAGGAATTTTGCATGTCCATGTGCATTTTAAATCAGCTTACCACTTTCTGTAAAATTCCTGCTTGGGTTTTGACAGGGATTATCTTGTAGTTACACATTAATTTGGAGACAATTCCCATACTGACAATATTGAGTCTTTTAATCAAACAATTTATACATCTTTATTTATTCATTTCTGCTACCAGTTTTGTAGATTTTAGTGAAGAGGTATTGCACACCTTAGTTATTTTTTGCTACGGTAAATAGAATTTCTTTAATTTCAATTTTGTTTTGGCTATTAATACAGAGAAGTAGAATTGTTTTATATATTAACCTTGTGTCAGCAATCTTGTTAAACTCTGTTATTTGTTTTAGTAGTTTTCTTTTATTCTTTAGAACTTTTTAGAGAAATTTTTTATACGTTCCCAACTTTGTGTGTTTCTTTTTACTTCCTTGCTTTATTATGCAAGCTAATATTTTCACATTGAGCTGGACAGAGTAAGTAAAGGCACATTAAGGCTAAATTTGGGATTTCTAAGCACCTCAAAAATATAAGTAAAATAATAGCTTTGGAGAGTCTGTTGGACTGCAAGGAGATCAAACCAGTCAACCCTAAAGGAAATCAGCCCTGAAAATTCACTGGAAGGACTGATGCTGAAGCTGAAATTCCAATAATTTGGTCACTCTGTGCAAAGAGCCAACTCATGGGAAAACACTCTAGTGCTGGGAAAGAATGAAGACAGAAGGAGAAGGGGATGACATGAGACAGTTAGAAGGCATCACTGAGTTAATGGACGTGAGTTTGAGCAAACTCCGGGAGATGAGGAAAGACAGGGGAGCCTGGCGAGCTGCAGTCCATGGATCGCAAAGAGTCGGACACAACTAAGCGAATCAACAGCGACAAGAGCAGCTTTTCAGAAAATTAGTGAACACGGGGGGCACTTGGCTGTTTTATAAGTAAGCAGCCGAAAATTAAGTTTATGTTGATTTTACTTGCAAAATGAATTTGAGTTTCAATATAATATGCTAATTGAAAATACAGGTAGCCAAGAGGGATTATATCTGTATGTTTTCATCACATAATGAAACACTTTTAAATCCTTCCTAATGAATTTACTCCTTCTACTTGTGTTAAATTTAAGTACATTGGCATTGAATTTCAATTTTATAATTTAGTTTGTGCTGTCAATACTGTATGGAACCAGAAAGGCGAAGCTGGGAAGATGAGGATGAAGTTTGCTGCCTGATCCAAAAGTTACTGTCTCCACTTGCTTTCAGGTTCACCTTTGAAAAGCAGCGACACATGACTTGGGTTGGTGATAGAAATCGGGGACGCTTATGGATGCAGGGTCTGAGCAGTTTTTTGACTCACCTTAACCATGCCTGTCTGTCTCCAGCTAATGTCTTTTATACCTTGTAGCTTTCATGCTGACAAAGCCCAGACTGAGGCAGGTGGGAGGAGGCAGGTGGGCAATCCCAGGAGTTTGGAGTGATGGGGTAGGGTTGTGGGTGGATCGTAGGGGGCAGTGTCCTTGTCATCTCCGAATTGGCCAGGAGCAGGTCCCAGCAGCCAGGATGTTGGGTCCTCCGAGCCCTGGATAGAGCCAGAGCAGGCAGGCAGGTCATCATCCTTCTTCCCATTTTCTGCTGGAGAGCTTTCTAGGCTGCTCTCAAGTTTTCTGGGACAATGTGTGTTAGAGCAGCTCATCCAGCATCTGGTGGGTTGTCAAACCTGGGAGAGAAAGCCGGTTCCAACGGCAGGCTTCTCAGCTCATCTCATACTGTTTCTTTCTGCGTCAGACTCCACACATTCCTTTAGTCCCTTAGCCTGAATTTCAGCTGCTGTGATGGTGTGAAGCATAAAAAATGGAGTGAATCAAGAGGAGTGATTATGGGAGAGTAAAAGCCACATCTGTGATTATAAATATGAAAAAGAGCAATTGTCAACACTGATTTGTGCTTGATGAGACTGCAAAGGGGCTTCTGTTTGTAGAAAACCCCTCTCTGTCGTGTTATAAGCTAACTTTGGGCTGTAGAGTGGCAGTGATTCTTACAAACTTCCAGCTTCCACAATCTACTCCTAGGAGCCAGAACCTCCTAGTAGGATGGGAAGAGAGGGGAGAGGTAGAGAGGTGACTGAGATTATGCTTATTAAATTTTGTTTTCCAGGGAGTGGACTTTGGGGGGATGGGGCACTTGAAAGGACCAGGAATGCTGAAGGTTTTCAACATTAGTATTTATGTGGTTTTTTTCTTTTTAATTTTCAGGAATATGTTGTTGTTCAGTCATTCAGTCGTGTCTGACTCTTTGTGACCCTGTGGATTGCAGCACAGCAGGCTTCCCTGTCCTTCACTGTCTCCTGGAGCTTGCTCAAGTTCATGTCCATCAAATTGGTGATGCCATCCAACCACCTCATCCTCTGTCATCCCCTTCTCCTCCTGCCTTCAATCTTTCCCAGCATCAGGGTCTTTTTCAATGAATCGACTCTTTGCATCAGGTGGCCAAAGGACTGGAGCTTCAGCTTCAGCATCAGTCCTTCTAATGAATATTCAGGATTGATTTCCTTTGCAGTCCAGGGGAGACTCAAGAGCCTTCTCCAACACCACGGTTCAACAGCATCAATTCTCTGCATTCAGCCTTCTTTATGGGCTAGGTCTCACATCCATGCATGACTACTAGAAAAACCATAGCTTTGACTAGATGGATCTTTGTGTGCAAAGTAATGTAGTTAGCTTCATCAATAAGCTAGATTTTTTTTCTTTTATTTTTCTTTATGAACACTCATCTGGGAATTATTAGTTCCAAATTTAATTTGCACAGGTGGAATTGTAATGGAAGCAATCTGTCTTGTTTGCTCATTTCCTCAATCTTATTTTTTTTTAATTATTTTTTGGCTGCATTGTACGGCAAGCGGGATCTTAGTTCCCTGACCAGAGATCAAAAATGTGCCCCTTGGCTTGGAAGCATGGAGTCTTAACCACTGGAGCATAGGGAAGTCCTTTTCTCAATTTTAAATGCTTTTTTTCAAGGAAGCCATCTATCTTCTTCAGCAAAACCTTTGTAAGTCCTCTCATAGTGGAAGGACACCTGCAGGACCAGTGGAGGTGGGAGTGGTCCAGTGTGACTCCGTTGTTTCTCAGGAGGGTTTGGAGAGGGGCTGTTACCCCTCCACACAGGAACCTGGGGATAGGAGATGGGGGAGGGGAGGAGCCAGCCTATGGAATGGGCCCATCATCCTGAGGCCCTGGGAGCTGCCCTCTCTTTCTCCTTCCCACCCATTGGACCTTCGGGATTCTGGTGGGGAGAGGTGTTGGGCCCAGGATCTGAGTTGCCACTTAGCATGCGAGTTCTGGGAGTCTCGGGGCATGAACTGTGCTGCCAAGGGGACCCGGCGACAACTGGAATAGAACCTTGGGTCCCTTATCTCCTCCCTCCCTTGAGGGGCCAGGGAGGATGGGCTGCTCCTGGGGTTGTCTGGGAATTTCTTAATCAGTAGACAAGGCTGGGAACCTTCTTAGGATCCTTAGAAAAGAAGGTGTTGGCTAAGCACTACGTGGGGATGGAATTTTATTCCCAAGAACTGGGGTTTGTAACTGATAAAAGAGAGTCCCAGGATGGAGTGTCAGGCTGAGTGTGTTTTTGTAGTCTCTCCCATCATGGCTCAAAAAGGACAGATCTGCCTTTGAAAACAATAGGAACCACATTAGCCACCGAAGCTGTTAAGAACAAGAGGAAGCTTTGAGACAGCCATGAGATCAGAAACAAGCTCAAAACCAGGCAGCAGCCAGGCCCCCAAATCAGAGTGTACTAGAGAGGGCTGGCCCCCGGGCCACATCCACGTGGCATCCCTGGCCTTCCCTGCTGAACCGGCCCTGGTGGCTTCTGGGGGTGGGGGGGTCATGATTTCCTGTAGGAAAAGCTTCCCCGGAGGGAATGGGTGGGAGGGAGGAGCAAGGACAGAGCAAGAGGGAACTTCTGAACTTTTGTCCAAGTGCTGTGGTGAGGATGCAGGGGCAGGTGGACCCAGTGAGGCTGTCGGACCCTCTATCCACCCACCCACTTGGCAAGTCCCCTCCAGAGGTTCTAAAACAGATCAAACAGGATATGCCCAGACAGCCCTTTCTGCCCCATCCGTCTGCTCCTGTTGCGGCTCCATTAACCATGTCTTAGTCTGCCGGGGCTGCTGGAATGCCATGTCAGAGAGGGGACCCCCACAGTTGTGGAGTCTGGGAGCAAGGGACAGGCAGATTTGGGTTCTGGTGACCACCCGCGTCCTGGCTTGTAAGCCACCTTCTTGCCGTGTCTTCAGGTGACCTTCCTTGGTGTTCAGTGGAAGGAAGAGACTCTAGTGTCTCCTCTTGCAAGGGCACTAACCCCAGCCTGGGGGCCCCACCCTCATGACCCCATCTTACCCTAATTACCTCCAAATGCCATCACTTTGGAGGTTGGAGCTTCAGTAAATGCATGTGGGGTGTGGGCACATGGACATTTAGTCTACAGCGTTCAGAGAACTGGTATGGCTTCCAGGCAAAACCGAAGCCCTGAGTCACACTGCCACTCACGCTGAACTCCTTGCTCACCTGCACTGGCTCAGTCCTGCAGTCTCCAGCTCAGGACAGTGCCACGCCCTCAGCTACTGCGCCTGCAGCTGGAGCTGTTTCCCCCTCCCACCACCACTGCCAGGCGTCCTCAGCTGGTCTCTCTTCTCCGGCTGCCTCTGGTCTTGAGCTGCTGCTTCCCTGGGGGTGGCAGAATAAAGCTGGAACTCCTGAGAATGGTTGACATGCCTCTTCCTGCCGTCAACACGCATCTCCCCTCCTCAACCCCATCACACCATCAGGTGGCCCCCTTGCCATTTAAGGCACCAACAATCTGCCTGCAATGCAGGAGACTTAGGTTCAATCCCTGGGTCGGGAAGATACCCTGGAGAAGGGCATGACAACCCACTCCAGTATTCTTCCCAGGGAAATTCCCTGAGCAGAGGAGCCCAGCAGACTACAGCCCACGGGGTCCCAAAGTGTTGGACGTGACTTAGCAGCTAAACAACCACAATAACCCATCTGGTAATTGCTCTCTTACCTGTCCCCTCCTCCACTGGACCCCCAGTTCCTGCAGGGTTGACCGCTGTTTTGGCAGACTCACCACCACAGGGCACTAAGTGTTAGCCCCAGCTCAGGAAATGATGTTGAGTGTGATGATTGACAGGCTCCTAAGCCGTCTTCTGATGACTGACTCCAGACCCTCCAGCCAGCAATCTGTCCTCAATGGCTTGCCACCCACAGCTGGAGCGGCATCATCTCAGGTGATCCGAGTGCAGAGCTGCGTCCAGGCAGCTTTTCTGACTGCTACTTCCACAGTAGTGCATTATGGCAGCATCTCCTCATCTATAAAGATTTATAGCACTTTTCTGCCGCCCGAGAGTTGGAAATGGGAATCCTCAGAGCTTTCGACTGATTGTTAGGGGGTCTGGCCTTGGCCTTGGAACCCACACTGCAGATGACAGGCAGGCTGTTTCTCTTGATTGCCCTCTCCTGGGAGTGTCGTGCTGGAAATGGGGTCAGCAAAGAAATACTGAAAGCCTAAGGCAGCTGGCTGGCGGCAGGGACAGGAGATTTTATCTCAAACCTTAATACAAAGGAAAGCGTCCATTGAGGTGAGGAAATCCTCAACAGTCCTGAGCGCTAGTATGGAATACATGTCTTCTTTACAGATGACATTTGCATTCCTTTTGCAAATGTTTATTTCTTAGTCCCCCAGGATTAAGAAAAGGAAAAAAAAAGAAGCTTTTTCCAAACTACATGTGGAAACTCCAAAATAGGTTTTATTTGCAATTTTAGCTCTTCGGGGATGACTTTCATGTTCCTGCATGTCAATTACACCTGAAAGTGAAGTGCCAATGTGCCTGTACCCCGGTCATTCTCACATGGGGGGTACCTGGGTGCACAGTGTTTATAGCATCTCTGCACCCCATAGGTCAGCTTGGCGTCAAGGTCACAGCAGTTGTGAGGCTGGGGCTGGGGGCTGAGAGACTCTCCAGGCAAAGCACTTTCCTAAGAGAATGGTCACGTCAGCTAACAGGGCGGGGGATGGAGCTATTGCTCTTCAGATGAGTGGGGGCATAAGAGGGTTCCAGTGTCACATGCCCACCCACCCACAGTTGATTTTCTCTAGCAGGTCATTATAAGGATATGAGCTGTATATATTTTCATGAGCAGTTTTTACTTCTCTGTTCCCAAACTCAGCTCCAGATACTGTGTCAAACAAGTAGAAAACCGTTAAGTCAAAATCACTTATGCCTTTAGGCTACACATGGGTACATAAATGTGAGGTTTTTTAAAACCTTTTCAGCTAAGCTTTAATGTGCTACTGGATGAAATTTTTAAGTAAAGGAAAAAAGAATGACGGTGTCGATTTATACAAAATTTCTAAATCTGAACGTTTTCAGATGAAAGCACCCCTTCCAAGCTTTGGTTTCAAGGGACTGGGGCAATGGGTGCAGTGAAGCAAAGCCTCCAGCCCTGCCTTTTAGGGTTCGGCCCGGAGCCCGGGGAGAACAGCTAGGCCGCCTGGGGACAGCAGGCGGCTTCTGTTGGCATGCAGAGCACGGTGCGTCCATCAGCATGGCGCTGTTTGCGTATCTAAATTCAGCACTTCGATTTGAAGCAACCGAAACTCACTTGACTCGAGGAGGCAGAACAGAAGAAGAGAGCCAGGGTGGTGGAGGAGAGGTGAGCGGGGAAGTGTCAGAAGCCAGGGCAGTCACCCGCCCCTCCCCACACTCCCCTCACCCACAGAGACCTGCTAGCTGCTGTGAATCAACAAAGGAAAGGAGCTGGGAGCGGGGTGGGGGATGTCGTCCAACGTCCTCTTTGTATCCTTTCTACTTAATTGCCTCCCACCCCCAGCAAATCCCGGTACGCCAGGCTCCAGGATTTTCTGCAAAACGATGTCTCTTTTGACAGAGCCCACTGTTTCCTATCAGCTTCCGTGTGTGTCTTGTTCAATCTCTATTCAGGGAGGAGACGATGGCAGATGGCTTCTCAGCGAGAGCCACAGCTTGCAAGGCTGCAGAGCGGGGACAACGAGATCAGAGTCTGATGAGTCTAGACAGCACACTGATGCACCAGAGAGGAAGCACAGGTACTCCGGCCCCCTGCGTCAGGGCTGCATTGTTCTGTGCCCTCTACCGCATTTTCCTTCTTGATCTCCCCTACAGAGAGCCAGGATGCAGGTGCCTGGGTTTGGAGGCTCTAGCTTTCTCTGCTCTCATCCATTCCCTGCCACCTAAGAATCAGCACTTCTCCTGTGATCTAAAGACTTCCCGTCAACCAGTTTCTACCAAAAATGTGCAAAATAAATCTCTTCTTCCTGGACTTGTCTGGCCGACGATGGATTCTCTCGCTTGCCTCTTGATAGCCTGTCCCTGAGTGCTGTAATGTGGGAAGGGAGCTACAAAAAGGGATGGACGCTGCAGAGTGAGCAAGTAACTCTAAGCACATGTTAACAGAGGATGGGAAATAACCATCCTACGAGCAAACTGGAATGAGCTCAAGGGGCGAGGGTGGCAGGGATGCCGAGGCTTGAAGGACAGGGAGGCTCAGAGCAGTTGTGTTGATGTCCCCAAAGGCCCCGAGTGCGGGGTGTTCATGGAGCAGCAAGGATGTGAGGTCTGGGTCTGTGCTCACAGGGCTATGCTGACCTCCTTCCTGAACATTTTTAGAGAAAAAGCTTGCTTTAAGAAAAGTACTATGCGTGCATGCTAAAGTCACTTCAGTCGTGTCTGACTCTTTGCGACCTTATGGTCTGTAGCCCACCAGGCTCCGCTGACCATGGGATTTTCCAGGCAGGCAAGGATACTGGAATGGGTTGCCATGCCCTCCTCCGGGGGATCTTCCTGACCCAGGGATCAAATCTGCGTCTGCTGGACTCGCAGGCACCACTAGCAGCAGCATGTGGAAAGCCCTGACTTCAGTTAGTGCTAAGAAAACACTTCACTGAGGACAAGGCATAAGTGCACAAATGGACTCCAGTCTTGCAACCACTGCCCGCCTTCAGCCCCATGCTGCCGCCCATCTGTCCCCTTGCTGCACCCCCCAAAGCAGCAGTGGGGCAGCTTCATGCCTCAGCAGTTGGCCAAAAACCTGGATTCTTAACTCTGAGAAGGAGCCCATCCAATCTGGTTAAAGCTTTTCAGTAGCTGGGGGCAGAGAACACCACCAAAAATAGAGGAGAAATTCAGGGGCACCATAAAAGGGAAGGATTCAGGTGGCAAGATATCTTTCAAGCCAGTGATTAATCCTGCAAACAAAGCTGAATCAAATCATATTTCTTCACAGAAAAGACGCAAGAGCTCAAGACAAAATGTTCAATGGTTTCTTGATCACAGAACAACACAGAGCAAAACAAATGTTAATCCAGCCAGCTCTAACTCTTCGATTGAATTCAAAGTTTATTTCAAGATATTTATGGAGAATTTTGACTGCTTATTCTAAAATGAAACAGTTCTACACATGATAGCTGAGCGAGGTGAAATAATAGCCCGTATCTCTTTTTGTAACTGTGTTTGAAATGCTATGTGCACACGCCTAAGAACACATTCGTCATTTCTTTGTGGGGAAACCCTTAAGTTCCAGCTACAGTGGTCATGAATTCATTTTCAAATTGGAGAAAAAGCTTCTCAGAGTGGTGCTGGGGCTGGAATACTGTGCTACCCCATCGTCACAGTCCCCTTGAAGGTGTTATGAACTGGGATGCGGGGCAGGGTCACAGCATTTATACAGGGGTCCCCTGACACCTATTGAACATATGTTGGTCTTTCATTGAATTAAATGCTGGGAAAGCAGTGACAACTGGCAGAGCAGAGTGTGGGACACTCCCTACTCCTGACTAAGTTTTTCTCTGTTATCATCACATCCAAAACCTTAGCCCAGTCCATCTACCTGCCCATTGTGTGTGCTGCTTTGCATTCCATTGGAAACTTTGATTTCTTAGCATTTTAGGCACACTAAAAAGAAAGTGCTGGGGGAGGCATGTCTAGCATGTTATGGTGAAAAATATCTGGTTATTGCCAGAGTCTTGAAAACTGGAGATAAGAATACCTGTTTTCAAAAGAGCAAGAACTTTAGGACAGGACAGACTGGGATCTGAATCCTCTCTGCATGCCGAGACTGAGAATTACCTGCATGTTCAGTTTCCTTACTTCCTAGATGGACATGATAATACCTACCTCTCAGGACTTTATGGCAGTTGACATTACAAGATAATTTATGTACAAAATAAGCCAATGCAAATGAAGCTTTTCTCTTAAAAAGCTGATGATAAAGCTTTTCATCACTGTCTCTTAAAAAATAGTTGAAAGAGGGCATATTATTTTAATGCTAAGGAGACATGTATTCCTTGCAAGCTGACCTTCCAAATAACCTTGGCAGGCGAGAGCTTTACCACTGGGCCACCAAGGAAGCCCTGAAGTTTATATTAGTTATAACTAAAAGTTCATTAACTGACCTAAAAAGAAGCACACAGCCAGAATACCCTTGCGGTAACCAAAAAGGAAACACAAAAGTCTCATTTCAGGGACTCCCCTCCCACACAGTCTGCCAGGGATGAGCAGACCTAACATCCTCTTAACACAAATCCACAATCAAATACACTGAGAAGAGACCCTGCTGTGACAATAGTCAGACAAGACCAAGTCAGGAGAGACGCCCAGCACTGCAGATGGCGCAGTGGCTGGGGAGAACTAGGGGATGAAAACATTAGGAGAGATCAAAGGCACAAAGAGAAGGTTCAACATGCGAGGGCTGTGAAGGATATAACCAAACACCGCACAGATATGAAATATACTAAATAACTGAAATGGAAAAGAGATGAATGAACAAGGGAATGAGGAGTCTTCACAAAGCAGAATAGACATGCAGTAGACTCTAAGATTGCTCTAGGGATTTACGCAATATTATCTCAAGGGCTGCTTTAAGGACTAAATGAAATGGTGTTTATGAAATGCTCAGGGAAATATAAACACTGAATAACTTCCTACATTTATTTTTTTAAAAGCACATAAAAATATGTGTATATACATATACATACATATTTTTGTGTATATCTGTATATGTAGAAATGAAGGGGAAAATTATTGCCCAACATAGAATTAATGGTGATTCTAAAAGGGGAAAATAGGAAGGATGAGAGAGAAGAAATATCTAGAGTATAAAGGCCAGAAAATTTTCAGAGTTAAAAAAAAAATTCAATTTTTCTAAGCAGAAATATCAGTGAATCCAACTGAATAAATAAAAGATATATAAACACATCACAAAGAAGCTCCTAAGTCTAAAAAGAAAATAAATCTCTTAAATTTGTCCACTGGAAAAACTCACATTTACTTATGTACTCATAGTAAAAGTTTGCCTGACAAAAGACTTCTTGATGTTAACAACAGAAGTTATGTGATAATGGAACAATAGTCAAAATGTTAAAAGATAATTCCCTTCTGCTTGGAATTTTACATCTGACTGAACTATTATTTAATGATGAATTTTAAATAATGATGCTTTCAAAGCAAGGATTGAGGACTTTCACCAATAACTAAAGCTTTATGAAAGATTAAGAGGAATTACTCTACAGGGAAGAAACTGGAGCTAGAATAAAACTGCGAGAAAGAATAGCTGGACCCAAAGAAGCACAAAGAGGCGAAAGAGAAAAGCAGCTACAGGCATCACAGAGGTACAAAAAATCATGAGGGTACTACAAACAGTCATATGTCAACAACTGGGACACCCTGAAAGAAATGGACACATTTCTAGAAACACACAACCTTCCAAAAATGAATCGAAGAAACAGACAATCTGAACACAAAAATCACTAATAGTGAAATTGCATTTGTAATTTAAAAAAAGTCCCAGCAAATGAAAATCCAGGACATCACACAGCAATTCTGCCAAACATAAGGAAGAGCTAAGGCCTGTCCTTCTCAAACTCTTCAAAAAAACTTGAAGAGGAAAGAACACTCCCAAATTCATTCTATGAGACCACCAATACCCAGAAACCAAAGCCAAAGACACTACAAAAAAAAAAAAAAACTACATGCAAATATCTCTGATGAATATAGATGCAGAAATCCTCAACAAAATATTAATAAACAAAATTCAATAATATATAAAAGGATTATACACTGTGATCAAGTGAGATTTGTTCCAGGGATGCAATGATGCTTCAAATGCAGAAATCAAGAAATATGACACACCACATCAACAAAAGAAAGGAAAAAAATCACATGATCATCTCAATAGACTCAGAAAAAACATTTGACAAAATTCCACACCCATTCATCTTGAAAATGCTCATCCAAGTCAGTGTAAAGGGAATGTTTGTTGTTGTTCAGACGTTAAGTCCTGTCTGACTCTTTGCGACCCCATGGACTCTAGCGTTCCAGGCTTCCCTGTCCATCATCTCCCAGAGTCAGCTCATACTTATGTCCGTCAAGTCGGTGATGCCGTCCAACCATCTCATCCTCTGCTGCCCCTTTCTCTTTCTGCCCTCAATCTTTCCCAGCATCAGGGTCTTTTCCAATGAGTCAGCTCTTCACATCAGGTGGCCAAAGGATTGGAGCTTCCGCTTCAGCATCAATCCTTGCTTCCACTGCAGGGGACATGGGTTCCTTCCCTGGTGGGGGAACTAAGATTCCACATGCCAAGCGGCGCCATTAAAAAAATATATATGAGACAAATCTCCAAAGTCATTTCCAGAGGCTGATACCCAGTGTTACCTGCAGTCACGAGAGGAGTGGCCTGCGGCGAACTGGAGAAGGACTTGCAGGACAGCGTCACTCCTCACCCATCTCTCTTACCAGTTTTCTCCCTCCAGGTTTCCTTTTAACTTTCATGATGAAAGTGTCAGTTTCTGGAACCCAGTTTGCCCTGTGACCCTCCGTCTCTCCTGGGCTCCCTGCATCACACATCCCTCCCTCAGCAGCTCCTCCCCGTTCTGACAGTGAGCTTACCTTGTCTGAACCCAAATACCGTCATGGGACAATGTCAGGCTAACCTTGCTTTTCAGACTTGAATGAAAAAAGGAAATATATTCAGTGCAATTTCCCAGTTCCAAAGGCAACTAAAGACTTTTATTCCTATAAGGAATAATTGTAGATGCTAATAACTGAGAGTTAGTAAAAAGGACAATTTTGACATGAACTGGAAAGTTAGAAAATGCTACATGATAGGAGTAAGGTGGGGAGCATGGGAGCTGGCTGAAGAG
Source organism: Cervus elaphus (assembly GCF_910594005.1). NCBI lineage: Eukaryota > Metazoa > Chordata > Mammalia > Artiodactyla > Cervidae > Cervus > Cervus elaphus. Next base: position 67,149,048 of record NC_057839.1, read on the forward strand.
GTGTGTAGGTGGCTGCTGGTTTCTCTTCATCTTCTTTTCTGTTTATGTTTGATTTCTATGATGCCATGGGGAGATTTCGGCTTGGATGCATGTGCGCTCGCGCACACACACACACACACACACACACACACACACACACTATACTGACAGAAAAAGGAAATGCACTCATATAATGTAAGTTTAACTTGCTCACAAATGCAGCAACGTCTGGTCATTACGCTAATTTATGTTTTGATTATTCAGCAGGATTAATCTAGGCACTGCCAGGAAAGAAAGATATTGCTAACAAAATAACTGTGCATATAAATTTGCAGGCCTGAGATAACAATTTTTTTTTCACATTCCCTCAAGTGTATTCAAATTAGCCAATTGCTTGTCAACAATTGATATATGCTAGTTAAAAGAATAAGCCAAAGCCCTTTGTTGAAGTATCAACCGGTGTAATTTATGTTTCTTTAAAAACATGCAATAATTCAAACTCTCCATTAATTTCTCTAATGAGATCCCGCTGTCAATGATGATGGATACACGCGCACAGGCTCACACCTAGACACAGGCATATAATCTACCTGAAAGATGACTTCTCAAACCTCTAACTGTGGTCCTTAACTAGTCTCAACTTGAACCATCTGTGTATCCCAATTATATTTCTTTCTTTTTATTCTTATTCTGAAATTCCTCTGCATTCTGACCTTAAGCAGAATGTCCTACATCTATTGTTTTTTTTCCCAACTATTTTTATTAGTTGGAGGCTAATTACTTTACAATATTGTAGTGGTTTTTGCCATACATTGACATGAATCAGCCATGGATTTACATGTCTTCCCCATCCCGAACCCCCTTCCCACCTCCCTCCCCATCCCACCCCTCTGGGTCATCCCAGCGCACCAGGCCGAGCACTTGTCTCATGCATCCAACCTGGACTGGCGATCTATTTCACACTTGATAATATACATGTTTCGATGCTGTTCTCACAGATCATCCCACCCTCGCCTTCTCCCATAGAGTCCAAAAGTCTGTTCTATACATCTGTGTCTCTTTTTCTGTCTTGCATATAGGGTTATCATTACCATCTTTCTAAATTCCATATATATGCGTTAGTATATTGTTTGGTTATAGGATATGCATGCTCTTTAACTTTGATTTTTTGACACAAGAGGCAAATCTCTGCTTTACTCTGCTTAGTGTGTGTGTTTGTGTTAGTTACTCAGTCATGTCTAACTCTTTGTGATCGCATGGACTCTAGCCCTGCCAGGCTCCTCTGTCCTTGAAATTCTCCAGACAAGAATACTGGAGTGGGTAGCCATTTCCTTCTCCAGGGGATCATCCCGACCCGGGGAACAAATCCATGTCTCCTGTATTGCAGACAGATTCTTATTTTACCATCTGAGCCAACAGGGAAGCTTTACTCTATATGTCAACGTATTTCAAGACTTGGATAGAATTCTAGTGATAGAATTCAGGAATATTATTCAAAAAATGCAAATAAGAGACAGAATCACAGAAACAGGTATATCATTGGGTAGTCCATATGTGGTTTCCAACTAATGTAGGTAAGCTCTCCATGTAACAAGGGAATCAGTCAAATAACACCTACTCAGAAGGCTTAATGGACGTGGCTTTGAGCAAATTGCAGGAGATAGTGAAGGACAGAGGAGCCTGGGGTCGCAAAGAGTCAGATATGCCTTAGCGACTGAGCAACCACAGCAACAATCAGGAGGTGAGAAGCCAGCTTCACAAAGGCAGGTTTACCTCCCACTTAAATCTGATGCTCAATTCATGGGGAACCAGTTCCCTAACCTTCAGGTGGATTGTTGAGCAATCTTCCCGTGGCTGGAAATGACTCTCCTGCCTTTGCCATTGGCCCTTTAAAAGTACCTAACTGGTTTTGAAGATTTTCAATGTTAAGGAAGCCCACTGAATCATGATCTTTGTAGAGAGGAGAAAACCAGGAAGCACCCCCTTATGTAAATAGAGAAGTGAGTTTCGGGGGGACACTGACAAGTGATTTGAAGACTAACTGACTGTGACTCAGATGATTAAGGCCAAGAGAAGTTTAAAAACCAAGTATGCACACCATTGACATAGAGAGCAGAAGACAGCTGGAGATAGGACCGTAGAGAAACACATGCTATAAAAAAAGGATAAATTTTCCACAAGTGAATGGGCTTCCAGGGAGCAGCTGGCGTTTTTTTCCTGGCTACTTAAGAAGAGAAGGATAAATCCCTGAGAGCCAGAGCAGTGCAAACCAGAGGAAATATCTATGGGAAAACGTGTGTACTATGAGGTTGACACTTTTCTCAGGAGACACTCAGACACAGACACGCAAACATCTATACACAGACACAGACATAGACACACACACGCATATACACACATCCGTACATGTGGAGGATCAGTGAGAGTTTCTGCAAAACCTCTCTGTTTTTGTTTGGAAGCATGACACCCACCCACTTCTCTACGTCTTGGTGGTCAAGCACAGGACTGACCTCAACAGTTAATCTGATGTCGGAGGAGGAATCAAGACGCCAGTGAAGGAAGGACGCTACCTAAGATGGTGTGATGGACAAGAACTCAACTCGGGAGTCGGTGAGTCAAGATTTATCTGCCTGGTATGCCATTTACTAGCTAAGCAGCTAAATGAACCAACACAGTCCAGTAGTTACTAATGGAGCACACCAAGTATCAGTCACCATAGTGAAGTGCTCAGCAGGGTGACGGTTTGGCTGGGAAGCCTGGGAAAATTAAACAGCCTCTTGGAACCTCGGTCTCTTCATCAGTAATAAAAATTAAGCTATGGACTCCTCCGGGTAGCTAGAATAAGGATACACACTGCAGCTGGGCTGAAATAATAATTACGGTAGATAATGAAAAATTCTTCTATGCCAGTCACTGCGTGGAATGTCTTATTGATTCTATCTTATTTAATTCTAAAACCGCCTTATGGAAGCAAGAATGGCCTGGGAGCGTCCTCTGAAATCTCTCTCTCTTCTCCCCGACAGGACGTGGTGTGCCCACACTGCTTCCTGCAGGACTTGCCCCTTGAGAAGGGGAGCGAGGGGGGCACAGGGCCCCTGCACGTGGCCCGGGCCAGCTCACCTCTGCAGGACGCAACAGGACGGAGGAGCCCTCAGCCCGCGCCCCGTGGCGGGTGAGCTGCGTTCATCCCAGGCCTTTCCAGGAGACATGGAGGGGTGATGACCGTGACGACCTCATCTGGGTGAGGGCCCCGAGGCATGGAGGACTGGAGCACCTCGCCCCAGGGCAGGCGGCCCTGCTGCGGAGTGGGGGCCCCTGCCCTCCTCCTGGAGTCCTGTCCTCCCACGCTCTGGCTGTTCCTCCCTTCCCTGCAGATCGCCATGCTGGGCCTGGGGTACAAGCCTGTCCGCAGCCTTCGTGCAGTTCAGAGTCCCCCTCCACGGTCCTCCTTATGGGCAACTTGGCTATGCGCACACATACAGAGACACACACATGCACACAGACACACACAGATACACAAACATACACATAGACACAGACAGAGAGACACGTGTACACAGATACACAGACACACACAGACACAGACACACACATGCACACAGACACACACAGACACACAAACATACACATAGACACAGACAGAGAGACACGTGTACACAGATACACAGACACACACAGACACAGACACACACATGCACACAGACACACACAGACACACAAACATACACAAAAACACAAACACACAAACATACACATAGACACACACACACAGACACACACAGACACAGAGACACACACACATACACGGACAGACACACAAACATACACAGAGACACAGACACACACACAGACAGACACATACATACAGACACATACAGTCACACACAGACACAGACACAGACACACACACACACACACAGACACATACACATAAACACACAGACACAGACATATACACACAGACACAGACACACAAACATACACCTAGACACACACACACAGACACACACACAAACACATATACACAGACACACACAGGCACAGACACAGACACACACACACACACAGGCACACACAGGCACACACAGACACAGACAGGCACAGACACACACACACGCAGACACACAGGCACACACAGACAGGCACGCCGCAGAATGGAACGAGCCGGCCGAGCCCTGGGTTGGGCCCCTCAGCTCACCTCGCCCCCGTTGCCGTGTCCTGCCCAGCGGTCCCTTCAGCACGCGTCTCCACAGCCCTCCTGGGCCAGGAGCAGAGGAGAGGGGGCAGGTGAGCCTGACAGGCTGCCATCCCTGGGATGTGGTTTTATTATGTCTTGCAATATAATTTCTCTCTATTCTCCTTTTCATAATAACTTTGTGAGGAGTATGGTCTTCATCCTTTCCAGAAACTTGTTTTAATCTGAAATTAGCTTTCCTGAATTGTTAGAGGGAGAGGAAATTCAGGAATAATTAATTCATCTGGTGTCATAGAGGGGAAAGTGATGAACACTCACTGGAGAGATTAGAAGAGCTTCACAGAAAGGGCTCAGAAACTGAGCTTGGAATTGCACGTGAATGTCAGCATCCAAGGAGTCAAGTCCGGCAGAAAGGGAGGCTGGGGGTGGGGGTCCTGAGTGTCCAATCCGGGCCCTCATGACGTAACAGGCAGGTGCCCCCCCTTTCTGTGCCCCGTGGAGTGACGGAGTGCAGACTGACCCCTGAGAAGCAGAGCTCGCCTTCCAGCTTCAGGAGACTGGAGTGCACTCATCCCAGAGCCAGCCGTGCTGGTTCGCAGGGCACGGCGGCCGGGGGAGGGTGCGTGCCATGTATCCGGGGGGCTTTAGAGTCCTTAGAGTGGTTAGAAGCTTCCAGGTCAGCTTTGCCACTTTGTAATGCATTTCCTGTCTAGATCTTGTACCTGACCTACAGCTTGTGTGTGACAAGCAAGGGAGAGACACACAGCAGCTGGAGACGAACCTGCCCCTGTTTCTGCTTGCTGCTGACCTCGAGGGAGGTGGGTCGGACTTGATGCTTCAGTGACGGGCTGTCATGCCCTCAAGCCCCGCTAAGCTCTCACTGTTAAGACTTTGCAGGGAGAGCGAAGCCTGCCAAGCATCCACGAAGTGGCACAAGATTTTCTGCCTGGTGTTGAGTCTGGGAGCCAAACCACCTGCCTCAGAGCAGGGCTGAGATGGGGGACTGGGTGACCGCAGGGACACAGAGGTGGGCTGGGCAGCTGTGGGCCGTGGTCACCCACTGAGACGTCCTCCTCACTGGGCTCAGGTTAGACTCGTTTCCACTTAAAAGCGCCGCCCAGGCGGTTCTTCAAAGCACTGCTGGGCCCTTTCATTTGTGGAGACGGGCTGTAGGTGGGATATTATACCTGTGGGCTGCTTGGAAACCGAACCGGAGTCAAAGACAAGGCCCGTGGCCTCGGGGAGTTTCTGGGTGAACGAGGCAGCTGTTCTCTTTGTTTCAATGATGCAGTTTACTTCCCCACACCAGTCTCTGCTACTGAATTATAAATAATGGCATTACTAGTGCACATTGCACTTCAGATCTGGAGCAAAGGGTTTCCTGAGGGGCCACATGCTCCTGGGAATAGTATATTTTATGTTTTCCACCCTACCCCTATCCCCCAGAGGGCTTCCATAGCTTTCTCAGATACTCAGAGGGGTCTGTGAACCCAAAAAGATGAAGAGCCATTGATTTAGAAAAAAATAAAATGACATTGCTTAATCTGAGCATGACCTCAATTTTCTCCTAATTGGATTTCAGGAGGAAATGTGATGACATTTATTCTGCTGTCAATCTGCCTGTATGTGAGTGTGTGTATACATCTATTAGTTTTTATTATATGTAATAATTACTAGTTATTATTACATAAAAGAAAGACTAATTTTCTAGAAACTGAGAAGACAAAAGCCCCCGTGGACTTGTGTCTGCCAATTCACTGACGTTAAATTTATTAATGACTTCCCTGGACCCCCACTGTTTTATCTTGTCCCTGGTAGGAACTTAGCTGAGGCTTGCAGAGACAACCCTGGCCCACTGATCCTAATAGTAGTGGAAAGGGCTAGAGAACACAATTTTCTAGTGTAACTGAGCAATCAACAGAGTAAATTACAAAGAAATGATCTTAGTGGGAAGAAGAAACCAAGAAACTAGAATCACAGGGAGTGACTCTGTGGGGTTCTGAATGAGAGCAAGTTGGGAGGCCCAGGATTTGCTGGCCGAATGACACAGGGGTGAAAAAGTCATGCAGGTGACTTAGTAAAAAAATTTATTGGAGTTTAGTTGCTTCACAATGGTAAGTTTCTGCTCTGTGGCAAAGTAAGTCAGCTACAAGCATACATATATCCCCATTTTGGGATTTCCTACACAGAGCATTAAGGCGAGTTCCCTGTACTGCACAGGAGATTCTCATTCATTATTAACGTTATCCATAGTATCAATATTGTATATATGTCCATCCCAATCTCCAAATTCATCTCACCCCCCCCTTCCCACTTAGTGTTCATACATTCGACATCTAGTGACTGCTGAGTGAATGATTACTTTCTTTAAAAAGAAACGTTTTTCTTGTCTAAATGTAAAAACAAGATTTAGACTTATTCATGCAGTGAGTCAATTTACTAGAATTTCTAAAATCAGCAAGCTCAGGAAGAAAGAAATGCCTTGATTCAAGTGTACTTTTTCCCTTTATTAGTAGAAAATGTGTGAGCCCGTGGCACAGGAGCCTTTGTGGTCATGTAGCCGAGCCCACACGAGAGTGTGTTCTCCCCCAGCCCTCCCCTCCCCCGAGGGCGTGTGAGGCATGGTATAGTCACTGCAGCAGGCTGTGAATGATTTATGAAGATAACAGGCCAGGGCACTCAGCCAGACTCTGTGTCCACGGCTATTTTTGCTTCTGCAGCTCAGAAGTGACCGGGGAAGCAAAGCCTACACACACACACGCATGCACACGCACACACACACGCACACGCAGGCACCAGGGACAGTAAACGGTGCTTTAAAAAAAGAAAAATCAGTGTTGCTCCTCTTCCTTCCTCTTCCCCTTCCATGTCGTAGGAAGAGCGTCAAACAAAATATTTAAACAGAAACAAACATGTTGAAATAAATCAGTTCATTCATCCTTCAAGCCAAGTTCCCAGCCATTATCTGAGGAGGCCAGTCTCTACCTCCCTGAAGTGAGAGGGGGACCCTTCGTCCCCCGGTTGGCCTTGACCTAGACCACTGGTCTGCATCACTATCAATCATTCTTGAATGTGTGTCCTATGTGTGTCCATATATGTGCTTAGAGTTTACAATCCATTATGTCATCATGAGTCAATATCTCAAGGCAATACATACTTTGAGCAAGGTCATTAATTAACGATAGTGAATGCACACTGATTTAAAAAATAGATGTCTTGATACATTCAGATGTTTGCCCAACTTTGCAGCCGCACATATGATGATTTATTCCATTCAGCAAATATGTATTTTATTATTGTCTGTCTTCCCTCAATAAAACTTAAGTTCTATAAGGGCAGGGGACCACATTTGTTTGGCAAATTGTTCTTAATTAACAGATGTGTAAAGTATAAAAGGATGGGGTGACTTTTTGGTTAGTTGTTTCAGGAAAGGGTTCAGGAAAAAGGTAATATTTGTTTGGAATCTTGAAGAATGTGGCAGAAAGAACTACGTAGACCAGGGATGAAAAGTATTTCAGGTAAAGGAAAAACAGCATGTGCACAACATTTCTAAAAGTTTACTTATTTTTTAATTGGAGGATAATTGCTTTACAATACTGTGTTGGTTTCTGCGTGCGTCAACATGAATCAGCCACAGGTATACACATGCCCGCCCGTTGAACCTCCCTCCCTCCTCCCACCCCATCCCACCCCTCCAGGTTGTCACAGAGCACTGGGTTTGAGCTCCCAGCATCATATAGCAAATTCCCTCTGGCTCTCTGTTTTACATATGGTAATGTATTTATTTCAGTGCTACTCTCTCAATTCTTACAGAAGAATTTGCCTGACGAAATTTTACTCTAAAAAAAAAGTTCTGCTAATTCTGTGGTTCACTTATGCTTTCATTTCTTTGGGGGAACTATCTAGGAATGGAATGGCTAGATCTATGAGGATGTTTAACTCAAGTGATTTCCGAGTGTTTTTGCATTTCTCCTAATGAACAATGATGTTGAACATCTTTGCTGGTGCTTACTTGCCATCAATGGATCTTCCTTAGAGAAGTATCTAATCAATCAGATGTGTACATCTTTCCCCACTTTTTGTGAGTTTGTATATATGTTTATTGCTGAGGTCTGGATGTTTGTGTCTCCCCTAAACATCTCAGATGTAGAAATCCAGACACCAAAGGTGATGGCATTAGTATGTGGAGATTTTCCGTGGTACTTACGGTCATGAGGGTGGATTCAGTTTTGTTGAAGGTTATGAACATTTTCCTCTATCTTTTTCTCTAAAAGATTGTATGCTTTCATGTGTGCATCCTCGGTAACTAAGTCATGTCCAACTCTATGACCCCATGGACTTTAGCCTGCTTGGCTCCTCTGTGCATGGGATTTCCCAAGCAAGAATACTGCAGTGCATAGACATTTCCTCCTCCAGGGGATCTTTCCAACCCAGGGATCAAACCCACTTCTCCTGCATCTATCTCCTGAATTGGCAGGAGGATTCTTTACCACTGAGACACCTGGGCAGCGCATGCTTTATGTTTTATACTTAAGTCTACGGTACAAGGTGTATTTTGCATTTCTTTTTTGTTTTTTACCATATAAATAGCCAATATGCCACCACTATTTGTAAAAAAAAGACTATTCTTAATCCATTGAATTACCTTTGTAGTATTTTCATCAATTGTATATATGTTTGTGCATGCGTGTGTGTGTATACATATATATACATATATATATATAATCTTAAGCTAAATAAAAGACCAAATATTTAAAAAAAAACAAAACTAAGATCATGGCATCCAACCCCATTACTGAATGGCAAATGGAAGGGGAAAATATGGAAGTAGTGACAGATTTCCTCTTCTTGGGCTCCAAAATCACCGCAGACAGTGACTGTAGCCAGGAAAGCAATGACAGACATAGACAGTGTGTTGAAAAGTAGACACAGTACTCTGCCAACAAAGGTCCATTATCAGTTCAGTTCAGTCACTCAGTTGTGTCTGACTCTGAGACCCCATGGACTGCAGCATGCCAGGCCTCCCTGTCCATCACCACCTCCTGGAGCTTGCTCAAATCACGTCCATCCAGTCAGTGATGACATCCAATCATCTCATCCTCTCTCATCCCCTTCTCCTCCCACCTTCAATTTTTCCCAGCATCAGGGTCTTTTCAAATGAGTCAGTTCTTTGCATCAGGTAGTCAAAGTATTGGAGCTTCAGCCTCAGCATCAGTCCTTCCAATGAATATTCTGGACTGATTTCCTTTAGGATGGAACTGGTTGGATCTCCTTGCAGTCCAAGGGACTCTCAAGAGTCTTCTCCAACACTACAGTTCAAAAGCATCAATTTTTCGGTGCTCAGCTTTCTTTATAGTCCAGCTCTCACATCCATATATGACCACTGGGAAAACCACAGCTTTGACCAGACGGACCTTTGTTGGCAAAATAATGTCTCTGGTTTTTATTATGCTATCTAGGTTGGTCATAGCTTTTCTTCCAAGGAGCAAGAGTCTTTTAAGGTCTGTATAGTCAGGGCTATGGTATTCCCAGTGGTCTGTAAAGAAGGCAGAATGCCAAGGAATTGATGCCTTCGAACTGTGGTGCTGGAGACTTCTGAAATTCCCCTGGACAACAAGGAGATCAAACCAGTCGTTCTTTAGGGAGATCAACCCTGAATATTCACTGGAAGGACTGATGCTGTAGCTGAAGCTCCAGTATTTTGGTCATCTGTTACAAAGAGATGACTCACTGGAAAAGACCCTGGTGCTGGGAAAGATCAAGTGCAGAAGGAGAAGAGGGTGCCAGAAGATGAGATGGCTAGATGACATCACTGATGCAATGAACATGAACTTGGGCAATTTCTGGGAGATGGTGAAGGACAGGGAGGCCTGGCGTGCTGCATCAGGTCAGACTGGGTGACTAAATGAGGACAATACACACACACACGTTTATATATGGGGATCTATTTCTTCTATTTTATTCCATCTATTTGTCTCTGTAATACTACACTCTCTTAGAATCCATAGCTTTATAAAAACTCATGAAACAAGATAGTATTAATTCTCGAGATTTGCTTTTCTCTTTCACTATTTTCTCTACTTTTAGCCATTTGTATTTCCATAGGAGTTTTAGAATCAATTCATCAATTTCTTCCAAAAAAAAAAAGGTCAGCTCAGATTTTGATTGGGATTACTTTGGTTCACTTTCAGGCAAATTGACATCTTAACAATATTGAGTTTTCTGAACCTTGCACAGGTTACGGCTTTCTGTTTATTTAGTTCTCCTCTAACTACTCTCAGCAGTATTTTGCTATTTTCAGCATTCAGGTCTTTCATATCCTTGGACAGATTTATCCATAATTATGTAAATTTGTGATGCTATTGCCAATGGTATTGTTGCTTTAATTTTAATTTTCAATTATTTGCTGCAAATATGAAAAAGCATGGCTGATTTTAGTATATTGATTAATATATTTTAGACTCATTAAACTACTACTGGTTCCAGTAGGAATTTTTTTCCCTGCAGATTCATTATAATGGATGCTTTTTTTCCCTTGCCTGCTTGTACTGGCTAGAACCTTCAGTATAAAGTTAAATAGTGGTGAGACACCCTTGTCTTCTTCATGATCTTTGCTGGGAATCATTCAGTCTTTTAAGTATGATGTTAGCTATAGCTTTTCATGGGTGGCTTTTATCAGTTTGAAGAGGTTTGCTTTATTCCTACTGTGTTGGGAGCTTTTATTAGAGTGCTGGATTTTGTTAAATGTTTTCCTGTATCTATTTAGATAATCATATGATTGGATTCTCATTTTTAGTTTGTTAATATAGTGAATTACATTGATTAATCTTTGAATGTCAAGCCAACTTTGCATTCTTCATATAAACTCAACCTAGTCATGATGAATTTTTAATATGTAGTTTGGATTCCATTTGCTAAAATTATGTTAAAAATTTTGCATCTGTGTTCAGGAGTGATTACTGTTCTGTAGTTTTCTTGTAATGTCTTTGTCTGGTTTTTGGTATCAGGGTAATGCTGGCTGCATCAAATGAATTGGAAACTATCCTCTCATTTTCAATTTCTGGAACAGTTTATATGGATTTTGTATTCTTTCTTTCTTACATTTTTGGTGGAATTCACCAATAAAACCATTCATTTAGGCCTAGAATTTTCTTTGTTGAAAGTTTATAATAAATGAAAAAAATATAATGGATATATAGAGCTATTCAGACTACATATTTTTTTCCTTGATGAGCTTTGATAGGATGTGTTTTCCAAGGAATTTGTCCATTTCATCTGTTTTAAAATGTATTGGCATAGTCATTCATTGCATTCCCATATTATCCTTGTAACATCTGTGGAACCGATAATGACACTGCCTCTTTCATTTTTGGTATTAGTAAAATGTGTCTTCACTTACTCTTTAATCAGTCTGGCTACTGGTTTATCACTTTTACTGCTGTCTTCAAAGAACTAGCTATTAATTTCATTGATTTTATCTTTTTTAGAGCTTTCTATTTCCTTGATTTTGTTCTGATCTTGATTATTTCTTTTCTTCTCCTTTGAACTTCATTTACCCTTCTTTTTCTAGTTTCTCTAGTTGGAGATTTAGGGCATTTATTTGAGATTTTTCTCCATAATATTAACATGGAGCGCTAATAACCCATCTTCCAAGTACTGCTCTTGCAGCATTCCACAAGTTTTATTATATGTTTTATTTTAATCTTGTTCAAAATGTTACACAATTTTTTTTTCTGATGTTTTCTTTGATGCATTCACTTTCCAAATATCCATAAACCCTCCAGAGATCTGTCTGGTTTTGATTCTTAATTTAATTCACTGTACTCCAGGAATCTATTTTATAGAAATTTATTTTTTTAAAACTGACTGATACTTGCTTTATGGTATTGGATATAATCTATATTGTTAAAAATTTTGTGGGTACTTAAAAAGAACATGTATTCTGCTGTTTATTGGATGGGTTTTTCCATAAATGTCATTGAGGTCAAGTTGGTTGATAATCTTGTTTAAATCTTTTATACCATAACTGATTATCTGTCAGTTTTATCAGTTATTGAGAGAGAGAGAGAGAGAGTGCAATGTTTGAGTATAACACTGGATTTCTCTTTTTCTCCTACTTTTCGATAAAGTGCTATTTTCCTGGGTCATTGGCATGCCTGGTAATCCTTCAGATTTTGATTTTGAATCCTACCTTGCCGGTTCCTGGATATTTTTGCATTCCTATAAGTGTTCTTGAGCTTAGTTCTGAGGCCACAGTTAAGCCACCTGCAAACAGCTTGATCCCTTTGGGTCCTGCTCTTAAGTTGTACAGGTAAGGCTGGACCAGCGCTCAGCTCACGGAGGCAGGAGAGCACTGGATGCCCGCCCAGCGTGCTTTCCGTCATGGGCTCTGCAGCCTGGCTGGTGGGAACAGGCACTATGCTGGCCCCATCTGGGTACTGGGCACTCCTACTGGGTGGTTCTTTCCTCAGACACATGAGTTTGTCCATGCATAGCCCCAGTATTTTGATCCCTGGGTCAGGAATAACCCCTGGAGAAGGGACTGGCTACCCATTCCAGTATTTTTGCCTGGGAAATCCCATGGACAGAGGAGCCTGGAGGGCTACCGTCCATGGGGTCACAAAGAGTCAGACACAACTGAGCAACTAACGCTTTCTCTTTTTTCTGCAGATCTCTCCACACAGCTCTGCTGACCCTGATGGCCTTGGTCTCCAGGCTCTGGGTTCCGCTTATCACTTCAGGCAGTTCGCTCTGCTCCACCTGTTTCTACCCGCAGGTAACGAACGGTGGGTGTTGTAAGTCTTACTTCACTCCTTTCCTCCCTACCAAGGATCACTGACTACTAGTGTCTTGAAAATCATCATTTCCTACTTTCTGTCCACTTTTCATTGTTTCCAGGGAAAGGGCATATGCAGTCCCTGTGGTTGATTCCACGTTGGCCAGAAGCAGAGGTGAGCATCTGTGTCTTCATGGGGGTGAGGATGTAAGTTTCCGCAGATCCACTGGGCCTCCTGTTTGTCCACCGAGCACTGCTAGACGGTCGTCGGACAATCCTGCTCTTTGGACGAGCGGCCACTGAGATACAACTGCTCTCTGTGTGTCTATATTAGAAGCCAATTTTTTTATATTGTGAAAGTTAAGAGAAATTAGGCAGAGTATAAATGTGGTTTATACCAACATGATTTTTAAGTCTACTTGTTTTGGCCCCTTTAAGCTGCAAAGCTTGGCAACAAAGCCAGGAAGTGAGTGAGGTGTCTCTGCCAACGTTTCCTCTTTGGAGACCCATCCGTCAGCAGTGACATGCAGACAGATCCAGGGCTCGATTAGAGGCCTGTTACTGAACATCAGGGATGGCTACTTCCTTTCTAATTATAATTTAATATGAAGAGGAGTTCTTAAATCTCCTTTTCATAGCCCAGTGGCTCATCTTGTTTACCCACCCTGGGCCCCACATCTGACTTTGAAAGCACGTCTGAGGGCTTTTGCACTTATTGGTGCCCTTATTCAGATCTCCTGGCTGATAAATCCATTGGAAATGAAATAAGAGGATTCACAGGAGCCACTGGCATGCCTTCAATATTCCAGCTGGTGTTCTGCCCACATTTATGCTCTGAAACATGGAGAGATGAGGGTTCTGTTTTTAAATCTGATTGGGCACAGGGAGGTGGAGGTGGCATTTGTTTAGCTTCTCCTGGGAGCAGTCCACAAACATTTCTCCACCTTATTGGGCAGAGAGATGACTTGCCTTGATGCAAAACCTTTTCTTTATTATTCATAATTTTCAAAGATCAAGATGACAGACTCCAGGATTCATTTTCACTCAGGATTCTCCCCTAGACTGAATATAAACTCCCCACAACTACAAAACTAAGATGCTATTTTTTTTTTCTTCATTAATTGGAACTGGACTTTGGGTGCAGGTATCAATTGTGTTAATATAATCCTTCTTCTACCAAAATTATCTCCCACAACTTGTCAGAAGCAGTGTTGGCTCAGTAATAAGTCCATTGCCTCTGCTAATTTCCTCTTAATAATTTCATGTGAGAACATTAGCGGCAGGAGTGTTCAATTTAATCTTCATATCCTAGAACTTGTAACGCCTAGGTTCCTGTCCTCGGACCCCATTTTTCACCAAGTAATTAGCTTTATTTGTTGTCATCTTCTGGACTCACATTGGATGGATGAAACCTCTATCATGGAAAATGACCTTCAATAAATATGGTTTCTCATTTCCCATCCTCTAATAGTTTAATAGAAAGTGTCTTCTGTGATGATATTAAATGTGCATAGTTGGACTGAGAGAGCATAAGTATCTTAGAAGATGGTTGAAGGTTTTAAACACTGATATGTAATTACTATAAAATAATAAAATACTCAGATTTGAAGTGGTTGGCTTCGTGAATGATAACAGTCACACACACCTATGTCACCACACCCAAACAAGACATAAAATAGTTTGATCCTCCCAGAAAATTCCACTGTATTCCTTTTCAGGCAACCGCCTGTCTCATTGTGGCCCCATAGCCACCATGTGTTCCTATCACCATATTTTAGTTTCAATATGTATGGCCATTGGCATCCTGATGCCATCTCGGGGCCATTCAGGCCCTCCTGTCTTGCCGCTGACCCTACCTAGGGCTGCACTGTGTAGTAAATCCCTTCTCTGCAATCAAGGGCTTGTTAATGTTGTTGTTCAGTTGTTAAGTCATATCCAACCCTTTGTAAACCTATGGACTGCAGCACACCAGGCTTCCTTGTCCTTCACCATCTTCTGGAGCTTGCTCAAACTCATGTCTATTGAGTCGGTGGTGCCATCCAGCCATCTCATTCTCTGATGCTGTCTTCTCCTCCTGTCCTGAATCTTTGCCAGCATAAAGGTCTTTTCTAGTGAGTTGGCTCTTCCCATCAGATGTCCAAAGAATTGGAACTTCAGCTTCAGCGTCAGTCCTTCCAATGAATATTCAGGGTTGATTTCCTTTAGGATGGACTGGTTTGTCCTCCTTGCAGTCCAAGGGACTCTCAAAAGTCTTCTCTAGCACCATAATTCAAAAGGACCTCTGTCTTCAAGGGCTTTGTTAATAGATATTGCTTAATGATCCTTAGGTCCAGGTGCCCTCCATGCTCTGTTAGTCCCCAAACAATGATGAAAACTTTCTCTGACGTGTGCCTGGCATCCAGGAGACTTGTTACTCATTCATAAACCTTGACTTGGGAGCGCACATCCTGTGTCCAAGCACGTACCCCCGGACCCTAGATTAACTATAAAGTTGTCCCACTGGTCCCTTGGCAGTGCAAGTGGAGCTACAAATCCTTACAGGTTGTTGTCTAACCAAGCCAACACTGTGAGTAAGTTTTTGTCCAACTATTTTGCAACCCCATGGCCTGTAGCCCACCAGGCTCCTCTGTCCGTGGGTTTCCCAGGCAAGAATACTGGGAATGGGTTGTCATTCCCTTCTCCAGGTGATCTTCCTGAATCGGGGATGTAAGACAGGTCTCCTGCATTGGCAGGTGGACTCTTTACCACTGAGCCACCAGGGAAGCCCATGTAAGTTGCCTGATAACAAACTGATCCACTATAGCATTTAGCTGCCTGCCTCATTTTTGGTCTCAAGATATCTTCTCAGTTCAGTGGAGCTTTTTCATTCACTCTGGCCTCCAACAAACAGTATTAGCATTTCATGCAAGGAAATCATGCAGTATGTACTGTTTTATGAGATTTATCAATGTTGTTGCATGTTTAAGTAGTTTCTTCTTTTTTATCATTGCATCTCATTTTATGAGTATAGCACAACTGTTTATCTGTTTTCTGTCAAGGACATATGATTTTTTTCAAATTTTTGATAGTTATCCACTGTCTTAGACACTCTTTCATTGGCATTGGTTTTCATTTTCCTTGGGTCAGTGCATTGGAGTGGAATTACAGGTCCCTTATCTTGCTCATGAATCTCCAATTTGGACCATATTTCATGGGTAGCTCATCTCTGCTTCATGCAAGGTCAACTGGAGCATCTTGAAACCTGGAATGCCCTGTGTCTGAGTTTATCAGGAGGCTCACTGATTTTCTACCTGGTGGTTGTTGTTGCTGGTGGTCAGGACCTCCTCTGGGACTGACACACACAATACCTACGTGCGGTCTCTTTTTTAGGGGAATTGGCTTCTTTGAAGCATGGTAACTGGTTCCAAGAGGAGGTGTTCCAGGAGGACAAAGCAGAAAGGCGTGACATTTATTACACCTGCTCAAAAGTTACAGAATCTGCCTGCAATGCAGGAAACCAGGTTCAATCGCTGAGTTGAGAAGATCCCCTGGAGGAGGGCATAGCAACCCACTCCACTATTCTTGCCTGGGAAATCCTATGGACAGAGGAGCCTGGTGGGCTATAATCTATAGGGTTGCAAAGAGTCTGACACAATTGAAGTGACTAAGCATACACGCATGCAGTAGATAACAGATTATAATACATTTTATGACATTCCACTCAATAGAATGCCATGGGGTTATTGAAAACAATATTTTATAAGATTAATCTGTGACATGGAGATAGAATCAATAGTCTTAGCAACACAAGCTGACCAATTCAATATATGTAGTATAATCTCAATTTCTTTTCAGATTTAAAAATCTATACAAAGAACATGAGCTTTTAATACTTGGTGATCAGATTATTACAATTGTAAAAAGATGTGTTCTTTGTAACTTGGTCTGAGATCGAGTTCCACATACTAGCTGTACAATCATACTGTGTTTGCCAGTTGTTCAGTCGTGTCCAGCTCTTTGCTACCCCATGGACTGGGGCCCACCAGGCTCCTCCATCCACAGAATTCTCCAGGCAAGAATACCAGAGTGGGTTGCCATTTTCTTCTCCAGGGGATCTTCCCAACCCAGGGGTTGCACTGCAGGTGAAGTCTTAACCATCTGAGCCACCAGGGAAGCCATCATATTTTGGTTGTGTCAATAATGATTGTTTCTAATCCTCATTTACTTATCTCTGTAACATCGCTAATATAATTTTACCTATTTCATGAGGGTTGGAGAAGAAAAAAGTTTACAAAGTATTTGGTTCCCAGATTGTAGTGAGTACTTTACCAAAGGTCAAACAGTTTTAACTATTATTACAAGGCTTTTTTCTGTAATTCACAAATTTCCTAAGACATATGCATCATCTTTATGAGTATTGAAAGCGCTCTGTGGAAAGGATTTCTCTAATATTATTTCCTGTGCTTTGTGATTCTCTAGCTCTTTGCTTGCAGAGTAGGAGGGTCTGAAACAGAGCAGAGCTCAGACAATTACAGTTGGATGGATCTTTGCTGTGTTTTAACCCAAGTCCTGGGTGTACATGTGAGACACTGGGGAACCAGTTACACAGTTAACCTGTGAGCAGTGGCGGCTTGGGGAGAAGTCAACATGTACACAGCATCTGCATTCCTCGGGTACAAGTCCCAGCAAGCTGTTTCTGGGAAGTAAAGACAGCACAGTCAGTGAAACCTCTTAGAGTGAATCTCCTAGGTTGATACGGGGACATTTTTACATGAGCAAGGCATCTCCATGGACTCTCCAGGTCTAGTGGCCTCTGAATGGATATCCTTGTAACCTTGCATGAATTTTTATCTGACTTTTAAAATTCTTCCATGTGTAAGGGTACCCACGTCCTCCATATTGTATAAAAAGGACACAGTGTTAACCCTTCCTGTTTATCTTTTAATTAGAGCTAAGAGATCGTGAATGTGTGGATCACATTTACTCCTTAGCTTCTACAAATACAACTTTTAATGATTATTTTTAAAAATAAAAATTGCCAACAGAAAATGAGTCTCCTATTTCAGATGTGAAGATACTTTATTTACGTTTCCACTGGAAATGCAATTATAGAGATGGAATTTTAAAAGCAAGAATAAATGAGCAAGGAATATGCACATTGTTTATTGATTATCATTTTTCTACTCAAAAGCAACTATGACAAAACACATTTAAAACATCTTCCCCTGTGTACTGTCAGGCTCCACATGAGTACTTGGGAATGATGCTTAATCCACTTTTCAGCAGTAATCAGAGCATGCTGGAGTAACTTGCTGTCACCAGAGAACAGCACAGCATTACAAACATTCTTCTCGGTGCATACACGTTTAAATTTATTCCTGCTTCACCATTTTCTTTTATTTTTTTTAACCCACTGAGTTTGAAATGCTGCCCTGAAATAAAGATATTCTATAAGGTTTTCTATGTATAGGTCTTTTGTTTCATTAGGTAGATATACTCTTAAGTATTTTATTCTTTTTGTTGCAGTGGTGAATGGTATTGTTTCCTTAATTTCTCTTTCTGTTTTCTCATTGTTAGTGTATAGGAATGCAAGGGATTTCTGTGTGTTAATTTTATATCCTGCAACTTTACTATATTCATTGATTAGCTCTAGGAATTTTCTGGTAGAGTCTTTAGGGTTTTCTATGTAGAGGATCATGTCATCTGCAAACAGTGAGAGTTTCACTTCTTTTCCTATCTGGATTCCTTTTATTTCTTTTTCTGCTCTGATTGCTGTGGCCAAAACTTCCAAAACTATGTTGAATAGTAGTGGTGAGAGTGGGCACCCTTGCCTTGTTCCTGATTTTAGGGGAAATGCTTTCAATTTCTCACCATTGAGGATAATGTTTGCTGTGGGCTTGTCATATATAGCTTTTATTATGTTGAGGTATGTTCTTTCTATTCCTGCTTTCTGGAGAGTTTTTATCATAAATGGATGTTGAATTTTGTCAAAGGCTTTTTCTGCATCTATTGAGATAATCACAAGGTTTTTATCTTTCAATTTGTTAATATGGTGTATTACATTGATTGATTTGTGGATATTAAAGAATCCTTGCATTCCTGGGATAAAGCCCACTTGGTCATGATGTATGATTTTTTTTAATATGTTGTTGGATTCTGTTTGCTAGAATTTTGCACTGGGAAGACCCAGAGGGATGGGATGGAGAGGGAGACGGGAGGGGGAATCGGGATGGGGAACACATGTAAATCCATAGTTGATTCATGTCAATGTATGGCAAAAACCACTATAATATTGTAAAGTAATTAGCCTCCAACTAATAAAAATAAATGGAAAAAAAAAGAAAAAAATCAATAATAAAAAAAGATATTCTATATGGACAGTGGGGGAAAAGAGGCTGGGACGAATTGAGAGTGTAACATTGAAATATGTACATTACCATGTGTGAAATAGACAGCTAGTGGGAAGTTGCTATATAACAAGAGGAGCTCAACCCAGTACACTGTAATAACCTAGAGCGGTGAGGTAAGGTAGGGGATGGAAGGGAAGTTTACCAGGGAGGAGACATATGTATACTCATGGCTGATTCATGTTATTGTATGGCAAAAACCAGCACAGCAAAATTATCCTCCAATTAAAACTGTATTTGAAAATAAAAATAAGTGAACAAAATAGGAATAAAAAAGATCAATATTCTGTATGGACAGCAAAGAACCAAAACCCAAAAAACCAGCTTGCGAGTTTGCTCCTCTGAATTTTAATGGCTACTAGTTATTAAACTAGTGATTACTACTACTAGTTATTAAAGCTAGTGATTATTACTACTAGCTTAAAGTACAATTACTCCTTATTGCTATTATCTTGGTTTGTCTTCATTTATTTATTAGCTCTTCTAGAAGTTTTCAAGGAATCAGTTACAATTTAAAAAAACTTGTTAAGCTAGCAATTATACTTTTCTACATAAAACGTACTTATCTTCAGCAAAGTTTCAAAGATTACTTATTTTAATTTGCATCATATTATAAATCTCTTTCCGTGGACCAGATTGCAGCTAATCTTTCTCAGACATCTGCCTGTTATCTTAGCATATGTTCATCTATCTGCAGCATCCCTGTAGTCATATTTGTTCTACTTTTTCCATTTGAAGTAAAATATATGAATGTGAATTTCACTAAATGTGGCTTTCTTCACCCAAAAGTCGAATCCCCTCTAGTTATGCCAACTTTCTAATTTCTTTCTTGTGCCTTCAAAAGTGTTTATCCTATTTCACACAAAGTTTATAAGTATTATTGGTTGGAGAGTTCATACAGTACAAGAAATTCCTCTGAGAAGGATTTCTAAGAGGGTGTTAAAAGGTGTAGCTTCTTAATATATTTTCTATTATGCAGTATTTCTGTGTTTAAAGTGTAGCAATTGTATTGATAGAGGAAATACAGTCAATTATCATTATACTCAGTAGTCCTGTTCTGTAAAGTGGCCATAAATACTGAGCTAGTGAACACTGAACATCATTCCAAGGGGAAATAATAGTTTCCTGTGAGCTTAATTTTTCATCAATCAATCAATACATACTTTGTTTGTGTTTCTGTTAAAGCTATCTTTTTTTTGATATGCAATGTTGATTCATTAACAGTAAAACACATCACAGCTTTTTTGTGCTTAGGAACACAGAGAGAAGTTCTGCATCATGCCTGAGTGTCATTTTAAACATCTTAAACAGTTAATCACCAACAAAAAGCAGAAAAAATGCAGAAACACCACACGAAATGGATCACAAAAAGGAAGATTGTTGACAGTAGAAGAGCTAAAACAAGAAGGTGAATGTTGTCTTGTTCAAAAATGAAAATGATACAAGTACTGATTTGGGGGCTATAAAGAAATTGTGTGTATGTGTGTGGTCTGCGTGCTCGATCATGTCTGACTCTTTCTGACCCCCTGGACTGTAGCTCATCAGGCCCCTTTGTCCATGGAATTTTCAGGCAAGAACACTGGAGTAGATTGCCATTTCCTTCTCCAGGGGATCTTCTGGACCCAGGGATGAAACCCAGGTCTCCTGCATCGCCTGCATTGGCAGGCAGGTTCTTTATCACTGTGCCACCTGGGAAGCCATAAATAAACTTTAGTGAGTTCAATTTTTTCCAGTCTATTTTTATTTCATGTCTTCTATTACAGAGCTATTATAGCCATGTTCAAATTCACTATTTTTTTTTTTATAATATCTAATTTTTTGTTAATGCTATCCAGTGAAATTTTTTCCAAGAAAGGAGAGGATTTTTTTATTATTATTATTATTTTTTTTTCCAGTGGGTTTTGTCATACATTGATATGAATCAGCCATAGATTTACACGTATTCCCCATCCCGATCCCCCCTCCCACCTCCCTCTCCACCCGATTCCTCTGGGTCTTCCCAGTGCACCAGGCCTGAGCACTTGTCTCATGCATCCCACCTGGGCTGGTGATCTGTTTCACCATAGATAGTATACATGCTGTTCTTTTGAAACATCCCACCCTCACATTCTCCCACAAAGTTCAAAAGTCTGTTCTGTATTTCTGTGTCTCTTTTTCTGTTTTGCATATAGGGTTATCGTTATCACCTTTCTAAATTCCATATATATGTGTTAGTATGCTGTAATGTTCTTTATCTTTCTGGCTTACTTCACTCTGTATAATGGGCTCCAGTTTCATCCATCTCATTAGGACTGGTTCAAATGAATTCTTTTTAATGGCTGAGTAATATTCCATGGTGTATATGTACCACAGCTTCCTTATCCATTCATCTGCTGATGGGCATCTAGGTTGCTTCCATGTCCTGGCTATTATAAACAGTGCTGCGATGAACATTGGGGTGCACGTGTCTCTTTCAGATCTGGTTTCCTCAGTGTGTATGCCCAGAAGTGGGATTGCTGGGTCATATGGCAGTTCTATTTCCAGTTTTCTAAGAAATCTCCACACTGTTTTCCATAGCGGCTGTACTAGTTTGCATTCCCACCAACAGTGTAAGAGGGTTCCCTTTTCTCCACACCCTCTCCAGCATTTATTGCTTGTAGACTTTTGGATAGCAGCCATCCTGACTGGCGTGTAATGGTACCTCATTGTGGTTTTGATTTGCATTTCTCTAATAATGAGTGATGTTGAGCATTTTTTCATGTGTTTGTTAGCCATCTGTATGTCTTCTTTGGAGAAATGTCTGTTTAGTTCTTTGGCCCATTTTTTGATTGGGTCATTTATTTTTCTGGAATTGAGCTGCAGGAGTTGCTTGTATATTTTTGAGATTAATCCTTTGTCCGTTTCTTCATTTGCTATTATTTTCTCCCAATCTGAGGGCTGTCTTTTCACCTTACTTATAGTTTCCTTTGTAGTGCAAAAGCTTTTAAGTTTCATTAGGTCCCATTTGTTTATTTTTGCTTTTATTTCCAATATTCTGGGAGGTGGGTCATAGAGGATCTTGCTGTGATTTATGTCGGAGAGTGTTTTGCCTATGTTCTCCTCTAGGAGTTTTATAGTTTCTGGTCTTACATTTAGATCTTTAATCCATTTTGAGTTTATTTTTGTGTATGGTGTTAGAAAGTGTTCTAGTTTCATTCTTTTACAAGAATGAAACTGGTTGACCAGTTTTCCCAGCACCACTTGTTAAAGAGGTTGTCTTTTTTCCATTGTATATCCTTGCCTCCTTTGTCAAAGATAAGGTGTCCATAGGTTCGTGGATTTATCTCTGGGCTTTCTATTCTGTTCCATTGATCTATATATCTGTCTTTGTGCCAGTACCATACTGTCTTGATGACTGTGGCTTTGTAGTAGAGTCTGAAGTCAGGCAGGTTGATTCCTCCAGTTCCATTCTTCTTTCTCAAGATTATTTTGGCTATTCGAGGTTTTTTGTATTTCCATACAAATTGTGAAATTCTTTGGTCTAGTTCTGTGAAAAATACCATTGGTAGCTTGATAGGGATTGCATTGAATCTATAGACTGCTTTGGGTAGAATAGCCATTTTGACAATATTGATTCTTCCAATCCATGAACACGGTATGTTTCTCCATCTGTTTGTGTCCTCTTTGATTTCTTTCATCAGTGTTTTATAGTTTTCTATGTATAGGTCCTTTGTTTCTTTAGGTAGATATACTCCTAAGTATTTTATTCTTTTTGTTGCAATGGTGAATGGTATTGTTTCCTTAATTTCTCCTTCTGTTTTTTCATTGTTAGTATATAGGAATGCAAGGGATTTCTGTGTGTTAATTTTATATCCTGCAACTTTACTATATTCATTGATTAGCTCTAGGAATTTTCTGGTAGAGTCTTTAGGGTTTTCTATATAGAGGATCATGTCATCTGCAAACAGTGAGAGTTTTACTTCTTCTTTTCCTATCTGGATTCCTTTTACTTCTTTTTCTGCTCTGATTGCTGTGGCCAGAACTTCCAACACTATGTTGAATAGTAGTGGTGAGAGTGGGCACCCTTGTCTTGTTCCTGATTTCAGGGGAAATGCCTTCAATTTTTCACCATTGAGGGTGATGCTTGCTGTGGGTTTGTCATATATAGCTTTTATTATGTTGAGGTATGTTCCTTCTATTCCTGCTTTTTGGAGAGTTTTAATCATAAATGAGTGTTGAATTTTGTCAAAGGCTTTCTCTGCATCTATTGAGATAATCATATGGTTTTTATCTTTCAATTTGTTAATGTGGTGTATTACATTGATTGATTTGTGGATATTAAAGAATCCTTGCATTCCTGGGATAAAGCCCACTTGGTCATGGTGTATGATTTTTTTAATATGTTGTTGGATTCTGTTTGCTAGAATTTTGTTAAGGATTTTTGCATCTATGTTCATCAGTGATATTGGCCTGTAGTTTTCTTTTTTTGTGGCATCTTTGTCTGGTTTTGGAATTAGGGTGATGGTGGCCTCATAGAATGAGTTTGGAAGCTTACCTTCATCTGCAATTTTCTGGAAGAGTTTGAGTAAGATAGGTGTTAGCTCTTCTCTAAATTTTTGGTAGAATTCAGCTGTGAAGCCATCTGGTCCTGGGCTTTTGTTTGCTGGAAGATTTTTGATGACAGTTTCGATTTCCTTGCCTGTGATGGGTCTGTTAAGATCTTCTATTTCTTCCTGGTTCAGTTTTGGAAAGTTATACTTTTCTAAGAATTTGTCCATTTCATCCAAGTTGTCCATTTTATTGGCATAGAGCTGCTGGTAGTAGTCTCTTATGATCCTTTGTATTTCAGTGTTGTCTGTTGTGATCTCTCCATTTTCATTTCTAATTTTGTTAATTTGGTTTTTCTCTCTTTGTTTCTTAATGAGTCTTGCTAATGGTTTGTCAATTTTGTTTATTTTTTCAAAAAACCAGCTTTTAGCTTTGTTGATTTTTGCTATGGTCTCTTTAGTTTCTTTTGCATTTATTTCTGCCCTGATTTTTAAGATTTCTTTCCTTCTGCTAACTCTGGGGTTCTTCATTTCTTCCTTCTCTAATTGCTTTAGGTGTAGAGTTAGGTTATTTATTTGGTTTTTTTCTTGTTTCTTGATGTAAGCCTGTAATGCTATGAACCTTCCCCTTAGCACTGCTTTTACAGTGTCCCATAGGTTTTGGGTTGTTGTGTTTTCATTTTCATTCATTTCTATACATATTTTGATTTCTTTTTTGATTTCTTCTATGATTTGTTGGTTATTCAGAAGCGTGTTATTTAGCCTCCATATGTTTGAAGTTTTAACAATTTTTTTCCTGTAATTGAGATCTAATCTTACTGCACTGTGGTCAGAAAAGATGACTGGAATGATTTCAATTTTTTTGAATTTTCCAAGACCAGATTTATGGCCCAGGATGTGATCTATTCTGGAGAATGTTCCGTGTGCACTTGAGAAAAAGGTGAAGTTGATTGTTTTGGGGTGAAATGTCCTATAGATATCAATTAGGTCTAGCTGGTCCATTGTGTCATTTAAGGTTTGTGTTTCCTTGTTAATTTTCTGTTTAGTTGATCTATCCATAGTTGTGAGTGGGGTATTAAAGTCTCCCACTATTATTGTGTTACTATTAATTTCCTCTTTCATACTCGTTAGCGTTTGCCGTACATATTGCGGTGCTCCTATGTTGGGTGCATATATATTTATAATTGTTATATCTTCTTCTTTGACTGATCCTTTGATCATTATGTAGTGTCCTTCTTTGTCTCTTTTCACATCCTTTATTTGAAAGTCTATTTTATCTGATATGAGTATTGCGACTCCTGCTTTCTTTTGGTCTCCGTTTGCATGAAATTTTTTTTTCCAGCCCTTCACTTTTAGTCTGTATGTGTCTCTTGTTTTGAGGTGGGTCTCTTGTAGACAGCATATATTGGGGTCTTGTTTTTGTATCCATTCAGCCAATCTTTGTCTTTTGGTTGGGGCATTCAACCCATTTACATTTAGGGTAATTATTGATAGGTGTGGTCCCGTTGCCATTTACTTTGTTGTTTTGGGTTCACGTTTATACAACCTTTCTGTATTTCCTGTCTAGAGAAGATCCTTTAGCATTTGTTGAAGAGCTGGTTTGGTGGTGCTGAATTCTCTCAGCTTTTGCTTATCTGTAAAGCTTTTGAATTCTCCTTCATATCTGAATGAGATCCTTGCTGGATACAGTAATCTAGGTTGTAGGTTATTCTCTTTCATTACTTTCAGTATGTCCTGCCATTCCCTTCTGGCCTGGAGGGTTTTTTTGAGTACACAGAACTTGCCATGCATATAACATGATATCATCTCTGTAAGTTACATGAGGTTCCTATTTATATCTTTATATCTCATATTCATGTTTTCTGACCTTATTATAAATGCTTTTTTAAAGTTTTTGTGTGATAATTTATAACTTCTCTCATTTCTAGGTCTGTTTCTATCGATTTTTTTTTTTCTTGGTAATGGGTAGAACACAGATTTCTACCTCTACTGGTTTAGTAATTTTTGGTTTGATTCCAGACATTGTCTACTTCTGATTTTGAGTTTCAAAGGTTTTGTATTGTTTGAAAGCATTTTGGACTTGGACAGGTACTTACACAACTTGCGTGTCAGCTTGGACATTTTGCAGCCTGGTTTTAGGTACTTTGGGGGGGAATATGTAGAGTAGCCTTTACTCCAGGGGTGTTTTATCCCTCTTCTGTTTGGCTGACCTACTTAAAACCCTCAATGATTTTCTGGGGTCTGTACCTAATGCCCCATGTGTTCAACAAGATACCTCCATATTGGTTGGTGGGAGCTGAAATGACTTTTACCTCCGAGTGGGGATTTTTCAGCTTACCTGCTAGTTGTTCTGAATTTGGTAGCAGTTCTCTTCCCAGCCTCATGGAGCTCCATCTCTTGCAAAAGAATTCAGCCAGAGACTCAGGGGGCACTTTTTCCCTTCAGTCTGGTACTTCATTCTGTAAATTCCAGCCACTTCTGCCTCCTTCAGGAACAATCCTTGTCTCTTTAAACTCTACTTGAGTTTTCCCTCCCCGAATCAAAGTCTAGAAATTACCTAGAGGCGGAAAGCATTGGTAGGGGCCACTTGTTTGCTTCCTTCTGTTACAGATCAGAATTCTGTTCTGCTTGTTGCAATTATTTAAAATGATTTCAATATTTTGTCTAGTTCTTACATCTAGTTGTTTATGGTGAGTGAGTACATCCCACACCAGTTATTTTCATGTGGGCATAAACATAATCGCTTTAGCAAATTTTTTGTCTTATTTCTCATCTTTAGCTTTTATCCCACTTAGCACTGGTTTTTATTGCACAGTATAATGTAGTATTTACATTTAAAATAAATAAATATGTGTATACATGCAAATATGTATGGTTGTGGTGGTTTTGTCGCTAAGTTGTGTTTGACCCTTGCAATCCCATGGACTGTAGCCTGCCAGGCTCCTCTGTCCATGGGGTTCTCCAGGCAAGAACTGGAGTGGGTTGCCATTTTCTTCTCCAGAGTGTCTTCTTGACCCAAGTATCAAACTCGGGTCTCCTGCATTGCAGACAGATTCTTTACTGACTGAGCTATGAGGGAAGCCCTTCAAATATGTATACATATGTTTATATGTACACAAATATGTAAAGAAAGCTGAGTGCCGAAGAATTGATGCTTTTGAACTGTGGTGTTGGAGAGGACTCTTGAGAGTCCCTTGGATTGCAGGGAGATCCAACCAGCCCATCCTAATGGAGATCAGTCCTGGGTGTTCATTGGAAGGACTGATGCTGAGGCTGAAACTCCAATACTTTGGCCACCTCATGCAAAGAGCTGACTCATTGGAAAAGACCCTGATGCTGGGAAAGATTGAGGGCAGGAGAAGGGGACGGACAGAGGATGAGATGGTTGGATGGCATTACCGACTCAATGGACATGGGTTTGGGTGGACTCCGTGAGTTGGTGATGAACAAGGAGGCCTGGTGTGCTGCGGTTCATGGGGTTGCAAAGAGTCAGACACGAATGAACGACTGAACTAAAACTAATAATATGTACACAAATATGTATACATAGATTTACATGTGCACAAATATGTATACATGTGTTTATATGTACACAAATATGCATATATATGTTTTTATATGTTTGCATATGTTCATGTATAAGGCTTCCCATGTGGCGCTAGTGGTAAAGAACCCACCTGCCAATGCAAGAGACATAAGAGAGGTGAGTTCAATCCCTGGGTGGGGAAGATCCTGTGGAGGAGGGCATGGCAACCCACTCCAGTATTCTTGCCTGGAGAATCCCACAGACAGAGGAGCCTGGTGGATTACAGTCCATGGGGTCACAAAGGTCAGCCATGACTGAAGTGACTTAGCTAGCATGCATGCACTCCTGTGTATGTATACTTATATGTCTAAGTATGTTTGAAAAGTCAGAGTGTAGTCACTCAGTCGTGTCCAGCTCTGTGTGACCCCATTGCAGGGTAATTAGCTTTAGCCTTTCCCATACTCCTTTACTAAGCATGCCAGCATTTCTGCAGTGACTTCCAGAACTCCCTTTGTCGTATACCAGTTCTCTGCGTCTATGTGCGTGGGGCTGTCTCTGTGCTCACAGCCACGCTCTGTTCCTGTGTTTCTATCCCAGTGCTAGCACTGCACTCTCGGGTCCTTTGATTTTATTTTATTTATTTTTTCATTCCTTGTTTCTCATTTTATTTCATTTTTTATCCCTTGAGTACAACAGACTTTTGTAGTGTTCGTCCCAAATGACTAATAAGTATTATATCTTTCTTAAAAATTAATTAATTTATTTTAATTGGAGGCTAATTACTTTACAGGTCCTTTTATTTTATAAGACATCTTGATATCTGAGTCTTCCTAGCTGTGATGTGTTATCTCTCTTCATTTACTTAGCTCTTATTTTATATCTTTTAATAATGCTTCATATTTTTGCCCATAAAATTATTGCACATCTTCTGTTCAATTTAATCTTCAATAATATATTTGTTGTCTCATAAATGATCTTTTTGTAATTAGATTTTCCACCTGTTTGTTGATGGTTATTGGAATACAATCCATTTTTTCCTACATTGATTTTACATCTAGCAACCTTTTGAGTTTTCTTATTAATTCCAATAATTTAGCTATAGATTCTCTAGGGTTTTCTATGCACACAAACATATCGACCATTCTACCGTTAATATTTACTTCTTTATTCTTGCTTAATAAGGTTGTCTTGGACACCGAGAAAAAAATTGAACAGTAGTAAGAGTAGGCATGCTACTCTTGTTCTTGACATTAAAGAAAAGTGTTTGTCATTTCACAATTAAATACTGGATTCATTGTAGTTTTTAGTAAATATCTTGTTATAATAAGGAACGTTTCTTTCTAGTTTTTAGAAAAGCTTACTCTTGAATATGTTTGAATTTAGATAATGCAATTACTGTTTGTCTTAAACTGATGGTTTTCAGCCTACATTTTGAATCACAATGGGACCTTTATAATGTTTATTGTTTTTGTGTCCAGGATATAAAGCCACTGTGTTCCTGATGCATTTTTATTTTAGTGTCTCACTGGATTTAGCTTGCTAATGTAGTTAATATTTTTGTTTCTATGGTCAGCAAGTAAGATTAGTATACATCATTCCTCTCTTATAATGTCCTCGTCCCTGCTCTGCAAACTCACGATTAGGTGTGAGAACAACATTTGTATTCCTAGTTCTTGAAACCATTTCCATAAAGGTAAAATTTCTGTTCTCTGAATTCTGGTAGAATTTTCTGCTGAAGCTGTTTGGGCCTGAGGAGCTCCTTGTTCTGTTCTGTTTCGTTTAGTTTTTCAGTAAAATTTTAAATACATATAGTTTCTAGTTTCTTCACAAGTTGTTCTACTTCCTCTTGAGTCACTTTTAATATAATTATTTCCCCACACAGGACATTGCCTACTTAATTTTTCTCTCAAATTTTTATTCCATACTGCACCTTGTAATTTATCATTTAAAAAACTATGAATTTATGTTTTTTGAAGCATTTTATTTTACCAGTTTCAGTAAAAGTTCTTCTATGCTAGTAAAAATTTTTTTTAAAAAAAGAACATCTTCTTGAGTTTTTGTCTCTTTTAAAAAAATGCATTTACCATTTCTTTTGTCAACATCTGCTTGTATCTTGCAACATTTTTTTTTAGCTAATGCTTATTCTTTTGCTTATTTTCTAACATTTTGAATTAACACTAATACCATGGATGTTCTATCTTTGCTAATGTTAGTATAATTCTAAATATTCTCATGGTTCTTTTTATGAGAAGTGGTATTATTATTATCATTTATTTTTATATATAGTCTAGTTTATATTATACTTTCCTCTCTGAATTATGGGTTGTACAGAAGTTTGTTTTGAAATTTCCCTACATGAATACTGTTTAAAAAGAAATTATAATTTGCTTGTACTTTGATCAGATGAAATAGTCTGCGGAATTTATTGTAATTTGTTTTATGGTCTTGATAATATAGTCAATATAAAGGTTTCAGTATAAGTCAATGTTTTGGGGTGAAAAGTTGTGTGTATAATTTTTTAATCAAGATGTTCTATATCACAGCATTAAGCTATTCTATATCCTACTTCTATTCCATATATTTATGTCTCAGTTACTAAAAGAGATTGTCTTAATAATCTCCCACAATAATAATGCATGCTTCATTTTCCACTTGTAATTCTGTCAGTTCATTTCTTTATATGTCCTATAGCTTTGACACAGACACAAGCATGTTGAATTTTACATGTGCATTTTTAGAAGTTTCCTAGAGAAAGTGACCTATTGGCATTGTGCTGCCTTTTTTTCTTTGTTGGTGTCTTAAAGTCTACTTTGTATAAAATTAACACAGTTTTTCTTTGCTTAATAATTCCTTTGGGCTTCCATGGTGGCTCAGACTATAAAGAATCTGCCTGCAATGCAGAAGACTGGAGTTCAATCCCTGGGTTGGGAAAATCCCCTAGAGGAGGAAATAGCAACCCACTCCAGTCTTCTTGCCTGGAGAATTCCATGGACAGAGGCGCCTGGCAGACTACAGTCCATGGGGTTGCAAAGAGTCGGACATGACTGAATGACTAATACTTTCAATTTCACTTTTCTTTGGTTTGGTTAAACTTGGTTTAATATTTTCTATCCCTGTACTTCCAACTTCTCTGTTTTGCCTGATTCAAATCAGATAAGAATTTGTATAGATATTTCTCCAAATAAACAAATATCTAATAAGCACATGAAAAAATACTTGAAATCACTAATCATTGGGAAAATGAAAACCCAAACCGTGATGACACCTTTAGGATGGCTACTATCTAAGCAACACAAACTAACAAGTGTTGGTGAGAATGTGCAATAGTAGGTACACTAGTGCACTGTTGATGGGAATAGAAAAGGATACGGTGGCTTTAGAAAACAGTATGCTATTTCCTAAAAATATAAGTTAGCCAGGTAGTCCGGCAATTCTACTTCTGTTTATATACCCAAAACAATGAAACTAGGGTCTCAAAGATTTATATTGCTGCTTAGTCACGAAGTCCTGTCTGCTCTGTGACCCCAGGGACTGGAATCTCCTGCACTGGCAGGCAGTCTTCCCCGGTGACTTGGAAGGCAAAGATTCTGCCCAATGCGGGAGACCTGGGTTTGATCCCTGGGTCGGGAAGATCCCCTGGAGAAGGGAATGGCTCCCTACTCCAGTATTCTTACCTGGAGAATTCCATGGACAGAGGAGCCTGGCGGGCCACAGTCCATGCGGTTGCAAAGAATGGACACGACTGAGTGACTAATCTCCTGCGTTGGCAGGTGGGTTCTTTACCACTGAGACACCTGGGAATACATCTATTTTATAGCCACACTATTTATAATGGTCAAAACATAAGCAATCCAACTGGTCATTGATGAATAAATAATAAGCAAAATGTAATATATACAGTTGACCCCTGAGCAAACACAGGTTTGAATTCACTTATATGTGAATTTTTTTCACCAAATACATACTATGTTACCACATGATCTGCATGTAGTTGGTTGAATTCACAGGCACAACCTCAGATAGTGAGGGCTGACTGTAAGGTTATACAGAGATTTTTAATTGCTTCCGGGTTGGACTCACAGGGGCTGTGGAGGGGAGGAATGGGAAGTTATCATTTCTTGGGTATACAGTTTCAGTTTTACAAGATAAAAAGAGTTCTAGAGATGGATGGTGGTGATGGTTGTGTATTATGAATGTGTTTAATACCACTGAGCTGAATGCTTAAAATACTTAATACAGTAATTTTGCATTTTGTGTATTTTATCACAGAAAAAATAGGGGGAAATGTAATATTTCTCAAATTGATTCAATCACTGAAATCCCTCAGGTCACCAGCTCTGAAAGCAGATCCATAATTAGCATGGAAAAGGCTCTCAGGGTTTGGAGGTGAAGTTTGGATGCAGACTCTATCTCCTCATTCTGAAAAACACCTCTCCTCATGTCTAGTTCTTCTAGAGAGTGACCCTGATACATTCCATCCTCTGCGGGACTAGGGTGATTTCCTCCCAGCTCACCCCAGTAAACACACAAAGTCATGACCTCTTTTGGGTTAGCTACTTGCCTTTCAATCCTTCAATCCTTTCTGTCTCCCATGTCTCTTGCATTGGCAGGCAGATTCTTTACCACTGAGCCTCCTGGGAAGCCCCCCATCATTTCTGTAGGGAAGACAGTCCTTCCCAGAGTCCAGAGAGATGGTTTGGAGAAGCCAGTCCTTCCTCAGGACCTTCATCTCCTCCGTATTTAGAGGCTCCACAAATAGACATTTGCACTGTACTCTTGCACGGCTAGGACCCGTCCCCCTGAAGAGCTTCTAAGGGCCCAGATAATCTTGCTTTGCTGACCTGGAATGCGGACTCTTTACGTTATGCTAAAGTAAACATCCGGGTACTTGCTTGAGTAAAATTTTCTTGGATTTGTAATATCCTTTGGTTTGCCATACAAAGGACATCTTCCTGCATTGGGGGCAGATGGACATTCTTGACAACTGAAGCCTTGAAGGCTCCAGGCAGATCTGCTTGCCATTTCTTCCTCCTCACCTTCCTCCTCTTCACACTCACACATTGTGGGGGTGGGGGGAAGCTCTGAAGGAAGTCCCACAGCAAGTGAGGCCAAGCTTCTTCCTCAAAGGGACCTGAATATCCAGAAAACTAAACAGGTAACAACCCAAGTGATAGGCAGAGTCTGGAGGAGAAATACATCAGCTACTCACGTTTCCCCAAAGACAACACAGAAGGAGGAACAGACAGGGGGTGAGTTTGGGAGCCACTTAGAGCGATAGGAATGGAATTTAGAATAATTGTAATGATTCTACAGGGTAGACTTGAACCTTTTGACGGAATGATTTTTTTTTTAAAGAGGAGGAGCTAGGTTCAGGGCCAACCCTATTAGGGAATCCTTGAAAAGATGCATATACTCTGCAGATGAGAGAGAGAGAGAGAACCCCGAGGAGATGATCACACAGCAGCTTTCTAAGTCAGAGGGCTTTCCAGGTGGCTCGGTGGTAAAGAACCCGCCTGCAAATGCAGGAGTCGTAGGTTTCATCCCTGGGTTGGGAAGATCCACTGGACGAGGAAATGGCAACCCACTCCAGTATTCTTGTCTGGGAAATCCCATGGACAGAGGAGCCTGGTGGGGCTACAGTCCCTGGACTAGCAGAGAGTCAGACAGGATTGAGCATGTATGCAAACACATGCACATACACAGACACACACATTGTGTGTTGGAATCAAGTTACTTTAATTGCATATAATAGAAGAGGCTCGGGTAATCGAGGGTCAGTTAGTAAGACTACTTAGAGCCAAGACTTGGATTTTATTAGATTTCAGAGGCAGTACTGAGACACTCAGAAATCCCGTCCAAATAAATCAAGATCAAAATGAGGCCCATTGAAGGTAATGCTTTCTGTCTTCTGCCATGTTGACTGAACGGCGCGAATATTAGAAACAGGAAATGTTTCTAAAGCCTCTATAGTAGCTGATAGGAGCTGAGAGTTGGGAAGAAAAACCAGCTGGCCATAAAAATGGACACAGATGGAAGATACTTAAAAATAAACAACCAAACAGTCAAACAGAGCCAAGTGCAGTGAGCTAAGGACAGAAAGAGAGCATGCAAAGTCCCAAAGGGTTCAGAAAGAAAACAGTGACTTTCGATGGAGACAACAAAGACTGTAGGTCTCTGGCTCCAAGGCTGGAGCCTGCAGATGGACCCTGTTGCCCTGTTTTCGTTCACTCAATCACCCTTTACTGAGCACCAAGCCCTGCACGGAGCTCTAAGATACAGATATTTTTATGAAAATCAGCCTATGCCCGGTCAGTGTTCCCAGTGCAGAGGAATACCTGGACAGGTGAGTGGACAGTTCCACCAGACGTCTTCAGAGTCTCAGATGTCTTCAGGGCACACAGCACTGACTGCAGGGTCCCGGGGAGCCTTTGGGAGCCGTGGCTAACCAGCTCAGGAGTAATGGTGGAATCCATGGCTTGTCTGGCTGTTAAGAACAAGTTACACCCCAGGCCTCCATTCTTTGGGGTGGCTGGTCAATGCCTGAGGTTTTCCCCTGCACTTGGGGCTCTGAGGCTGACACCCAAGAAGGTCACTCTTTACCTTATTAACAGTAACGCCCAGGTCAGTACCAGTGGCAGGAACTGACATGTTCTTCAGGATGTGTTTTGACAACCGAATACCATCAGAGAGGAGGAGAATGAGGCCGTCGGCCCCCAGGGGTGAGCACGGTGTGTTCAGAGAAAGAGCATGAACTCGAACACAGGGCAACGCCAAGCCCTAAAGCCGGGCTTCTGTGACCGCGAGGCTGAGACACAGGGGGATTGTTGTTCCAGTTAAAGATTAGTACCTGATCTTTAAGGAGTTCCAGTTAAAAGATTAGTACCTGATCTTTAAGGAGTCTTGTGCAATCACCCAGCAAACACGATGTCATGTCAACCTGGGGAATCTGGAAGGACCCAGTCTTCTCATTTCCTCTTATGCTGAGATTCCTATTCACTGAGTAGATATGCCCAGCTCCACAGGGTTTGCGATCCCTCCCTGGGATCTGAAGGCTGCTCGCACACCCTGGAGCTGCTGCTTCTTCTGTGGCCTCTGCACCAGAATAAAACACAAATGGAAACCTGCCCAGAACTCCGACACGCTCACCCCACCAGCACACGACAGGGCTGCCCCTCCAGATCCTCCTCACAGCTTTTTCTTCAGTCCAAAGAGCTCGTCCTGTCTCCTGGGATTTATTAGTGCCATTTCCCAACTGCTACATCTCGTTTCAGAAAACCAGCCCTTCATTACTTTTTTCCTCCCCAACTCATGATGATTTCCTTGAAAAATGGCCCAAATTTCTCTTCTTGTTCTTTTGGCTGTGATTCCATTGGGTCTTTCTGATTCAATTCTTTGTTGCAGAGATGACATAAAAGGAGGGCATTGTCAACTGAAGGGCGTATACAGACCCACTTGAAAACCAGTGCTGTCAGGAGTTGGGGCTTCCCTGGTGGCTCAGTGGTAAAGAGTCAGCCTACAAGGCAGGAGCTGCTGGGAGATGTGGGTTCGATCCCTCAGTTGGGAAGGTCCCCTGAAGAAGGGCATGGCAACCCACTTCAGTAGTCTTGCTTGGAGAATTCCAGGGACAGAGGAGATTGGTGGGCTACAGTTCATGGCGTCGCAAAGAGTCAGATCCAGCTGATGCAGCAGCAGGCTCACAAGCACTTCAGTTCAGTTCAGTTCAGCCGGTCTGTAGTGTCCGACTCTCTGCGACCCCATGAACCGCAGCACGCCAGGCCTCCCTGTCCATCGCCAACTACCAGAGTCTATAGGAGCTATATGGTAAGAATGAATTTGTACTCATCACTGAAATGGATATTGCCCAACATGGCTACGCTGGATAAAATAGTCTAGAAGACGCTTGTGGTTGATCTTTTAGCTCTCTGGAGGCAAAGCTTGGGTCAAGGACTCGGGAAGAAGAGTGTATTTGGTAGGAGCAGCAATGTGCTAGGGGTTACAGGCAAATCACCCAGACGTCCAGTGCCACAACTTTCTCTTGGGGGAAACCACTGTGTCTTTCCACCTCTGAAATTTAGTGAAAATTCATTTAACTTAAAACCAACAAACAGTTCTCCTCTAAAGGCACTCCATAAATTGCACCCTTAGAATGCATTTCTTCCTGGCACTCTGAGTTTCCTCTCTGGATCTCCTTCTCCATGTCTTCCACACTCTCAGATTGTAGCCTTTGCATGCCACTCTTAGAGAATGAAAAAGTTTTACAGATACAGAAAAAAATACAAGAAAGTCACCTCTGTGGTAGAGTGTTACCTCACTTCTCTAGAGACGTCTGCACACCCACAGTGATTCCCTGGCTGTCTCCCGACCCCTGCACAACGGTGTTCTTTTAGAAGATCAGTTCCCTCCTACACTCGCTTCCCTACAGGCTCACCAAGATAAAAGTGCGGTCTTTGTAGACTCACGATGTCTTTGCTACTAGCTTCTTATAGAACCCTGCCTCCATCTTTAGACACCCAGCCTATTTTTTATTTCTTTTTTCTATTGTATTTTTTTTTTTTTTATTTTTGGCAGCACCATGAAGCATGTGACCAGGGATCAAACTCACACAACCCTGCAGTGGATGCTCAGAGTCTTAACCACTGGACCTCCAGCAAAGTCCCCACCCATTCTAAGACCTGCTCTGCTGAATGAAAACAGAGCCATAAAAGGATATTGACCATTGGAGCCAACATTGATTTTGCACTGATTAAATGCATCTGAAGTTTGGAAATGGGATGCCAAAGGTTGCCCAGTTTTCCCCGAGCCCATCTTCTTTCCTCCAGGGCACCAATTAGACCATGCCCAGCCTCCTTTGCATTTAGGTATGATCAGTTGACAAAGTCATGGCCAACAGAATGCCAGAAGCTGATAGATGCCACTTCCAGAGCTGACCCATAAAATCTCCATCCCTAGATGACAGACTTTATTTTCTTGGGCTTCAAAATCACTGCAGATGGTGACTGCAGCCATGAAATTAAGACGCTTGCTTCTTGGAAGAAAAGCTATGACCAACCTAGACAGTGTATTAAAAAGCAGAGACATCACTTTACCCACAAATGTCTGTATAGTCAAAGCTATCGTTTTTCTGATAGTCATGTATGGATATGAGAGTTGGACCGTAAAGAAGGCTGAGTGCTGAAGAACTGATCCTTTTGAACCGTGGTGTTGGAGAAGACTCTTGAGAGTCCCTTGGACTGCAAGGAGATCCAACCAGTCCGTCCTAAAGGAAATCAACCCTGAATATTCATTGGAAGGACTGATGCTAAAGCTGAAGCTCCAATACTTTGACCACCTGATGTGAAGAACTGACTCATCGGAAGAGAACCTAATGCTGGGAAAGATTGAAGGCGGGAGAAGGGGACGACAGAGAATGAGATGGTTAGATAGCATCACTGACTCGACGGACATGAGTTTGAGCAAACTCCAGGAGATAGTGGAGGACAGGGAAGCCTGGCATGCTGCAGTTCACGGGGTCACAAAGAATTGGACACAACTGAATGACTGAACAACAGATGCCCTAAGGAGGGTAGAGCCCCGACAGGTGGAGGATCTAGGGTACAAGTTCACAGAAACATCTAGTTGGATTTCACACGAATGAGAACCAATTTCTTTTGTGTTCACCCATCAAGATTTGGGAATCGTCACAGCTACTGCATGAGTGAAGGTCTGCAGGAAACAGATAGCCCTCTTAAAACCCTAAGCAAAGAGAGTTTGATAAGAGGTGTTTTCAAGGTAAGACAGGGTTAAGGAAAACTGGGGGTTTCAGGGCTGCTTCTTGGGGCTCATAACCCCTGGAAGCTATCATCTCCCCTTGCTCTGAAGGACAGGGGACAAGGTTGTTACTGGAGTCTGGAGAGATTCTGGCTGTAAGATGAAGCCTCCAGGGAGCAGCGGGAGGTGAGCTGGCAGTAGGAGCCCCTCACCCTCACCCCCCACCTGTGGATGCCACTGAAAGACCCACTTGAAGCTGGAGGACCAGGAACCCTCCTGATGCAAGTTGCAGGGCTTAGCCTGGGTGACACAGAGTGGGTTGCAGGTAGGGAGAGAAAGTCTTGACGGAGAAATAACACATTCTCAGCACAGCTATTTTAAACAAGGCAGAGGAACAGAGGTTTGCCAGGGGCTCGTCACAAGCTTGATGTAATCCACAGTCTTGTGTTTTAATCTCTCATTTCTTCTCTAAAATCATTTCCCGGGTAGAGGCTGCGGTTTGTTTACCACGAAGAGGTCCCAGTTGTTCTGCGAGTCTACAGCAGATGTTCAGCCCTTTATCCCACTGCCGGTTTCCTTAAGGCCAGGAGAGCCTGAAATCGTCAGCAGGTTTTCACTTTTCTTAAATCGTTTCTGGCTCTTTCTCTTCAGTCTCATTTCAGTTAAACTTAACCCTCATTTGCTCTTCTGTCCTCTAGTACTGGGCCATCCGTGAGATGGTGAACCGAGACGGCTGACTTCGCCTGTTTGTTCCGCAGGCCCTTAGTGAGCATCTGTGCTTAGGTGAGACAACATAATTAACAGCCCGCCTATGCCAGGCTCTGTGCTAAGCGTCGGGCTGGGTACTTGCAATTACAACTCCAATGAGACGTAATCTCTCACCTTCCGGAAGTTGCAGGAGACAGTGCACATTGAGAGGCTGTCCAGATCTTTAGAGTCACTCACCCTGGGTTTAAGCCTAACCCTACTTCTCTTAGTGTGTGATAAAAAGGGAGCCGCACGCACTCCTAGGAGACTTCCCTGGTGGCTCAGATGGTAAAGCGTCTGCCTACGATGCGGGAGACCCAGGTTCTATCCCTGGGTCGGGAAGATCTCCTAGAGAAGGAAATGGTAACCCACTCCAGTATTCTTGCCTGGAAAATCCCATGGACAGAGGAGCCTGGTAGGCTACAGTTCATGGGGTCACAAAGGGTCAGACACAACTGAGCGACTTCACTTCACTTCACTAGGGTTCTCAGTGCTGAAGGAATGAATAGTTGGCAGGATAGAATACCCCAGTCAATGAATTGGTTGTAGAACCAGCTGAGATGAAGGGGGCATATGTCCTCCCATGAGGAGAGAACGGCAACCCACTCCAGTGTTCTTGCCTGGAGAATCCCATGGGTGGGGAAGCCTGGTGGGCTACAGTCCATGGGATGGCAGAGCGTCAGACACGACGAAAGAAACTTAGCATGCAGGTACGCCAGTCATCTCATAGAGTAGATGCCCACTTCAGGGCAAGTGTTATCTTCAGCATTTGGGAGGTAATGGGTCCAAAGAAGCAGATTCAACTTTCAGTCCAAAGACCAGGAAAGGCACAGGAAGAGAGGCTCGGGGTTTACCTGGAATTCCAGCAGTCCTGCCAGCGGAGCCAGCCTGGGAGAAGGGTGACCCTAATCACCCCCTAGTAGAGAAGGACACAGCAGGGCTAGAGGCTGGAGGACAAAGAGTCAAGACACACTTGGAGGAAGGGGCAGAAGGCGCCTGGAGGAGGAAGGGGCAGTCAGGACAGAAATCATCCTGACATCGCGGCACGCGTGGACCAGCCATGTGTTACAGAACCGTTGACCGAAACCACCTGCTTTGGCCAGGTGCAGCGATAACCACGTGTGTGACTTGCCTCACAACAGGACGTCCTGGTGAGGAACGTGGCGATGCCGCTGAAAACTAACTGGGAGAACTCAGGAGGGGCCGAAAGAAGGGAGGAGATTGAATTGGGAAGAAGGACCTCAAACTGGGCCAAATATGAGCCAAGCAAGGTGATTGGCCAGAGACAACATGGAAACTGGCTCCAGGACCACAAACCCTGAGGCTGCGAGTCGTGCGGCAGGGCAGTCTCCCGGGCTCCCTGACACCTCTGCTGTCCGCCTGGGACCTCTTCCTAGAGACGCCTCTTGCTTTGTCAGCGCGTGTGTCTCCTCAGACATTCATTTCCGAGTGTTCAACAAGAGCCCACTCTTGGACCCTGGAAGGGTAACACTTGTGGCGAGGTGAGCTTGCTTTGAAAATCTTGCTGTTGTTTAGTTGCTGAGTTGTGTCAGACTCTTTTTGCGAGCCTATGGACTGTAGCCCGCCAGGCTCCTCTGTCCATGGAATTTTTCAGGCAAAAAATGCTGGAGCAGGTTGTCATTTCCTCCTCCAGGGGATCTTCCCAACTCAGGGAATGAACCCTCGGCTTCTCGCACATCTCCTGCACTGCAGGCGAATTCCTTACCGCTGAGCCACCGGGGAATCTAGCAACAGAAAATAAAGGGACGTTCCATGAGAGACTTACCTTCTCATCATGTTGAACTTGGGCACGTTATGCCTGATGGGAAATCCAACTGTTTATCTCCTGCCTGTGCTTCCCTGCTTATTAGCTTAGGAGCTAATAATAATTATAATAATAAAAGCCAGGAGCAAGAGATTGCACTTGCTCCTGGCTTTTGCTTTGGCATGTTTGCCATAGAGACAGGAAAACCCGTGGCTGGTTACCTCTAGCTCTTGCCAAGCGCCTGCAGCTGAAGGACTTAGCAGAACTGCAGCGTTTTCAGACGCGTGCCATTTCTTTCCTACAACCTGCAGTCCAGGAACGAGCCTTCTTCTCTGTGAGGAGATGCCACACACGTGCTTCAGAACCTGCCTCCACAGTTGTTGGAAAGCAGTTTCCAGCAAAACCAGTCTTTTTTTTTTTTTAAAGCAATTACTTTTTCCCTAGAGTCTCTGTTATTTAGAAAATATATGTTTGAAATGTGACACTGTTTTCACATCTCGCAGTCACTTCTCCTGCTGCTTCCCGGGGATCCTAGCAGAGAGCTCATGACAGGTAATTATGTGCTTGCTGTGAACGGTGAGGGCAAACATCGAGGGCTCAGACTCGAAGGGTCTGAGTGCCTTTCCCAATGCTTTTTCTGATTCAGATCCTGGAGGCTCTGCTCCAGACAGTCTGCAGGTACAACCTTACTGTTTATTTAGCTCGTCTCCCCACCAATTTATTTTAGCAACTCATCCATCACCTCTGCAGCACAGACACTTCTCCATCTACTTCCAAGTGCAGCTAGATATGGTATGAGGTTGGCTGTCAGGAAACACGCCAACTTCTCTCACTTGGGGCACTTGCAGCTCTGCAGTCCTGCATGCCAGGTGAGGCTCCCAGGGTCTAAGTTGGAAGCATTTCATATGAGAAGGGGCTTGAGGCGGGGAGTTATAGTGAGAACCGTTCACTTTCTCCTCCGGACAGAGGGAAAAGGGAGGAGGAAGCTATATCAGGACAAAGCAGTGGTGATCTCAGAAGCAGGATCTGAAGGAAAGTCTGAGGATGAATCAGAATGTGACCTGCACCGGAAGCTAGCTGCAATGCCCCGAGGAGCTCCTCCGTCCATGGGATTCTCGAGGCGAGACTACTGGAGGGGGTGCCATTTCCTCCTCCAGGGGATCTTCCCAACCCAGGGATTGAACCCAGGCTCTCCTGCTTTGCAGGCAGATTCTTTACTGCCTGAGCCACCAGGGAAGGTAAGGAGCTTAGATGTAACTTTTGATAAAAATGTTAAGTGAATAATCCAATTGCATAATGGATCTCTAACCTTGTTAATAGCACTCTAACAATAGTAACATCAATAAGCAAAAAATATAATAGAATTGATAATAAAAATCATTATCAGAATATTTAAGACATTCCGAGACCCAATATAATGTAGCAGGCTTCCCCCACACCCCATGTGCTTGTGGTCACCGTGGCATCTCCCAGCACCAGGACCCCCAGGGCTACTGCAAGGATTCCGAGCTCCAGGGACACAATGCCACTCGCTAGCTGTGTGATCCATCCTTGGCTTCC
This sequence comes from Cervus elaphus, assembly GCF_910594005.1. Lineage (NCBI taxonomy): Eukaryota > Metazoa > Chordata > Mammalia > Artiodactyla > Cervidae > Cervus > Cervus elaphus. Next base: position 67,190,234 of record NC_057839.1, read on the forward strand.
CTGTTGCACAGTGAGGACGAGAGCAGTGCATCTCTCATAGGTTTGCAAGCCTCTTGGGATAACACGCATCAAGCAGGCAGCCGTGACGCACCGCAGGCATCTGGCAGGTGGTCCTCATTCTTCCTTCTGTCTTCATCCTACTTCCCAGAGCACTTCCCAGGGTCCCGCTCAGACCCAGAGCCTGACTTCCTGCTCTCCCTGCTCTGCCTGCCATCTGCCCAAAACTCTGTGCGTGGTGGCTGATGCTGACATGGGAGCCACATTCTCTAAGCCACCCCGGAGAGAGCTGTCGCTCGGATCGGACCAGGCTCCTGGCTGCTGAGATGTTAGAGGTGTTCCAGAGCCAGGGCTGCTTGGGATGCCCTGTGGCCCCATGTCACCTAGGAGACCACTTGGGATTTCACCAAGCGTAGATTTCTGGCATAGCTCCTTCCCACGAAAATGACGTTAGGTGCTGAATTAATATAGCACCGCTGCCTTGGAGAACAAGGAGATTAAACCAGTGAATCCTAAAGGAAATCAACCCTGCATTTTCATTGGAAGGACTGAGGTTGAGGCTGAAGCTCCAATACTTTGGCACATGATGGGAAGAGCTGACTCATTGGAAAAAACCCTGATGCTGGGAAAGATCAAAGGTAGGAGGAGAAGGGAGCAGCAGAAGATGAGATGGTTGGATCGCATAACCAACTGGATGGACTTGAATTTAGGAGACAGTAAAGGACAGGGAAGCTTGGTGTGCTGCAGTCCATGGGGTCAAAAAGAGTCAGACATGACTTAGAATTAAATGAAAACAGCAATTAATGAATTCCTATACCTGCCATAACAAATCGCCCACATTCTGTGGCTTAAAATAACAGACAAGTATAATCTCATCTTGCCTTTCTAGAGGTCAAACATCTTACATGGATCCCCCTGGGTCAACATCAAGGTGGTGGCAGCTGCCTGCCTTTCTGGAGTGTCTTGGAGAGAGTCCTTTCTCATCTTTTCTGACTTCCAGAGGTCACACACACCCCTCAGCTTGTGGTTCCTTCCCTTGTCTTCAAAGCCGGAGATGTTACACCTCCCTCTGACTGACCACAGTGGGAAAGCATCTCCATTTTTAAGGACTCCTGCAATTAGACTGAGTCCATCTGGAAAATCCAGGATAATCTCCCAGCTCAAAATTCTTAACAACTGCTATATCCTCTTTTCCATGTAAAGTCACATATTCCCAGATTCTGGCCTTCACGTCTCTGGGGGCCTTGATTCTGTTTCCCCAGGTGTAGGCACTCATATAGGTGTGCGTGTCGATGCCAAAGAGAACACCTGATCTCATGGTGGGTGTTTTGGGAAATTGTTGGAACCACTTGGGTTCCCAGGATGCCTACCCAGGAGTCAGGACACCCACCCTTTCCTTTCTAAGTCCCGACTGGGGCCAGAGCACTTCAGACCTGGGCATCTCCACTAGTCTATTTGTTGGCCTGACTCCCCCTTCAGAGACTGACTGGTGCATTTCAAATGCAGGTTCATGTCCACTGAGTCTGTGATGCCATCCAACCATCTCATCCTCTGTCATCCCCTTCTCCTCCTGCCCTCAATCTTTCTCAGCATCAGGGTCTTTTCCAATGAGTTAGCTCTCCATATCAGATGACCAAAGTATTGGAGTTTCAGCTTCAGCATGAGTCCTTCCAATGCATATTCAGGGTTGATTTCCTTTAGGATTGACTGGTTTGATCTGCTTGCAGTCCGAAGGACTCTAAAGAATCTTCTCCAGCACCACAGTTCAAAGGTGTCAGTTCTCTGGCTCTCGACCTTCTTTATGGTCCAACTGTATCCTACTGCCTATCAGAAGAGCTTGTATCCAGAGGACAACCAGGGGACAGTTTCTGCTATGAGATCAGATACACACTCTTGGCTTAAAGAACAATTTGAAACCCATGAAGATTTGTGTCAACCTAACACCTGCATGGTAGTCTGCCTTCAGTGGTAGAAGAATCCAAAGATGAGTTTCTCCAGGTTCTTGCTCCCTCTCATCATTTATTTCCATTTCTTTAAAGCATATGGTAGCTCTGTTCTTTAATTGAGATATTCAATGGAAGAGAGAAAGAAGAGGGCTTAGAGTTGGAACCCTGGGGCTGGCGATGTAACACTGCCACTTCCTGACTGTGTGATTTCCGGTGAACTCTGTAATTTCCCATTAATCACTGACCAATCTGTAAATATATAACACATATGATAATATTTGCCTTAAGGTATTTGTACTGAAAATTAATTACTGTGGTATTTGTTAAAACAATGTCTAATTCCACAGTGATTCAGTGCTAGCAATAATCAATATTCTCATTCTACCTTTTCACATGATTTTTCAACTTTCATATGCAACCATTCCCCAAATGCAAACAAAAATGCCATCTGTTTTTATGACTGTAGAATTCTTTGCTAAGAAAAATGCAACCTCACAGAGACTTTTAGATGAAGACATACTTTAATTTCTCCCTCACATTTTGATTAAATGCTAAGGGCTGTTGAAACTTCCCCAAATCCACCTTTATTTTTGTAATATATCTAGTGAGCGGAGAGCTCTTCTCTGTTTGATGGCTTTCTCTGTTCATTCTTCACTTTAATAGGCAGAGAAACTTGGCTATTAGACAGAATGATTTTAACACATAGGGTTTTTTATGTTAAAAATTATTGTAAATGAGGTTATGCACCTATGATGGTTAATAGTATGCGCTGATTTGGCTGGGACATGGAGAGTCCATATATTTGATCAAATATTATTCTGGGAGTACCTGAGAGGGTGTTTTGGATGAGAATAACATTGAAGTCGGTGAACTTTCAGTAAAGCCAGTTGTACTCTGTAATGTAGGTGGATGTTGTCCAATCAGCTGACAGCCTGAATAGAACAGAAGACGCCTTCCCCGAGCAGGAGGGATTTCTCCCCACCCGACCTTCGGACTTCCCGGGGCACACTGGCTCTTTCTGGTTCTACAGGAGGAAGACTGCCCTCGGACTTGAACGGGGACCCTGGCTCTCTGGTCTCCAGGCTAGAGGCCTTCCAACAGGAGGTGCAGTACCTCTTTCCCTGGGTCTCTAGTCTGCTGGCTGGACTTGCCATTCTTCATAATCCCATGGGCTTCCCTGGTGGCTTAGTCAGTAAAGAATCCACATGCAATGCAGGAGACACAGGTTCAATCCCTGGGTCGGGAAGATCCCCTGGAGGAGGAAATGGCAGCCCACACAGTCCTTGGGGTAGCAGAGTTGGGCACGATTTAGCATCTAAAGCACCCACCACCTCTGTAATCCCATGAACCAATTGCTTGTAATTAATCACTGTATATGCACACACACACACACACCATAGTTCTGTTTCTCTAGCAAACACTGACTAACACAGCATCTAAACTCAGGGGAAAAGAAATCATAAAATACTGTTTGTTTTTTTTCTTGTCCTCCAGTAGTTTTGAAGCGCCTCCTACTCTATGTAACTGAAGGACCTTACAAAATGCAGCAACAGGCCCAGTGCAGTCACAGCTGTGAAGTGACACAGACAGGGCAGGGAGACGGACCTGGGGACAGGAGCAGGGAGGCCGTGCCTTCCTGAGACCAGGGAGGGCGCCGGGAATACTCGACTGACCTTGCGGATTTTACACATCTCGGTGGGACTCTACCTGTGTTTTCTTTAAAAAAAAAATCATGGATTTATAAAAGAAAGTTGGTGTATTTTGACTTCTTAAACATCTTAAGCAATGAGATTTCTGATGCTAAGCATTTAAAACTAACAAACAACTATGAGAACAGCAACAAAAAGCCACAAACATAGCCTTATTTTGAGTGTTTCAAGAGGCTCCTGGCAGATCAGCTTAAACGAGGACTCTATGTTCAACGACAAAAATCCTGATACAGAACCATAAAAATAGAATAGTTCAGGATGGGGGACACGTGTGCACCCATGGCTGATTCATGTCAATGAATGGCAAAAATCACTAAAAAAAAAAAAAGAATAAGCTAAATAATGTGACCATATGTAAATGTTAGTATTCATTTATATATATATGTATGTATGTATGTATGTATACATGCTCATGTATGTGTCTTTTACATAGACATGTGACATGTATATGAAACAAACGCCCCAGGTTACTCTCCAGGCAGAATGTGCCTGATTCAGCATCGAATATTCAACAGCAGCCCACTGCTTACACAAGGAGATGCTCAGTAACTTTTCATCAAGAGCAATACCTATGTTTTCCAAGTTTTCTACCATTAAGCAAATTAAAAAATATTTAACATGCATATTGTGAATGTTATAAAACCTATTTTGGATTTGTTCAATACAATTGGATTTAAAAATATACCAAACACACTCACAGATTTAGAAAACAAACTTACCTTTGCTGGGTGGGGAAGGAGGCAGGGGAAGAGGGTGGGAGGAAGGGATAGTTCGGGAGTTTGAGATGGACTGTTTCGTTGTTGTTCAGTTGCTCAGTCGTGTCCAGCTCTTTGCGATCCATGGACTGCAGCACACAAGGCCTCCCTGTCCTTCACTAACTCCCAGAGTTTACCGAAACTCATGTCCATTGAGTCAGTGATGCCATCCAACCATCTCATCCTCTGTCGTCCCCTTCTCCTGCACTCAGTCTTTCCCAGCATCAGGGTTTTTCTGATGAGTCAGCTCTTTGCATCACATGGCCAAAGGATTGGAGTTTCAGCTTCAGCATGTACACACTGCTGTATTTTAAACGGGTCACCAACAGGGACCTACCGTATAACACAGGGAACTCTGCCCAGTGTTATGTGGCAGCCTGGATGGGAGGGGACTTTGGGGGAGAATGGATGCAGGTACATGTACTGCTGAGCCCTTTCGCTCTTCACCTCAAAATATCACGATGTTGTTAATTGCCTATGCTGATGCTGCTGCCAAGTCGCTTCAGTCATGTCCGACTCTGTGCGACCTCTTAGACGGCAGACCACCAGGCTCCGCCACCCCTGGAATTCTCCAGGCAAGAACACTGGAGTGGGTTGCCATTTCCTTCTCCAATGCATGAAAGTGAAAAGTGAAAGTGAAGTCACTCAGTCATGTCTGACTCTTCGCGACCCCATGGACTGCAGTCTACCAGGCTCCTCCATCCATAGGATTTTCCAGGCAAGAGTACTGGAGTGGGTTACCATTGCCTTCTCCGTTAATTGCCTATACCTCAATACAAAATAAAAATTTTTTAAAAAAATTTTAAAATCAATCTGTGGAGCATTCTTGATCCCAAGTGGTACTCCTGACTCTGGCTTCACAGCCAAGCAGAGAGATACGGCCAGAAAGCTCAGAGGAAGGCTGGCACCAAGATGGGAGGGCTCCTCCCCATATAGCCCCTGTGGTTTGAAGCTGGGGACTTGCTGCAGGGCTGGGATAGAGGTGGTACCAGACACTAGAGAGTGCGGCTTGAGCCTGGCAAATTCTCCTCACCCAGGGCAACCAAACCCCGTGTTCACAGGAGACATTTAGAAGGGGTACCAGGGATTCAGGGCCTGGCGAGGGACAGGAAGGCATCGGATTCATTGCCAAGTGCATCTCTTTCCCATTAATGTAAATCGAGGGCCTGTTGGTGTTGGAGCTCACTCAGGGAGTCCTGCCAGGGACCCCCAGAGACCCACTGGGGCGGTAGCTGTTTCTAGGCTGACCCTTGGTGCCGCTTCAGCTGCTGGGTTAAAGAGAATGTGTCAATTTACACACAAAAACTCTTGTAAGATTTTCATTGGGAAAATATTACATTTAAAGATCAGTTGAGGGAAATTACCATTTTTCTGACGCTGAATTTTTCAATGCATTAATCTGATGTATCTCTTCATTTATTGATATCTATCTAACTGGTTAACTACCTAATATTTTATTTAGGGCTTCCCCTTTATGCTTATGAGACAATTGCAATCAGTAGTTTTCCCTGCTTGCCATATCCTTTGCAGGTTTTGGTACCAAGTTTAGGCTAGCCTCCTAGATTGACTGAAAATTGTTTCCTCTTCTTTTCTCTGGGAGATTTCAGGCAAAGTTGGTGTTTTTACTCTGAATGCTTTCAGAACACATCAGTGAACTCAGTAGGGCCTAGAGTTCTTTTAGAGAAGATTTTAATTACGGATCCAGTGATATAGGACTATCCTTATTTCTGTTTCTTATTGTGTTAATTTTTGTAAGTTGTGTGCTTTTTTAAAAAAAATTATACCAGTAAGCTTGAAGATTTGGTGCTTCCCAGGTGGCACTAGTGGTCAAGAACCCACCTGCTAATGTAGGAGACCCAAGGGACATGGTTTCAATCCCTGGGTCAGGAAGATCCCCTGGAGGAGGGCATGGCAACCCCCTCCAGTATTCTTGCCTGAGAATCCCGTGGACAGAGAGCCTGGTGGGTTGCAGGCTATAGAGTCTCAAAGAATTGGACATGACTGAGTGACCGAGCAGGCATGCAGAGCTGGGCATGGGTCTTTGGAAACATTGGTCTGCTTGGCTTTGCCCTCATCCCGACTAGAGATCAGTGGCATCTGCCAAGCACACTCCTTTTGACAAGCTCTCAGCTCTGACGTGGGTTTCTCTAGGCCAGTGGAGCTGCCCAAAGCTCTGCTTACCTGGGAGCCTCTCTGCTCTTTCTGCCATTTGGCTTCTTTGTTCCTTGAGCTCAGGATCACTGGTCCCCCTTACTAATTAGCCAATGTCTTGATGCACAACTGGATGTTAAGTGTTGGGGTTCCTCCTGCATTTTCCTTATTTCTCTGATCTCATCTGCTAATGTCCTCCAAGTCCAGGAAACTCTCCAGTGACTTTTAGGAGACTCTAAATTATCCTCAGTTTATTAATGAGAATAAGAAAAAAGCTTTGAATGATTCAGCTCTCTCACCCTGTAAGGAATGTACCATCCGAGCCGTTTACCGTCTTTGGCATCAGTCAACATTACCACCATTGTGCCATTTTTCTACTCCCTCAGTAAGAAAAAATAAATTTGTTGAAGTAAATACATTGTTTCTCTGCTACTAAGAAATTTAAGGCAAAGTATATTTTTAATTCATTTCAAATTCATTCATTATTTTTTATTCACTTCAAATATGTGCATTTAGGGTAGTTTGAACAGGTAGAGTCTAGGAAAAATTTGGAATACAGTGGGAGGCAAAAGTTAAAAGATCACTTTTATGTAAATCATTCTGTGGTTTAGAGCCCAGAGTTGGGATTAAGGAAAGTCTATATTCATTGGGAGCGTGTTTTCCTCTCATTTGTATTTGGCAGGGTTAATGATCTGAAAAGTGTTTCAATAATTATAAAAGCAAGAAAGAAGGAGGCATAACAGATGCAAATTGCCTTATTCACACAGTACTTACCAGACTCACGACTGACAATTATTCACGTTTTTATACTTTTGCCTGTTTTTCGTGTTTCAAAGTGGCAATTTACTTCTCTGGCAAGATGAGTGTTTTGGTTAGTGTAAATGGTAATGTAGGATGGGAATAAATAAAAGCTGCCAGTCATGGTCTCTCTGAACTTAGCATATAAAGGCCACCTCTTACACGGGTGACAAGGCTTCTTAAGGAATTTCCAATACATAATTGTTGTTTTGATGGAATAAGATGGTGAATCACCAAGGGCCCATGGAACACACTCTTGTTATACTGAGGAGAATTAACAAGAGTATTTTCAACTCCTGGTCACTCCTACCCATTTCAAGTAGGTCCCCTCTTCACAATTCAAGGTCAACAATGATTTCCATGTCACAGAGCCCACCCATGTTATCTGACCCCGTAACGCTGAGCAAGAGTGACCAGTGTCTCCTTCTCAGACACACACTCCTAATTTGTCTGTGTCCTCAGCGGCAGCATCTAACCTTCTCTTTTCCTCTCCTGCCAGGCTTCTAAATGCTTCCGGGGTTAGTCCCGAGCTCTTGTCTTTTCTTTTTTTTCTGCAGTTTTTGCCTAAATGAGTTCATCCCTTCTGCTGACTTGAAATACCATAACTGTCAGTCACGCCCATGCTTTTTTTTTTTTTTTTCATTTATTTTTATTAGTTGGAGGCTAATTACTTTACAATATTGCAGTGGTTTTTATCATACATTGACATGAATCAGCCATGGATTTACATGTATTCCCCATCCCGATCCCCACTTCCCACCTCCCTCTCCACCCGATTCCTCTGGGTCTTCCCAGTGCACCAGGCCCGAGCACTTGTCTCATGCATCCCACCTGGGCTGGTGATCTGTTTCACCATAGATAATATACATGTTTCGATGCTGTTCTCTCAAAACATCCCACCCTCACATTCTCCCACAGAGTCCAAAAGTCTGTTCTGTACATCTGTGTCTCTTTTTCTGTTTTGCATATAGGGTTATCATTACCATCTTTCTAAATTCCATATATATGTGTTAGTATGCTGTAATGTTCTTTATCTTTCTGACTTACTTCACTCTGTATAATGGGCTCCAGTTTCATCCATCTCATTAGAACTGATTCAAATGAATTCTTTTTGATGGCAGAGTAATATTCAATGGTGTAGATGTACCATAGCTTCCTTATTCATTCGTCTGCTGATGGACATCTAGGTTGCTTCCATGTCCTGGCTACTATAAACAGTGCTGCGATGAACATTGGGGTGCACGTGTCTCTTTCAGATCTGGTTTCCTCAGTGTGTATGCCCAGAAGTGGGATTGCTGGGTCATATGGCAGTTCTATTTCCAGTTTTTTAAGAAATCTCCACACTGTTCTCCATAGCAGCTGTACTAGTTTGCATTCCCACCAACAGTGTAAGAGGGTTCCCTTTTCTCCACACCCTCTCCAGCATTTATTGCTTGTAGACTTTTGGATAGCAGCCATCCTGACTGGCGTGTAATGGTACCTCATTGTGGTTTTGATTTGCATTTCTCTGATAATGAGTGATGTTGAGCATCTTTTCATGTGTTTGTTAGCCATCTGTATGTCTTCTTTGGAGAAATGTCTGTTTAGATCTTTGGCCCATTACACCCATGCTTCTGAGTCTAGTCTTGACCTCATCTCAACTGCAGACTCATTCATCTGGCTGGAGATACAATGAAAACAGTTGGACACATAAAAAATTGCCTGGTACTTAGAGTTTTTCAGATATGATGTCCCTGAGTCCCTGCAGAAGGGCCTGGAAGTTAACGTTGTCTTTTTAGGACTCACCATGATTTTATATTGATCTTTCAATCTTCCCCTGGCCCTAAATACAACTTCACATGGACGACTGTGTTGATGACTTGGTGGTGACTTGTGATGGTGGCTTGCTGTTCGCCAGAATTCACCTCCTTTATTTTTGGCACATATCAAATCCACAGTGCCTAGCCTCCAGTGTTAGGTGTTAGGTATAGTCCATGACTGGGCTTTCCAGGTGGCTCAGTGGTAAAGAGTCTGCCTGCCAATGCAGGAGATGGAGGAGATGTGGGTTCGATCCCTGGGTTGGAAAGATCTCCTGGAGTAGGAAATGGCAACCCACTCCAGTATTCTTGCCTGGAGAATCCTATGGACAGAAGAGCCTGGTGGGCTACAGTCCCTGGGGTTGCAAAGAGCTGGACATGACTGAGCAAATGAGCATGCACTCACCCATAGCCCAGGACTGGGTTCTCTCCAACAGAGTGACAGCCCAGATATTCTTAAACATGGAAGAAGTGACTACTGTCTCCTCCCTTCAGTAAACAGTCATTGACAATGCAATTAATAACTCTACTAGTTGCAATTTTTTTAATGGAACATGGATAGCCAAGAGGAACCAATCTATTTCTTGAAAGCAACTTATTTGCTAGGATGATCGATTTGATGACAAGTTATCCCTGAAGCTACTAAGTTGAATAAAGGATGCATGTAATAAAAATAAGATAGAATATTATGTTAGTGTTTTATTATTGTGTCTGTGGTAATTTTGTAGAGAAAATCATGGTGGCGTGGTCAAAAAAGCAGAAATGACAATGGTCCTTTCTGACGGTAAGAATCTTGGTTCTGTTACTTTGAGCTCTGTAACCCAGTTAATTATTGATCCTCTCTGAGCTCCCCATCTCTCCACTGCAAATCAGGGTAATCATGCCCACCTAGAAGACTTCCTGTGGTATTTTTAAGGGAGACTACCAGTTTCGTCTCTCACATGCTCTGACTGCTCAAACCACCCACTCCACCACCCCTGGCTATTCAGCCATTCAGAGTAACAGTTAGGCTGAAATTTCAAATATTCAATCCTGGATAGGATACTCCTGAATGTAACTTTTAGCAAACACAGAGTTTTCAATATTGTTACAATATAACAGTTATGCATTAATTTCTTTCCTGGAACAAAATAGCATTATTTGAGAAGGAGGGCTCCAGAAGATGTCTTCTTTCCTCACACACGTTATGATTGAAATCTGGGTTGTTTTTGTCCAGAATTACACAGACAGGCAAGGCCAAAAGCCCCTGATACACATAAAAGTCATCGCATGCTCTTGTTTTGTTACACGATTCGAGGATCTGAAAAACACTGGTGCAACAAGTAAGTACCTCAAGCATTGATGGAGGTTCCAGGCAGTGCACCCAGGCTGTGGTCATCAATGGTCACTCCCCATCTCTGGCCAGGAGGTCACAGCCACGTCGCTGTGGGGATGTGAGCGGGGTGTAAGTGGTGAGGGGGCAGCACTATGGTGCTTTGAAAGGATATGAGCTGTCGGTCCCATCACTTCATGGCAAATAGATGGGGGAACAGTGGAAACAGTGGCTGACTTTATTTTTGGGACTCCAAAATCACTGCAGATGGTGATTTCAGTCATGAAATTAAAAGATGCTTACTCCTTGGAAGGAAAGTTATGACCAACCTAGACAGCATATTAAAAAGCAGAGACATTACTTTGGCAACAAAGGCCCATCTAGTCAAGGCTATGGTTTTTCCAGTAGTCATGTATGGATGTGAGAGTTGGACTAGAAAGAGAGCTGAGCGCTGAAGAATTGATGCTTTTGAACTGTGGTGTTGGAGAAGACTCTTGAGAGTCTCTTGGACTGCAAGGAGATCTAACCAGTCCATCCTAAAGGAAATCAGTCCTGAATATTCATTGGAAGGACTGATGCTGAAGCTGAAGCTCCAATCCTTTGGCCACCTGATGCAAAGAGCTGACTCATTGGAAAAGACCCTGATGCTGGGAAAGATTGAAGGTGGGAGGAGAAGGGGACGACAGAGGATGAGATGGTTGGGTGGCATCACTGACTCCATGGACATGGGTTTGAGTAAGCTCCAGGAGTTGGTGATGGACAGGGAGGCCTGGCGTGCTGCCGTCTGTGGGGTCACAAAGAGTCGGACACGACTGAATGACTGAACTATACTGAACTGAGCTGAGCTGTTGGACCCAGTGAGGGACACACATGGCGGATATTTGATTTGGTATCAGTACCACGTTTACTTTCTGCATCTTCCTCATCACCTGGTGTTTATTCATTTCTCACAAGCGGAAGGATCATGTTTATTGGTATCATTTTCACCCAAATGCATGCCTCATTTTTGTTTTTAGTAAGGGTCAGTGGGCGCACGGATGCAGAGGAGCTGTAGGAGATAGAAGGAGTATTCCCTTTGTAATGAAAGTAAAATGTCAAACAATCGTGGAGCACAGAGGGGAGGGAGTCCACCCCAGCCCAGCCTCTGGAACCTTTGCGGTTTGGTCGGATGAGGGGACAAAAAGTGCAGACATAGTGGGACCACTAGACATCCTGATAGGCTGTGCCACGCAGAAACAAGGACTGACTCCACAAACCCACCCAAGGCCAGGGAGACAAGCGTGAAAGAGAAGAACTCCCATTCTGGGGAGGCATCCTGTTAAGATAAGCACCCAAGCCGGGGTCCCTTCAGCCTGGCTCTATTCCTGGGCATGTCTCTGCAGTGAAATTGTGGACAAATTACTGAACATCTCTGAGCTCACTCTGCCCATCCTCAAAATGGGGATGATAAGGCTGCCTCCAGCGGGTTGTGATGTCACCTGGAAAGAAGAATACAGAGACAAGTCCTACGATGTGATGTGTCTGAGTTTTCTTCAGCCACATCACAAATGGTCACACTCTGAGAGGCTTAAACAAATACCCTTGTGTTTGCTCAGCATTCATCTGACCAGGAGTCCAGGCACAGCTTACCTGGATCCTCTGTTAGGTCTCACAGGCCTAAGGTGTCTGTAGTTATATTCTCATCTGAAGTCTTGACCGGGGAAGACGGCTTCCCAGAGCCCTCAGATGGGTGGAAGAATTCGGTTCCTTGCAGCTGCAGGACTGAGAGCTTCAGGCTTGGCTGGGTATTGGCTGGAGCCCACCCCCAGTGCCTAGAGACACCTGCAGCTTCTTACATTGTCCTCTCTCCCAGAGGCAGTTTACTGTGTGGCTGTCTGCTTCTTCAAGGCCAGCAAGGGTGTGAGGACAAGCGTACGTGGTGTAATCACAGAAGAAGCCTCCATCTGTGGTTAGAAGCAAGCCCCAGCTCCCACGCACACTCGCGGGGAGGGGCTTCACACAGCATGAGTGGGACATGGGGCTCATGGGGGCCACCTTGGAGTCTGCCCACCACTGCATGTGCTCAGTAAAGGGCAGTCGTGGCTGTTCATATTTGTATTGTAATGTCAAATGCCTGAGTTGATATGGACCCATTGTTCAAAACACCAGAAAATTATACACATTGGCAAGTTCTGTCAGAGGCAGGCTCTATGTGTGAGAGTGAACAGGAGTTCAATAAACCTGTGCAGTTTATACATTTAATATAGACTATTTGGCCATAAGATTTTCAAGCATTGTTTAAATAAAATGTATCCTGAAGGTTAAGGTATGTCTCCAGTGTAGGGATTCATGAAAATTATTTTTTGATATAGCCTATATTCACCTTTTATATATTTATATATATAATTACTCTGTGAATTTCATAACTGTCACACATCAAGGAAACGAACATCCAGTGTACTCAGACACGATGAGGGAGAAACAGGGGGTAACTCCATCCTCCTTGTCAGCACTGAGGAAGGAGTCGGCTGACCTAGTGAAGGGGATTTACCTAGACGACCCTTCTCTAAACCTTCAAATTGTTTTCATCACTCAGAGCTGTGGGGGAGGCCCAGCCGCCTGAAGCAGAGTTGTTTAAGTTTCCAGGACTGCAGCAAGACGGTGGGAGGGGTGGTGTATGCCGTGGCTTCTCTGCCTCTGACCTTTCCCTGTGAGGGGAAGGTCTTACCCTCACAGGGTCATCCTCCCGAGGAAAGACTGATCAGTCACACAGCTCCTTCCAACACTGGAAGAGCAGGAACGCTCATGGCTCTTCTACCATCTGGCCGCCGCAAACCAGTGTACCCCACCATCCGAGGATGCGCAAACACTCCTGCGGGCTACAGCATCACCTTCATATTGAAGTGTCATCCGGAGACCGGACGCAGGGGGTCCTAAAGCAGGAAGGGGTGGCGGGAGCGGCAGAGGGGTGGGCACAGTGGAAGCACACGCTCCTGAGGCTGGCTTCGCCTCTCAGGGGCTGCAGGACCTGAGACTGTCTGTTATCGTGCTCAGCTTCAGGCTCCTTGCCTGGAAAAAAACTCATAACGCCCACGTACAACATGTTCACACGTATGAAATGACCACACAAATCTAAGTGATGCTGTCGTTTGCATGAATAAAACCACATATGTGTGTATATAGTGACATAGATATGTGAATTTATGGTGATATATGGATGTATATGTATGGGTATATGGGGGAGATATATATATATATATTTATAGTAGCTCAGGTGGTAACGCTTCCGCTTGCAATGCAGGAGACCTGGGTTCGATCCCTGGGTTGGGAAGATTCCTCTGGAGAAGGGCATGGCAACCCACTCCAGTTTTCTTGCCTGGAGCATCCCCTTGGACAGAGGAGCCTGGCAGACTACAGTCCATGGGGTCGCAAAGAGTCAGACACTATTGGACGACTAAACACCTGTGTTTATGAGGGTATGTGTCTGTGTTCATGTAGTGATATTTGCCTATGTATAAATAATCTATGTAGATATAGATGTGTGTATGCATATATTGGGATTTTGTGTCTGCCTGCATACAGATATTTAATTATGTGCACAATGGGATGTATGGGTTTACATGAAGGCGTGTGTAAGTGCATAAATGGGATACATGTCTCTGTATATGTGCAAACATACGCCTGAGGGTGTACAGAGGTGTAGGTGTGTGTGTATATGAGATGTAGGTGTGTGTTTAGATGAGATACATGTATGTGCATATAGCTGGGATACAAGCACATGGGGAGGTATGCATGTCTTCATGTGGGTCTTGTATATGAAGTTCATTCAAATGTTCCATAAGGCTATTATTAGTCCTGTTGAACTTGGGCCTGCCTTCTAGAAAGTGGTTCTGTGTTAGACAAGTGAGTGACTATTTGAAATTCACGCTGAAACAGCTCAGGGTGGGCTGTGGGGCTGTCTGGAAGTGAAAGTAAGACCACGAAAGTGAAAGTCGCTCAGTCGTGTCTGACTCTTTGTGACCCCATGGACTGTATAGTCCACTGAATTCTCCAGGGCAGAACACTGGAGTGGGTAGACTTTCCCTTCTCCAGGGATCGTCCTAACCCAGGGCTCGAACCCGGGTCTCCTGCATTGGGGATGGATTCTTTACCAGGCGAGTCACAGGGGAAGCCCACGAATACCAGAGTGGGTAGCCTAGCCCTTCTCCAGAGGATCTTCCTGACCCAGAAATCAAACCAGGGTCTCCTGCATTGCAGGCGAATTCTTTACCAACTGAGGTATCAGGGAAGCAAGACCACGGAAGGTGGAACAAATCAGTGGGCTGATGAAGTTGTTGGTGATGAGACAGACGTGGGACTGGACTAAAGCCATGGACGTGTAAACAGAGGGGAGGGCACATCCTGGGGACCCCCCCAAACACCTCCAACTGTGAGATCCCTGGGCCTCGGCCAGTGTTGGACGCAGGTGTGGAGGTGGGCACGTTTGGAGCAGGTCCAGGCGCTGAGCTGGCATCGGAGAGCAGCGTGTGGGAGTCTGGAGGTCCTGCTCTGTGATGGAGAGCCCCGCTGGGATCCCTGTGGAGACTCAGGGCCGCCTGCTGGTCATGACACGGGCTCCAGGGTCTGCGACCGCGGCCCTGGAACCCCGCTCCGCCACGTGCTCCTCGTGGGCACTTGGCGAGCTTTGCTCCTCTCTCTTTCCTCCAAGCTTCTGGTGTGTGAAGTGATGAAAGCAGTGGAATCATTATGAAGGCCGATTCACGAGCTGAGCCGGGCGTGCAGGACAAGGGCCGCCAGGGGGATGGGCTCAGTTCTGTTCAAGGACAGCCGGCATCACGGAGTGCTCCTCCACACGGTCCTAGCCGAAACCAGCTCTCATGTGGACGTGTGGGAGTCTAAGGCACAGACAAGAGGGATTTGCACCGGGAAACAGAAGTGTGTGAGCGCACGAAAGGAGAAGGAGAGGAGAGGAGATAGAATAAGAAACTTTCAGGGTGGAATGAGGCTTAATAGGGGAGGGATAAGAAGACAGCAGGCATGAGCAGCGGCTGGAGGGCGGACGTGGTCAGAGGGGCTGGCCTCTGTCTCCACGGACCCTCATCTCAGCCTCAGAAGTTCTTTGACCTTTGATGAAGCGCTCCTCAAACTTTAATGCACATGGAAATCACTGGAGCATCTTATGGAAATGCAGACTCCAATTCAGTAAGTCTAGGCTGTGGCCTGAGAGTTTCTGCGTCTCTAACAAGCTCCCAGGAGAGGCAGCTGGTCTGCAGCCCTCCCTTGGAGCAGCAAAGATCTGATGCTGGTGGTTGCTTTGTGTTCGGCGTTGTTTTACCTTAATAAAGAAGAGTGCACCAATCACTCAAATAATACATCTTATTTCTGTGTTGGCTGCTCGTCTTTCTCCACCAGTAGGTAGGATCCCCAGGTAACTGCCCTTACGCCTCCTATTCCCTGCTCAGGATCTAAAACCACGGAATTCCCCTTGAGCATTTTGCCCTCTCGGGGGCAGTCAGCTCAGTCTCAAGACACACAGAATATGCTAAACCTGCTCTTTTAGACTGAGTCATTGCCAGGCTTCAGTGGTTAATCACTGAGTCTGAGATTCTTGGTCTCAGGAAATGTAAACTGAATTTTAACATCCCAAGGGCTTCAGAGGAAAGTCAAGAATGTGCAGTGCACTTTTCAATTCCGTTCCCAAGGTCTCCACACTGTGTACCAGCTATATGGCCAGGTACTAGTTTCTTGGCAGGAAATAAATTATTAACGTAAAATTCATAAAGGGAAATTTATAGATGGTTTCTCTTGCACTTAAACTTAGCATTTGGAAATTACATCGGCTTTCTAATTCCACTTTGAGGTTGATCAGTTGCATCCTGGATTAATTTGCTCTCCCGTGGGCTGTAGTCTGTTGATTTCAGGGCAAGCTTGTGTAGAGTTACCACTGCCTCTTTCAAGGAGAGAGACCCAAGTTTTGGATGCCTGATATATCCTCACAACAGATGAGAAGCTAGGAATGGACTTGGTGATGAGGATGCGAATCAACAGGTAATTACTCGTCCCTGGAGCTCTGTGGTGCAGGAGAAGACTCCTGAGGGTCCCTTGGACTGCAAGGAGATCCAACCAGTCCATCCTAAAGGAAATCAGTCTTGAATATTTATTGAAAGGACTGATGCTGAAGCTGAAACTCCAATACTTTGGCCACCTGATGTGAAGAACTGACTCATTGGAAAAGACCCTGATGCTGGGAAAGATTGAAGGTGGGAGGAGAAAGGTGAAATGGTTGGATGGCATCACTGATCAGATGGACATGAGCTTGAGTGAAGTCCAGGAGTTGGTGATAGGCAGGGAGGCCTGGCGTGTTGCAGTCCATGGGGTCACAAAGAGTCAGACATGACTGAGCAACTGAACTGGACTGGGGCTCTAGAGAAGGACCAAGTTGGACTCTGACAACCATGATCATGAGAAACCCTCCTGGGGAAGAACAGTGGGTCCAGGACACCACTGCTCCCTCATTTTGTCAGGTATGCAATTAATCATGTCCTAAGGAAAAGAAAACTGAATCTCACTTATTCTAACTTGCAGTAATTAAAACCTACACACAGGGGCTTCCCTTAATGATCTCGTTTACACATGATGGGGTATATATGTCACTGCTACTTTCTAAAAATTCATCCTACTCTCCTTTCCCTGCTGTGCCCACGAGTCCATTCTCTATGTCTGCATTTCCATTTCTTCCTTGTGAATAGGT
This sequence comes from Cervus elaphus, assembly GCF_910594005.1. Classification (NCBI taxonomy): domain Eukaryota; kingdom Metazoa; phylum Chordata; class Mammalia; order Artiodactyla; family Cervidae; genus Cervus; species Cervus elaphus. The sequence goes on from NC_057839.1 coordinate 67,207,428, forward strand.
TCATCAGTCCTGTTTTTCTAGGTTCCAGATGTATATGTTAGTATATGATATTTCACACATACTTATGTCTGTATTTTTAAAAATCCACATAAATCCTAATACTACAAACTTAAATTGGATTCCAGTAGTATGAATATGATGTTATGTGAAATATATTTTCTACAGCAAGATCTTCTCAAGCATTCTCATTTTATGCTCTCCAGGGGTATGATCACTCACTGTTCCTGCTTTGACTTTTCACATCTGGGTTTCTTACTGGAAATCATGTCTACTTTGTCTTAGCTTGAGCTACTAGAGAAGCACAGGCAGAGACCTGAATAAAAAATAAAATGACAATAAGAACTGAATTCAGGCTGCAAGGTTTTGACCATGAGTTATGTCATTTCCACTCCCAAGAGCCAAAGCCCAAACCGGTCCAAGGCTGATGTATAAGGGCGGGAGAAGGGAGGTACGTTAGGGACACGCAGGTAACAGTTGCTCATCCAAAATGCTCTGAACTTGGGTGGGGATGAAGTCCTTTCTGGGGCTGCTTCTGTCTCTCTAGTGACCCGTAGGCTTCACTTCTCATCCACACAGTGCCCTGGGTTCTGTCTACCTCACTTGATTTCTAGGGTCATGGATGGGACCCTGCCTTATAAGATAAAGTGCTAGTTCTGCAGTCATGGCTGACTCTTGTGACCCCATGGGCTGTAGTCCATCAGGCTCCTCTGCCCATGGGATTCTCCAGGCAAGAATTCTTGAGTGGGTTGCCATTTCCTTCTCTAGGGGATCTTCCCTACCCAGGTATTGAACCTGGGTCTCCTGCACTGCAGGCAGATTCTTTACTATCTGAGCCCACCAAGAAAGACCCTGTAAGATAAAGAAAGCAAAGGTGAGCTTCTTTTAAATGTTGACTGTGATAGAAATGTTTCATCACACAGTTGACATTTAAAAGAAGCTCACCTTTCTGCCATTCCTTCTGGGGTCCACCTACTCTCCATCATGAGCCTTTCTGCCTGCATTCCCATCTCCTCTGTTTACCTCTCCATCCACAGCTGGCTTAACTCCATCGTGGCTCTGAAATGACTTCCAGCAAAGTCGCTGATCCCCAGAGGAGGAAATGGCAACTCACTCCAGTATTCTTGCCTGGAGAACTCCATGGACAGAGGAGCCTGGTGGACTTATAGTCCATGGGGTTGCAAAGACTCGGACATAACCAAGTGACTAACACACAAAGTTGCTGATGCCTTGTAGATGTAAACCCTAAGGGTGACCTTTCAGCCCTTATCTTGCTCTGTTTTGGGTACAGTTGGTGCTGCCCACCACCCCCTGCCTCTTGGAGTCTCTGCTTCATTCTCCTCTGAGATACATCATCCTCCACTCATCTTTGTGTGTACTGATTGTATCTTGGTTTCCATTTGAGCTTCTCTTCTGCATGTGAAATTAAATGTTAGTATCCTCAAGGTTCTGCCTTCCTTCCTCTGTTAAATCAACATGCTCACTCTGGGTATTTCCACCAGCTACTCAAATCTAAAACCCACAGACTAGATGTCTGTGTCTGCAGTTGAGACTCCTTTCTGGGTTTCAGATTCCTTTATCCAGTTGATTGATGGTGCTTGCTCCGCTTGGATAAAGCACAGGCTTCTGCAACTGGAAATGTCTACTTGCCAACAACTGAGCCAATATTCTTATTTTTTAAAAAAAAATAAATCTATTTGGCTGATTGGGTATTAACTGCAGCTTGCAGGCTTCTCTCCAGTTGTGGCTCTGGAGCAGGTGGGCTCAGTAGTTGCAGCGAGTGAACACAGTAGCTGTGATACACAGGCTTAGTTGTCCTTCGGCACATGGGATCTGAGTTCCCTGACCAGGGATTGAACCTACGTCCCCTGCATTGCAAGGTGGAGTCTTAACCACTGGACCACCAGGGAGGTCCCCACGAGTGCATCTCCTTTCTCGTCCTGATTTCTCCACCAACTGTGACTCTTGCTTGGTGAGGGACTCCAGTTAGCCATCGGCAGAGCATCCTGGACTAACCTTTTCACCTTATTCTGTATCCAGGCAAGAAGTAAAGCCTGCCAGCTGCACCTCTGACATACCGATTGCATATTCCCCTCCACACTCTCAACGCTTCCATGGCCTGGCCTCTGCAGGAGCCTGCTCAGCTGGGTTCTCCTGTCACTCAGGACTGTCCCATCCGACTGTCTTCAGCACTGAGGTCAGCTGCCTGGCAGATGCGACCGGAGTGTGTACTGGTCACCTTCTAAAGTATGATCTAGCAATGACGTTTTGCTCATTAAAGGGAAGATGAAGCTCTTTAAACCTGCTCAGGGGCTGCATTTCCAGCACTACCCGTAAACAATCCTCAACACTCTGCTCACGCACACTGCTCACCATGTTGCCAAACCCAGTGTTCAGAGTGTTGGTCACTCAGCTGTGTCTGACTCTCTGCGACCCCATGGAGTGTAGCCCCAGGGCTCCTCTGTCCATGGGATTTCCCAGGCAAGAATGCTGGAGTGGGTTGCCATTTCCTCCTCCAGGGGATCCTCTCAACCCAGGGCCCGAACCAGGGTCTCCCACATTAAAGGCAGATTCTTTACCATCTGAGCCACCAGGGAAACCCAGCCAAACCCAGGGTCACATTCAAAGCATTCTACAGCCAGCCACGTAGGGAGACTAACTAGTCAGATAGATGCTGGCCACCGGCTGGTGCAAGGTCACAGGGCTGCCATCCATGCCAGATGCCAACCTTTCAGACTGCGTGGTGGGAAGGGCGGTCCTGCAGAGGGTAATGGGGTCTTCAAAGGCCCAGACCAGAGCATTTACTACCTCTTCTTAGGCTAACCCCACTCACTCACCTTCTCAAGTTGCTCCTTCTACACTCAGATGACCCTTAGAAATCTTCACATTTCAGCCCAGCTGCACCATCCCCCTCAGTCTCAGATTATATGTCATTTTCTCAGAAGGGCGTCCCACCCCCTCCTGTCACCACCAAATATGTGGTACGGCCTCCTTGCTAGTTTCTCAGAGCGCTAGCTTTTTCCATTTGCCTTTGTTGTAATTTAATTATCCTTTAAATACAATTTTAATTTTTCTCTCTCCCACTACACTGTGATTTTGATTAGAGCAGGACATAGACAGCCATCCGTCATGAGATGTGCTCCTAATGGGTGAACGTAACTTGTAAAACAATCAAGCACCAGTCATGTTTCCAGAATAAAAGCACAATTCTTGAAGAGTCTGGGATGCTGGAAACCTTGCAAGCTGCATCTTGTCCAGGCCTGGGACACACTGCATATGTGATCTTGAAATAATTCCTCAAAACTTCCAGATCTACAGTAAAAATACCTCCCTTCTGAGGGGATTTTAGGGGGGAATGGAGCTATGTATGTGGACGGCTGAGTCACCTCACTGTTTGCCTGAGACTATCGCAGCATTATTTGTTGATCAGCTATACTCCGATACAAAATAGAAAGCTGACATTTAAAAAATGCCTCCCTTTCTTGCCTCACAGGATTGATGGGAATATGAAATGGAATTCAGACTCTTAAAGTGATTTGTAAAATGCAAAGTGAGACCTAATTTTAAGACATCATCATTAAGATATATTGAAGAATATTGGACTTCTAATAGAAATGTGTTATTGAGAGTTTCATTAACTGTACTTTGAAGAATATGGCTTTTGGATTAATGGAGGCGTGACTCAAGCAGGAGAAATATTGGGCCTCCTCCTAACTTCCCATTGCTCCATTGTTCTCCCTCCCCCTTCCCTTTCTTCTTCCTCCTCCTGCTTTTCTCTTTCTTCTCCCTCTTTTTCTTTTCCTTCTTCTCTCTTCTCCTCCTTCCTCCTCTTTTTCATACCAGGTTCCTTTATGATTTTCACAACAAACTATCTTGAGATGTCCTTATTACACCAGAGCGTGCCCTGGGAATAAAGTGCATCCTAGAGGGTCCAGGCTTCACCTTTCCCCAAGATGCCACACCTGCTGACACTTACACGTGTAGCTGTGTGTGAGCTGAACCTCCAGCCCCCACATGCACACATTTCTGGATTCTGGAAGGGACACTGATCTGTACACACTCAGGAGCCACAGCAGGTGGTACAAGAATGAAGCCGGGGAAAGAGACTCTGCTGGGCTTCACTGTCTCACCGAGGAGGGTTCTCTGGGGGGACAAAAAGCCAGTGTAAGACGAGGATCCACATGACTCTTTGCTCCGTCAGCCTGGGTGTGCTGAAGGTTCTTGGGAGGTTCTGATAGATGGGTTGGTGCACAGAAGCTAGTGTAAACAAATTTAAGAGCTAAATCGATTATTCCTGGCTCTTTCTAACTGATAACACAATCTGTTTTACAGATGCTAATAGTGCATTTCTCAATGGCCCAAGGGGTAAAGAATCCACCTTCATTTCAGGAGAATAGTGTTCAATCCCTGGGTCAGGAAGATTGCCTAGAGGCAGAAGTAGCAACTCATTCAAGTATTCTTGCCTGGAAAATCCCATGGACAGAAGAGCCTGGAGGGCTGCAGTCCATGGGTTGAGATGAGTTGGACCTAATTGAGCCACTGAGCATGTGTGAAGAGAGACAAGTCTGTGTACAGGTAACTTCAGTTCAGTTGAGTCGTTCAGTCATGTCAGACTCTACGCCACCTGTGGACTGCAGCACCCCAGGCTTCCCTGGCCATTACAAATTCCAGCAGCTTGTTCAAACTCATGTCCATCGAGTTGGTGATGCCATCCAACCATCTTATCCTCTGTTATCCCCATCTCCTCCTGCTTTCAATCTTTCCCAGGATCAAGGTCTTTTCCAATGAGTCTTTTCTTCCCATCACATGACCAAACTATTGGAGCTTCAGCCTCAGCTTCAGTCCTTCCAATGAATATTCAGGACCAATCTCCTTTAGGATTGATTGGTTTGATCTCCTTGCTATCCAAGGGACTCAAGAGTCTTCTTCAACACCACGGTTCAAAGGCATCAAGTTCTCAGTGCTCAACTTTCTTTATGGTCCAACTCTCACATCCATACATGACTACTGGAAAAGCCACAGCTTTGATTAGATGGACCTTTGTCTGCAAAGTACTGTCTCTGTTTTTTTAACATGCTCTCTTGTTTGGTCATAGCTTTTCCTCCAAGAAGCAATTATCTTTTAATTTCACAGCTGCAGTCACCATCTGCAGTGATTTTGGAGCCAAAGAAAACAAAGCCTGCCATTGTTTCTATTGTTGTCCCATCTATTTTCCATGAGGTGTTGGACCAGAAGCCATGATCTTCATTTTTTGAATGTTGAGCTTTAAGCCAACTTTTTCACTCTTCTCTCACTTTCATCAAGAGGCTCCTTAGTTCCTCTTCACTTTCTTCCATAAGGGTGGTGTCCTCTGCATATCTGAGGTTATTGATATTCCTCCCGGCAATCTTGATTTCAGCATTTGCTTCATCCAGTCTGGCATTTTGAATGCTGTACTCTGCATATAAGTTAAATAAGCAGGGTGACAATATACGGCCTTGACATACCCCTTTTGCAGTTTGGAATCAGTCCATTGTTCCATGTCTCGTTCTAACGATTGTTTTTTGACCTGCATACAGATTTCTCAGGAGGCAGGTAAGGTGGTCTGGTATTCCCATTTCTTGAAGAATTTTCCACAGTTTTTTGTGGTCCACACAGGCAAAGGCTTTGGCATGAAGTCAATGAAGTAAAAGAAGGTGCTTTTTCTGGAATTCTCTTGCTTTTTTATGATCCAACAGATGTTGGCAATTTGATATCTGGTTCCTCTGCCTTTTCCAAATCCAGTTTGAACATCTGGATGTTCACTGTTCACATGCTGTTGAAGCCTGACTTGGAGAATTTTGAGCATTACTTTGCTAGCATGTGAGATGAGTGCAATTGTGTGGTAGTTGGAGCATTCTTTGGCATTGCCTTTCTTTAGGATTGGAATGAAAACTGACCTTTTCCAGTCCTGTGGCCACTGTTGAGTTTTCCCAATTTGCTGGCATATTGAGTGTACACTTTCACAGCATCATCTTTTAGGATTTGAAATAGCTCAGCTGTAATTCCATCACCTCCACTAGTTTTGCTCATAGTGATGAACAAAAGGCCCACTTGACTTTGCATTCCAGGGTGTCTGGCTCTAGGTGAGTGATCACACCATCGTGATTATCTTGGTTGTGAAGATCTTTTTTGCAGAGTTCTTCTGTGTATTCTTGCCACCTCTTCTTAATATCTTCTGCTTCTGTTAGGTCCGTGCCATTTCTGTCATTTTTTGTGCCTCTTTGCTTGAAATGTTCCCTTGGTGTCTCTAATTTTCTTGAAGAGATCTCTAGTTTTCCCCATTATGTTGTTTTCCTCTATTTCTTTGCATTGATCACTGAGGAAGGCTTTCTTATCTCTCCTTGCTATTCTTTGGAACTCTGCATTCAGATGGGGATACCTTTCCTTTTCTCCTTTGCTGTTAGCTTGTCTTCTTTTTTCAGTTATTTGTAAGGTCTCCTCAAACAACCATTTTGTTTTTTTGCATTTCTTTTTCTTGGGAATGGTTTTGATCACCACCTCTTATACAACGTTATGAACCTCCATCCATTGTTCTTCAGGCACTCTGTCTATCAGATATAATTCCTTTAATCTATTTGTCACTTCCACTGTATAATCCTAAGGGGTTTGATTTAGGTCATACCTGAATGGTCTAGAGGTTTTCCCTACTTTCTTCAATTTAAGTCTGAATTTTGCAATAATTTCATGATCTGAGCCACAGTCAGCTCCCAGTCTTGTTTTTGCTGACTATGGAGCTTCTCCATCTTCAGCCACAAAGGATGTAATCAATCTGATTTTGGTATTGACCATCTGGTGATGTCCATGTGTAGAGTCGTCTCTTGTGTTGTTGGAAGAAGGTGCTTGCTATGACCAGTGCATTCAGGTGGCAAAACTCTGTTAGCCTTTGTTCTGTTTCATTCTGTACTCCAAGGCCAAACTTGCCTATTTCTCCAGGTATCTCTTGACTTCGTACTTTTGCATTCCAGTCTCCTATGATGAAAAGGACATTTTTTTTTTTTGGTGTTCGTTCTAGAAGATCTTGTAGGTCTTCACAGAACTGTTCAACTTCAGCTTCTTCAGCATTAGTGGTTGGGGCATATACTTGTTTTCTGTGTACAGATGAAATATTTCTACCTTCTATTAAAGGAAAACTGACATTTCCTGGCTGGAAGATGGGTGAGGTATGAACCATATGTGTGTGACGATGCTAATGCTCAGGGTCTTTGCTCAGCCTTCTGAAGAGATGCTGAGTGTGGCTGGGAAAGTTCCAGGTGACCTGAAGTCCACTTTCATCTTGCGCTTGGTGGAGTGTCCAGTATTCATTATCTAACACTGGCCATGAATTTCTATTGCTTTATGCATCATATCAGAGGCTTTGCTCTCTTCCCAGTAGAAGAAGACAGTATGCTATAAAATGTTAATAAAGCATAATTCAAAAATAAAGTAAAATGTAATTCAACAAAGCTCATTATTCATTTATTTTTAGATAAGATATTATTTTATATTTTATTGAGTTATAATTAACACATGAAATTGAAAGATGCTTGATCCTTGGAAGAAAAGCTATGGCCAACCTACACAGCATAATAAAAAACAGAGACATTACTCTGCTGAAAGTTTGTCTAGTCAAAGCTATGGTTTTTCCAGTAGTCATGCATGGATCTGACAGTTGGACTATAAAGAAAGCTGAGTGCCAAAGAATTGATGCTTTTGAACTGTGGTGTTGGAGAAGACTCTTGAGAGTCCCTTGGACTGCAAGGAGATGGAATCAGTCAACCCTAAAGGAAATCAGTCCTAAATATACATTGGAAGGACTGATGCTGAAGCTCCAATTATTCGGCTATGTGACGTGAAGAACTGACTCATTGGTAAAGACCCTGATGCTGGAAAAGATTGAAGGCAGGAGGAAAAGGGGGTGACAGAGGATGAGATGGTTGGATGGCATCACCAAATCGATGGACATGAGTTTGAGCAAGCTCCGTGAGTTGGTAATGGACAGGGAAGGCTGGTGTGCTGCAGTCCAAGGGATCGCAAAGAGTTGGATATGACTGAGTGACTGAACTGACTGATTATATTAGTTTTAGGTGTACAACATGGTGATTTGATATTTTATACACTATGAAATGATCATCACAATGCAAATGAGAAGAAAATATTTTCTTATTGACCTTGTATTCCAACTGCAGCTTCATAGCTAATTTACTTTCATTTTTGTTGTTTAGCTGCTAAATCATGTCCAATTCTTCGAGACCTCAGTGTACTATATATCGCCTGCCAGGCTCTTCTGCCCATGGGAATTTTCCAGGCAAGAATACTGTAGTGGGTTGCTATTTCCTCCTCCAGGGGAACTTCCTGACCCAAGGATGGAACCTGCAGGCAGATTCTTTACCTCTGAGCCACTAGGGAAGCCCTAATTCACTTTTAATATTTACCTTATTTGTGGGGAAAAATTACACATTCTATGAAAGCATGATATATGAAGACAGTGTGAAAAGAAACTTGTTCTACATAATGTAAGATATATATGTATATACATATATATATATATGTATATATGTATAGTTTTTGTTTTGTTTTTCTTAAGAAGAGAGCTTGTGAATAAGGAATAGCTTGGTTGGTGAAGTTTTGACCCAGTTTTATTATCTAGGATGGTTACTAAAACTTTCAGTAATTGAGGAAGATCATTAAGTGAGTATGTTACCTGTGCCCTGGAGCCTGAACTTGATGTTAACTAGGCATGTGATCTTGGGCAAATGAATGGATTTTACCAGGATGGGCTCTGTGGCCCTTGTCTCTGACTTAAATCAGAGAGGGAGGCTACCTGGCGGAAGTCCACCCCAGCCTAGGGGTCAGCCTTGTGTTGTTATTGTTCAATAGCTAAGACATGTCCAACTCTTTGTGACCCCATGGACTGCAGCATGCCCGGCTTCCCTGTCCATCACTCTTTCCCAGAGTTTGCTCAAACTCACTGAGTCAGTGATACCATCCAACCATCTCATCCTCTGTCACCCCCCTTCTCCTCCTGCCCTCAATCTTCCCCAGCATCAGGGTCTTTTTCAATGAGTCAGTTCTTTGCGTCAGATGGCCAAAGGATTGGCCATCAGCTTCAGCATCAGTTCTTCCAATGACAGTTCTTCCTTTATTCTAGGGTTGATTTCCCTCAGGATTAACTGGTTTGATCTTCTTGCTGTCACTCTCCTGGGGCTCCCCTAACCGTTGACCGTAGCTGGGTGGCTTAAAACAACAGCTTTTGTCGTTCACCGTCCTAGGGGCTAGCAGTCCACAATTAAGGTGTTGGCAGGGCTATGCTGTCCCTGAAGTCTCCAGGGGAGAGTTCTTCCTTTCCTCTCAGCTTCTAGTGTTTGCTGGCTGACCTGGCCTCCCCTGGCTTGTAGACACATCTCTCCTGTCTCTGCCTCCATCATCACTTGAGGGTCCCCTGTGGGTATCTGTGTTTCTGTGAATCCTCTTCAATTAGAAAGACACCGGCCACTGGGTTGGTACCACAAACGCAGTATGCCCTCATCTGAACTTGACTCTGCAAAGAACCTATTTCTGTCTGTAAACTCCCAGCCACAGGTACTAAGGATGAGGACTCAGCATGTCTTTGGGGAACATAATTCAATCCACAGCAGCGTCTCAGCTGTCCCCAACATGAGGGTAAGGAATGAGGGCTTATCCAGCTGGGGTTTATGTTATCTTATGAGGGTTTATCTCTCTCCCTTTCTTCCTTCTCGGCAAAATGCTTTGTGTGTTCTAAGCTGCATTTCATGTTACGCTTCTACAGGTGACTCTAACCAACCCCATCTGAAGTGCTTGAAGTGCTTGAAGAGAGAAACTATTTGAAATTCAGGTTTGGAAAAAACCTCCTTTGTAGGAAGCAGGATAAAAAAAAAAAATCATTTTCCTCTGCCATGTTTTCCTGCATCACAATGAAGATGAAAATGTAGTCTATTTCAAATGAAGTCAATCAGACCGAGCATGATGTAAGCAGTCACAAATATTAAACAGTCACCTGATTATGCATTTGACTGTGATTGTTCAGTTTTCTTAAATGATGCTTGCAATGCCCCACTAAGCTAGAAATGGTTCTTTTTTCTCATAGGAATACTTAATCATTAAAAAAATATTAAACTTTAGCTCCCAGCGTAGAAATCCATGTGACCAGGAAAAGGCGAAATTTGAATCCACAAAGAATAATAGAGGATAGCATGTCAGCAGTGAGTTAGAAAAAAGTCAGAGTCGAGAGCTCTGCTTCACAACCTTCACTGAGGTCTAGACCACCTCATTTTAGTTTGGCTGCAGTGAGTGTTTGCCAGCGGAGTTTCCTTGAAACGTAAAGTCTTCAGACCTCTGGCCGTTGGCTGCCACCAGGAAGAGCCATCATTAATTAGCAAAAATTGGTGTTTGTGCAGCAGTTTTTCTCCAAGGATCTGAAAACAATATGTGTGGCTGCCTTGTTAACCAATAGGAGGCTGGAGGTCTCACTACAATTGACCTCTGTGGGAGGTGGTAACAAATGCAGATTCAGTTTCCTTTTGTGAGTCTACATCTGGTGGATGTTACTCTGTAATCCCCCTGGGATGTCCTCGTGACAGATAACACATGCACCGTGGCCGGACTGGCAAATAGCTTGCTGTATACCTATTTTACCAAAGCATCCTTGGGATACTGTTTTGACATCATTACTGAAATTCTACTTCAAACCTCACCTTTTCATTTTGCCTTGGCAAATTATGTCAATTGGGACATGCTTCTGGAAAATTAAAGCTACTTTTCAAGAACAGGAAGAAAAGAAAAACATAAATGGCGTGCTTTAATAAACGAAATAGGTAAAAAGGATATAGTTTGACATTCTTTAAGATTGATATTAATAATAATCCCTAAATCTCTAAAGGGACATTATAGAATTTACACATCTAAAAAAACCTACGGGCACAAATGGAAGAGACAATTTATTCTCTCTTCCCATATCTTCCTAGGCATTAAGAAACTATTTATACAGTTTATATGAATTATTGTAGGAACCCAGGCATCTCAAAAAACAGTTGCTAAGCATTCAGCATTATGCAGAATCATCTAATATTTTTGTTAGGACAGTTTTTGTTTTCTAAAACCATGGAAATGGGTCATGGGCCAAGTAGTTCTGAAAAATAAACATACTTGTAAGAAAAAGTACATATTAAAGGACATTAATCCATCAGAATTTTGGTATGTTGAATGAGTCAGAGAAAAGGATAATTTGTGAGAAAATCTAACTGCTATAACTTCAAAGAGAATTTTGCTCTAAAATTTCTTTAGCAAATGTTGACTATTCAACTAAAGTTAGAACCACACCTTTGGGAATGAGAGAGACAGCACACCGATGATTTTTCAGAGCTTGTGAATGTGTGTTTGTGTGCGGGGCACAGTCCTTGCTTGTCCCAAAGCCCCTCTGTCGGAGATCTTGCCCTCAGCCCAGAGCAGTCTCCCAACAACGTTGTTCCCCACTCCATATCCTGTCTGCCTGGGTTATAGCACAGTTTTGATTTAAATCACTTGACACTGTTCTGTGATGGATGTAGCTTCTACTCCCAATGTGTCTTTCCTTCCTTAAATTTTCTCTCTTGTTAATGACATGCTGACTACTGAGATACCACGTGATCTGGTCCACATTCCTTTTCTATGTCAAAACAGTAAACAGAATATTCCAAATCTCCCTAATCTGGCATCAGATCAGCATTGCTTCGTTTCACACTTGAAATTTTTAACTTGTTTTTTTTTTTTTTTTAGATCCCAGCAATATCACATAATATTTGTCTTTCTTGGTTTGATTTATTTCCTTATAGTTCCCAGAGGGTAAGGTTGGGGGATGAAGTGGGAGATTGTGATTGGCATTTATACCCTGGGTGTGTGCTCAGTCGCTCAGTCATGTCCGACTCTTTGCAGCCCCGTGGACCGTAGCCCCCCAGGCTCCTCTGCGCATGGGGTTCTCCAGGCAAGAATACTGGAGTGGGTTGCCATGCCCTCCTCCAGGGGATCTTCCCCACCCAGGGATCAAACCCACATCTATGTCTCCTGCATTGCAGGCGGATTCTGTACCCACGGAGCCCCTTGTGAAGCCTCATATACACACTGCTACGTATAAAATTGTTAACTATTAGGACCTGCTGAAGAGCACAAGGAGCTCTACTCAGAACTCTGTAGTGACCGACTTGGGAAAAGAATCTAAGACAGTGGACACACGTGTATGTGTAACTGGTTCATCTGCTGTACACCCAAAACCAACACAGATGTGCAAGTCAACTGTAACTCCAGTAAAAATTAATTTTAAAAGCTAGGTATGAAAAGCAATAGTTTACAAAACTGATTTAATAAATATTTCTTATAAACATGAAAGAAAAAAAACTTTTTACCTCATAGACATTTAAAATGAGGCAAACCCCACAAAGCAAAACCCTGGGTGTTTTATGTTTCATTGAGAAATAAGCCCATATACTTACTCCCCCAAGCTCAGGTTACAGTAACAGTGAACAGACCGAGGCCATATTCATTAGCCCTGGCTTTCTGCGCAAAAGTCCACCCCCCTAGCTGCTTCTCATAATCTATTTACTGCATAGACACATACGGAAGAATCTCACATGTGCCGAACCGCTTCTTGTGTCTCTTAATTAAAGTCACATGCAGCAAGTTCATTGTGGAATTCATTATCAACATGTCCCCACTGATTACAGAGGCAAGACCGTCAAAGGCAGGCAGCATCCTGTCACCTGCCGTGCCTCTGTTCGTCAGATGCCTCAGGCCCAGCACACTTGCTAAAGTAAACACACCACGCAGAAGAAACTCTTCACTAGATGGAGGATGGCTCGAGAAAGACTTCAGTCAGAGACCCTGAAGTAAACTGGAAGAGAAACCACAGTTCCGCCAACACCGTTAAATGCCAATTGCAGCCACATGGATGGACATAGAGACTGTCATACTAAGTGAAGTCAGTCAGAGAAAGACAGATATCGTATGGTATGGCTTACATGTGGAATCTAGAATAAAGGGTACAGATGAACTTATTCACAAGAGGGAAATAGAGTTGTGGATGTAGAAAGCAAACTTATGGTTACCAAGGGGAGAAAGGTGGGTGGATAAATTGGGAGACTGGGATTGATGTATCCATACTAGCATATATAAAACTGATAACTATGATAAGGGCTTCCCCAACATCTACTTCTGCTTTATGGACTATGCTAAAGCCTTTGTGTGGATCACAACAACCTGTGGAAAATTCTTCAAGAGATGGGAATACCAGACCACCTCACCTGCTTCCTGAGAAATCTGTATGCAGGTCAAGAAGCAACAGTTAGAACCAGACATGGAACAGAAGACTGGTTGCAAACTGGGAAAGGAGTATGTCAAGGCTGTGTATTGTCACCCTGCTTATTTAACTTCTATGCAGAGTACATCATGTGAAATACTGGACCAGATGAAGCACAAGCTGGAATCAAGATTGCCGGAAGAAATATCAATAACTTCAGATATGCAGATGACACCACCCTTATGGCAGAAAGCAAAGAAGAACTAAAGAGCCCCTTGATGAAAGTGAAAGAGGAGAGTGAAAAAGCTGGCTTAAAGCCCAACATTCAGAAAACGAAGATCATGGCATCCAGTCCCATCACTTCATGGCAAATAGATGGTGAAACAAAGGAAAAAGCAACAGACTTTATTTTCTTGGGTTCCAAAATCACTGCAGATGGTGACTGCAGCCAGAAAATTAAAAGATGCTTCCTCCTTGGAAGAAAAGCTATGACAAACCTAGACAGCATGTTAAAAATCTGAGACACTACTTTGCCAACAGAGGTCTGTATAGTCAAAGCTTATGGTTTTTCCAGTAGCCATGTACGGATGTGAGAGTTGAATCATAAAGAAGGCTGAATGCTGAAGAATTGATGCTTTTGAACTGTGGTGTTGGAGGAGACTCTTGAGAGTCCCTTGGACTGCAAAGGAGATCCAGCTAGTTCATCCTAAAGGAAATCAACTCAAGGAAATATTCATTGGAAGGACTGATGCTGAAGTCGAAGCTCCAATAGTTTGGCCATGTGATGTGAAGAGCCAACTCATTAGAAAAAGATCCTGATGCTGGAAAAGACTGAAGGCAGGAGAAGGGGATGACAGAGGATGAGGTTGTTGGATGGCATCACTGACTCGACGGACAAGAATTTGAGCAAGCTCTGGTGATAGCTTATGCTGAATGCTCCGAAGAAGATTTAGCTTCGGGACCAGGGACCAGGCTTGATCACTCAAGAGCTTTTGTGCAGCAGAATTTTATTAAAGTATGAAAGGGACAGGGAAAGTTTCTGACACAGATATCAGAAGGGGGTGGGGAGAGTGCCCCCCTCATTAGTGTTAGCAAGGGAGTTATATCCTTTTTTAATTAGTTATTACAGTAAATCAAAAGAATGTCTCAAGGCTGTAAAAATTTTACCAGACCCACTCCCACAATTCACATTTTAGGATAAAAGGATTAGAACTTAACAATAGGAAGTTCCTACCAGACCCACTCCCATAATATTTATTTTAAGATAACAGATTAGTCAGTAGGTTTTCAGGAAGCAGAAACTGTCCTCAAGCTGGATACACTGTTGTTATATAATCCTTAGCATAGAGTTTAAACTGAGTTGTGTTGTTGTGTAATCATCAGTTCTGGGCCTAAAGGAAAAAAAATTATGTAACTAAGACTAAGGAATGTAGAGTACAAAAAGAAAAACATTTGTCCTTTCCTCCTTCTTGAGAATTCCAGACTCCCATCTCTTCTTCAAGAGCCCCAGACCCCTTTCTCCTCCCCAGGAACCCCGGACTTCTTATCAACCTGCCTAGGAATTGACTGTCTCACTGGGAGATGGTGCAGGACAGGGAAGCCTGGCGTGCTGCAGTCCATGGCATCGCAAAGACTCAGACACACCTGAGTGACTGAACAAAATAAGGGTTCCCCAGTGGCTCAGCGGGTAAAGAATCCATCTGCAATGCAGGAGACACAGGAGACGGAGGTTCAATTCCTGGGTTGGGAAGATCCCCTGAAGAAGGAAATGACAGCCCACTCCAGGATTCTTGCCTGGGAAATCCTTTGGACAGGGGAGCCTGGTGGGATACAGTCCATGGGGTCGCAGAGAGTCGGACACAACTGAGCGATTAAGCATGCATACCCAGGTAACAACCAACCGCATAGCACAAGGAGCTCTGCTCAGTACTCCGTAAGGACTTACATGGGAAAAGAATCTAAAAAGGAGTAGGTACATGTATATGTGTCAATGATTCAATTTTCTGTACAACAGAAAGGAACGCAGCATTGTAAATCAACTCACAGCCAATAAAAACTAATTTCAAAAAGTGTCCAATGGTGAAATCCTAATCTAAAGAGCTTCTTAAATTAACACTTTGAGCTTTCTCTACTGCAAAACCCAACCCAAATTCCAGAGAGAGGTATTTCACAGCCTTCCTGTTCTCTATGTTTTTGGAGGTGGTGGGACATTTGAACGTGCCCTGACTTTTCCGGGTCTAGTTTCCTATGAATGAAGGCAGATATGTGTCTCACGTGACAGTTGTGAAGGTTAAGTCAGAGAAGGTGTGGGGAACACTTCATCCAGTGTAAAGTGTGAGATCACTCTGCCCTTGTCTATTTTTATTCCACTCTACTAAAATTCTTCATCTCTAACCACAGGCTGAGATACCCTCAGAGAGAGTGCTAGTCGTTCAGTCATTGCTACTCCATGAACTGAGGCCCACCAGGCTCCTCTGCCCACAGAATTCTCCACGCCAGAGTACTGGAGTGGGTTGCCATTTCCTTCTTCATGGAATGTTCCCGACCCAGGAATCGAACCCAGGTCTCCTGCACTGCAGGCAGACTCTCAGAGAGAGGTCAGTTGAAAACCTTGGTATTCCTTCCACTTTCCTCAAGTTCCTATGAGATATTCTCATGCCTCCCTTCAGTTCTGACACGTCTGCTGAGCGCTGCCGGTGTATGTAGGTGTTTACTTCAGTTCAGTTCAATCGCTAAGTCCTGTCTGACTCTGTGAAGCCTGCCAGGCTTCCCTGTCCATCACCAACTCCCAGAGCCTACTCAAACTCATATCCATCGAGTCAGTGATGCCATCCAACCATCTCATCCTCTGTCGTCCCCTTCTCCTCCTGCCTTCAATCTTTCCCAGCATCGGAGTCTTTCCCAATGAGTCAGCACTTTGCATTAGGTGGCCAAAGTACTGGAGCTGCAGCTTCAGCATCAGTCCTTTCCCTGAATATTCAGGGTTGATTTCCTCTAGAATTGACCTGTTTGATCTCCTTGCAGCCCAGCATTTCACAAAAGTGTCCTGACAGACCTTTGGATGACCACCAACCCCACCCTCTCTTCTCCACATCAGCCCGCCTGTCAGAAAATGGGGGGTTAAGGGCAAAGGGGGTACAGGAGGCAGAGCCCGCTGACCTGTACCCTCACTGGGAGGAGCACCTCCCCTCCAGGTGTGTCCTAGAGGGATTTGTGTGTCTAGGAAACAGTGAACTCATCTCTCTCCATTGTGTGGAAACTCCTAATGACACCCGCACCCGTCACCAAACAACCCCTGTTTCATAAAAGGCACTCAAGTTCGAGGGTCAGGAGAGTGGGGCGGACTACCACCTAGATGCAACCTTTGACCTCACCTTAGAGGTCTGGGTCCCCTGTGGCCACGTGCTGAGAGCACCGACATCCTGGACAGGAAGCACCTGCCATGTGTGTGCACAAGTGTGTACAAGTGAGCTGATGGACCGGGGCATCCGCATCCAGGCAGCAGGACGCTTGCTGGGTTAGCCCCTGCTGGGTGGCAAGGCATGTGGAAATCTCTGCACCACTCCCCACTCTGAGGTCCACAGCCTTTCTTCTGGGCAGAGTTTCCAAGCTGTGGGGGTGACCCACCTGTGGATGGAGTTTGGGGCCATTTTAAACAACTAAATTATAGAGCAGAGTGGAGCGGAAGTCAGCACAGACAATAAAGATAGGATGGTTTGAGGAGCCGTCTGTTGGTGGCCCACATACATGGAGTCTGTGTGTGCGTATGTGTGTGTGCATGTGTGTGTGTGTGCGTGCCTTTGAGGATGCGCTGGACCGACTCCACGTTGACGGTTCCTGCCCCTGGAGTCAGGAGACACAGGGCGATGGAGTGCAGGACTGGGTGAGCGGTCTGCAGCAGACCGAGTTCTCCGCACAGAGACTCAGCCTCTCTACTGTGTCTCCAACTCAAAGAAGCACAACTGTATTCATCTTAACATTGTAGAGAGCAAGATGCATTTGAAAGCTGATTTGTACATCCAGCGTAGTTCTTTTCTGTTTGAACTCTGGGAAGCTTTTCTTAGGTTGATAAAATGTGTCAGAATTATTCCCCTCCGAAAAGTCAACAAAACTGCGTGTGTTCTCCCAAGCACTGAGCGTGGAGATAAAATGAATCTGAACATGACAGAAATCCCACTTATCAAACAGGGAGACGTGCCGCCTCGTGCCCTGGGGACACAGGCTACAGCGACTTCAGAGGAGATGCGGGCACCACCAACCCCCTCCATCAACAAGGAAGGACTGCCGCAGAGCGTTGGGGTCTGGCAAACCCAGCTCTCCTCCTGCCCCTGTGCCTCAAACACGTGACTCAAGTGCAATTCCATTTCAACATCTTCCTTTTAAATAATGTGAGGACTCATGCAAGGGAGCAGTTTTGGTTGGAAATGCACTTCATTCCCTTTGCACTTAATGACACCATGGATAACTTGGCATGCAGCAGTTGTTTTCCTAGTTCTGTTCTATTTTAAGTGATTTCATTAGAATCAGTCCTTAGGGGCTGCTGAATCAAGCTGTAAAATCCTTTCTTCATGTTGCCAAGCTAGCTTTGAAAAATGGTATGCTAATTATCAATACTAGCGGGGTATGACTTTATCAGTCTCAGGATCAAATCATTAGCATTATTTATTTCCTGAGGTAGGGGCTTTCCTGGTGATTCGGATGGTAAAGATCTGCCTACAATGCGGGAGACCTGGGTTCAATCTCTGGGTCTGGAAGATCTCCTGGAGAAGGAAATGGCAACCCACTCCAGTTCTTGTCTAGAGAATCCCATAGACAGAGAAGCCTGGTAGGCTACAGTCCACGGGGTCACAAAGAGTTGGACACAACTGAAGAAGTGACTAACACTTAATACTTTGAGAAACAAAATATTAAAATGTCATTTTCTAATGAGGTGGATGAAACTGGAGCCCATTATACAGAGTGAAGTAAGCCAGAAAGAAAAACACCAACACAGTATACTAATGCATATATATGGAATTTAGAAAGATGGTAATGATAACCCTATATGCAAGACAGAAAAAGAGACACAGATGTATAGAACAGACTTTTGGACTCTATGGGAGAAGGCGAGGGTGGGATGATCTGAGAGAACAGCATCGAAACTTGTATATTATCAAGTGTGAAACAGATCGCCAGTCCAGGTTGGATGCATGAGAAAAGTGCTCAGGGCTGGTGCGCTGGGAAGACCCAGAGGAATGGGATGGGGAGGGAGGTGGGAGGGGGGATCAGGATGTGGAACACATGTAAATCCGTGGCTGATTCATGTCAATGCATGACCAAAACCACTACAATATTGTAAAGTAATTAGCCTCCAACTAATAAAAATAATTGGGAAAAAAAATTAAATTAAATTTAAAAAAAAACTGAAAAAAAATAAAATGTTGTTTTCTTCTGCATGTTTCATTGTTCATTGGTTTAAATATACTTTATACCTGTGGGCTGCCGTCTGTGGGGTCGCACAGAGGCGGACACAACTGAAGCGACTTCGCAGCAGCATACCTGTTGCTTCACTATTTTTTTTTTTTTTTTTAGTTGGAGGCTAATTACTTCACAACATTTCAGTGGGTTTTGTCATACATTGATATGAATCAGCCATAGATTTACACGTATTCCCCATCCCGATCCCCACTTCCCACCTCCCTCTCCACCCAATTCCTCTGGGTCTTCCCAGTGCACCAGGCCCGAGCACTTGTCTCATGCATCCCACCTGGGCTAGCGATCTGTTTCACCATAGATAGTATACATGCTGTTCTTTTGAAACATCCCACCCTCACCTTCTCCCACAGAGTTCAAAAGTCTGTTCTGTATTTCTGTGTCTCTTTTTCTGTTTTGCATATAGGGTTATCGTTACCATCTTTCTAAATTCCATATATATGTGTTAGTATGCTGTAATGTTCTTTATCTTTCTGGCTTACTTCACTCTGTATAATGGGCTCCAGTTTCATCCATCTCATTAGGACTGATTCAAATGAATTCTTTTTGACAGCTGAGTAATATTCCATGGTGTATATGTACCACAGCTTCCTTATCCATTCATCTGCTGATGGGCATCTAGGTTGCTTCCATGTCCTGGCTATTATAAACAGTGCTGCGATGAACATTGGGGCGCACGTGTCTCTTTCAGATCTGGTTTCCTCAGTGTGTATGCCCAGAAGTGGTATTGCTGGGTCATATGGCAGTTCTATTTCCAGTTTTTTAAGAAATCTCCACACTGTTCTCCATAGCGGCTGTACTAGTTTGCATTCCCACCAACAGTGTAAGAGGGTTCCCTTTTCTCCACACCCTCTCCAGCATTTATTGCTTGTAGACTTTTGGATAGCAGCCATCCTGACTGGCGTGTAATGGTACCTCATTGTGGTTTTGATTTGCATTTCTCTAATAATGAGTGATGTGGAGCATCTTTTCATGTGTTCGTTAGCCATCTGTATGTCTTCTTTGGAGAAATGTCTGTTTAGTTCTTTGGCCCATTTTTTGATTGGGTCATTTATTTTTCTGGAATTGTGTTGCTTCACTAATTATAAGTGAGAGTTTGTACTTCTGAGGAGCTAGGAATACAGTAAGTCCCCTGCATACGAACAGGTTCCATTCCGAGAGCAAGTTCATACTCCCCCTTGTTCGTTAATCCAACAAAGTTAGCCTAGATACCCAACTAGCACCATCAGCTATACCGCATTATACTGTGATAGGTTTCTAATACTTTTCACACCAGTGAGGTCCGTCTAGTCAAGGCTATGGTTTTTCCAGTAGTCATGTGTGGATATGAGAGTTGGACTATAAAGAAAGCTGAGCTCCGAAGAATTGATGCTTTTGAACTGTGGTGTTGGAGAAGACTCTTGAGAGTCCCTTGGACTGCAAGGAGAGCCAACCAGTCCATTCTAAAGGAGATCAATCCTGGGTGTTCATTGGAAGTACTGATGCTGAAGCTGAAACTCCAATACCTTGGCCACCTGATGCAAAGAACTGACTCCTTGGAGAAGACCCTGATGCTGGGAAAGATTTAAGGCAGGAGGAGAAGGGGACGACAGAGGGTGAGATGGTTGGATGGCATCACCAACTCAGTGGACACGAGTTTGAGTAAACTCCGGGAGTTGGTGATGGACAGGGAGGCCTGGTGTGCTGCAGTCCATGCGGTCACAAAGAGTCAGACACGACTGAGTGACTGAACTGGACTGAATACATAATACAAAAGATAAAATTTTTTTAACCTTGGAAAGTACGGTGCCTTGAAAAGTACAGTGGGCTGGCATCTGTGAACAGGCAGGAAGAGTGCCTGATTGAAGGAGGAGGGAGAGGAGGTGGGAGATGGCAGAGCTGAAGGGTCATCAGCAACGGGAGACGCAGGGCCAGCTGCAGCGTCGCTCACCCCTGACGCTGATGGGCCGCACGTTTGCGCCTTTGAAAGTTCATAACTTGACGGCTTGTATCTAAGGGACTTTCTGCACAATTGAACAGAAGAGATCATATGTTTACTGTCCAGGTCCTCTGGAAAGCAGGGTCAGGATGGATTTGGAGGCCAAGGACTACACAGAGAACCTCCATGAGGATGAGGGCGGAGGGAGCAGGGAGGTGGAGGGCGTTCAGATCACGATAGGTCTGACCCTGTGAGAGGAGAGGGCTTGGTGCCTTGGACCACAGGCATCCTGAGGACCTCCTGGCCAGCCCAGTGGGAAGACCTTCAGGACAGACCCTCGTGTGTGCACTGGGGGTGTGGCGGGCATGTCCCATCGCCACTCTCCTCCCTGCTCTGTCCTGAAAGCAGCCTAGTGGAGGAGGCTCCTGGCAAGAGCAAGGTCCCGACGTGTCAGCTAACTGCCTTTAGCAGCTCCCTCTGAGGGCACCGAGGGGCGATGCCCCCCTCCCAGAGCTCACAGTTTAGTCCAAGAGACAGAAAGTAAGCAAAGGAGACAAACACTCTGCCTGCCAGATGATCAGTGCTGCAGAGGAAAGCCGAGGAGAGAAGGATGCGTCTCACGGCAGGAAGGGTTACGGTTTCTATGCCCTGGTAACTTTGCTCTTACTTCACGATGGAAAACACCTGACTTGGAGCAGGTATCTGAGGAAGAAGAGAGGGAAGGCACGTGGGCCTCTGGGGAGAATTGTCTGGGCAAAAGTTATGGCAGGTGCAAAGGCCCAGTGGTGGAGGATTCCTGGCACGTCTGTGGAGCAGTCAGGTGGCCCATGCAGGGGCTGCAGGAGGAGAGTGACCAGGCTGGAAGGTCTCCACTCTGTCCCGGAATGGGGGAGGGGAGGCCTCTGATGGGAAAGCCGCTTGTCCCCCCACCACTCTGATGTGGGTGAAGGAGAGACTGCAGAGGGGCATGCGTGAGCTGGGAGACCCGTGACCAGCCGGGAGGCCACGTGGGCAGGACCAGGGCGGGAGCCACCAGAGAGGGGGTCCTGGGTACTCTTCAAGGCAGCAGCCAACGAGATTTGTGGTTGTGAGAGAATAAAAACAGTCTAGGCCGACTCCTGGCTATTGGACTGAGAGTTATTGTAGGGCTTGTTTGTCTCCTTTTAGGAGAGTTTTCCAGCGGTCATGTATGGATGTGAGAGTTGGACCATAAAGAAAGCTGAGTGCCAAAGAACTGATGCTTTTGAACTGTGGTGTTGGAGAAGACTCTTGAGAGTCCCTTGGACTGCAAGGAGACCCAACCAGTTCATCCTAAAGGAGATCGATCAGTCCTTGGTGTTCATTGGAAGGACTGATGTTGAAGCCGAAATTCCAACACTTTGGCCACCTGATGTGAAGAACTGACTCATTGGAATAGACCCTGATGCTGGGAGGGATTGAAGGTAGGAGGAGAAGGGGATGACAGAGGATGAGAGGGTTGGATGGCATCACCGACTCAATGGACATGAGTTTGAGCAAGCTCCGGGAGTTGATGATGGACAGGGAGGCCTGGCGTGCTGCAGTCCATGGAGTCACAAAGAGTTGGACACGACTGGGCAACTGGACTGAACTGAGGAGAGTTAAAATTCATGTGACATGACCTTGGTCATCAACTCGGAAGCAGTTTGTACATCCACAGTGTACCATACCACTAACAAGTTCCCCAAATTTTCATACCCCAAAGGCAGCCAGCACCCCTGGTAGACAGTCACTGACCATCCGCTCTCTCCATCTCCAGGTCCAGTCTACATTTTGTCTCAGGGAATTTAACAGTTTGGGATATTTCATTTAAACAGATTCATGCAATCCGTGACCTTTCGTGTCTGGCTTTCTTCTCTCAGCATAATTTTTTCAAGGTTCATCCATGTTGTTCCTGAGTAAGTACTTCATTCCTTTTGATGACTGGATACAAACACATCAAACCAGTCCATCCTAAAGGACATCAATTCCTAATACACGTTGGAAGTACTGGTGCTGAAGCTGAAGCTCCAATACTTTGGCCACCTGAAGAGACCTAATTATTTATAACAGTAACAACTCTTGGTTAAATGTCTCTTGTTGCTTCATTTATTTTTTCTTGTGTTTAGTCATCATACCTAAAAATAACAGCGCAAGTTTCTATGGTCTTTGCTTTCACTTGCGTGCAATCCAGTTTCTGAGCTTGGATAAGCATGGGGACCCCACCTGCTTCCTTTCACAACCTGGCTCCAAGCACCTTCTGATAAAAGACAGGCCTTAGAAAGTGCTGGAAAAATGAGGATCCCAAAATAATGTGAGTTAGCCATTTTTCCCTGGAGAATATTTTAAAGTTGTCCTCATGCAGACTGAATGCATTAAGTTTTCTGTGGCACCGTTGAAACTAATTTTAAAGTATTAAATTTACTTTGTGTACATTTTAATTGTACATGGAATATACTAGTGTATTAATTTAGAATGTTAACTTCCCCCACTCACTGACCCAGAACAATTTTCTTTCAGATCTTCATATTGAAACATTGTTTCTAGCAACAGAATTACCAGGAGCTGTCTTGTCAGAGACAGATTTCCAGAGCACATTGTATTCAGCTCTGCAGTGGAGGAGGAAGAGGGTGGGAAGAATTGAGAGAGGAGCATGGAAACATATATAGTCCCATATGAAAAACAGAGAGCCAATAGGAATTTGCTATGTGACCCAGGGAGCTCAGCCCAGTGCTCTGGGGCAGCCTAGAGGGGTGGGGAGAGTGGGAGACGGGAGGGAGGTTCAACTGATTCATGCTGATGTACGGCAGAGACCAGCACAATATTGTAAAGCAATTATCCTCTAAAAAAAATTTAAAAATATACTCAGTGATACATACATAATACTCAGTGTTGGCATGCCTCATTTTAGAAATAACGTGACTAGCTTCCCTCGAGGGGCATGGCTTGCCCGGGGTGCAGCTCCAACACCATTGAGTTGCCTCCAATCGTGGTCCCATTCTCAACCATGCCGTTAGTGTTTCTCTACTTCTTAATCTTCTTTCTGTCGAAACTCTCTTTAGTTTTATCTTCTTGACGGATTTTAAAACCTTTCCCTAATGTTCCATGAAAAAATCATACCCAAAACTAAGTGGAATTCATCAATTAATGTGCTAAAAACTGACATTTCATAGTCAGGTTTCCCATGTTGAAAGTGAGATATTGATCTCTCTCTCTCTTCAAGGCGTTTATATTTCCGGGTAAACTTCAGTCATTTTCGGTATAAAGGTCATGTGTATCTTCTTAAATTTGTTTCTAAATATTTTATGGTTTTGTTTCTATGGTAAATAGAAATTCCTTATAAATGATTTATGCCAGGTACTCCCGGTATGGAAGAAAATAATTGATTTTAGGTATATTTATTTTATGTCTTGCCAATGCATAAAAATTTTATTAGGTCTAAAGTTTCCTAACAGAAATATTTAAACTGTTTGAGGATGCAATTACACATACCACAAAACTTCTTTTTTTCCATTTCAATTTTCAATCTTATTTTTGTTTATTGCAACCAAAGGAGTACAAATAAAGCAGAAAAATAGACCATAACATGCTCCAGGTCATTCACGTGTCCATATCATATCAAGGGATTCAAGGATGTTGTAGGAACCTCACACTGATACTGGAGCTGAGGTCTCATGGGAAGCAGACTCAGAGTCCTGGTGTGGTAGGGGTAAAACGCTCATCAAATATTTCCTGGTCTGAAACCCCAGAACCTGTGAGGTTACCTTACATGGGGGAAAACGTCTTTGTAAATGTGATTAAATTGACGATTTGGGGATGGGGAGATTATCCCGCATTGTCTGAGTGGATGGTAAATGTCATCAGTGGTGCATATAAGAGAGGAAAAGGGGGATGTGACTATAAACAGAAGAGGAGAGGACCACAAGAGGGAAGCAGAGGGAAGGGGACTCAGAAAGAGAAGATGCTACACTGGCCTTGAACCCGGAGCAGGCATGAAGCAGGGCATGCAAGGAAGGCAGCTCCAGGCTCCGGAAAAGGCAGGAAAATGGATTTTCCCTCAGAGTCTCCAGACAGCACACACAGTCAGTTAAAACAAGAAGAAGAAGGGAAACAATATACCTGTTCCCAAGGAAAATGGAAGCTCCAAGGCCTAGAGCCCCAGAGTGCTCCTTCGCAGCGTCTTGCTAACAGAAACTGGATCACAGGTGCTGGGGGAAGCTGACAGGAGTGGGTGAGGGGCCTCCTTTCCTGACCACTGCATTCAGTTCAGACGTCTTCTTCCCCAGTTCTTCAGAACTGGAAATGTGATGCTGAGAAAGTGAGCATGTGTGAACTCTCCCAGCCCAGGTAAACGAAGTAGTCTGTCCAGCACCCAACCTGGAGAGAGACCAGTCTCTCTCATCTCAATAAAGAAGGAACCAAGGATCGGGCACCCCAACTGTCTCTCTGCTCAGAAACACTGCGTTTTACCAGTGGTCCCCAGGAAGAAGGGGTACCAAGCCCCAAGACACCCGGTTCTGACATTTCCAGAGGGATCTTCTTGAGACAGGTGCTTTACCAGAGTGCTGTAGGCTGAAAGTTTCCATGTCCTCAAAACTCTTGCTGAGTCCTAACCCCAATATGATGGTGTTTCGAGGCAGGGTCTCTGGGTGGTGATCAGGTGGAGAGGATGGAGCCCTTATGATAGGATCTGTGCCCTTATGAAAGACCCCAGCTCACTTTGTCATCCCTTCCACCAGGTGAAGTTACTGGGTTGTCTGTGAATCAGGGAATGGGTTCTCACCAGACTCAAAATTTGCCAGTACCAGCCTCCAGAACTGTGAGAAATACATTTCTCGTTTGTAAGCTCCAACCTGGTTTGTAGTGTTTTTGTTGCTGTCACGCTGAGGCAGACAGAGGCCCCAAGGGCGTTAATCGTCCCTCGTTTCTTGAAAAGTCACATCCACCTCTGTGAAGCCGCACTTCCCTCCCTTTTCTTCCCCTTCCATCCCCTGCCAGATTCAGTTCGGTAACATCATCTGTGTTTTCCTCTTCTATTTCCCCAGACACCAGAGTTCCAGAAGTTTCAGACCCTGGAGCAACACTCATAGCTTCTTGGTCTCGCCACTCTCGTGAAGAACAATTTTATCTGATGTCAAGAAGGCAGCATGCCTCAGACAAGTCCTCTGCGTCCAGCTACTACATTTGGGACTTGCGTTGCCCCGTCACATATTTCGTCTGGAACGTTCACATATTCAGGCAGGTAAAACGAAAAGAGTGTGAAATAAGAAAGGGTGGGCCTTCTAGCTGTTGTCTTTTCTCTGTGGTGTTTAAATATCTAGGCCACGCTTTTAGAGATGAGAATGACACTGTGACACTATTTTACATAGTTAGGGCTCTAACATTTAATGTTGATACTAAAAACTCCAGTAACCCAAGCTCAAAAGTTGACAAGCTACAAATAAGTTATGTATTTTACATTTCCCTCTTTTCAAGAAGCGCATTTATGGAATCATCCAAACACATCCTAAAGTCTTTGCTCTCAGACAGTCAAAAGGAGGTAAACCTGATTGATCGCCGGGCTTCCATAGTTTTTGGCTCTGTGCTCTTTCGCTGTCATTTTTGGCATCGCAGTTGAGTCACAGCTGATGACAGACTTGAGTGATGATGCACCGATAAGTGTTCTATCATAAATGAGAACCGACAATAAAGCATTAGCTCATTCTGCTGCTTAACGCTGTAGGCAACTTCAAGGGCTGGGTTGTTGATAAATCACCGAAAGGGCAGCACTCGGGAGAACGCAGAGGCAGAGGGCAAAGGCTGTGGGATGCTGGTGTGACTGCTGCTGGAGGCAGAGGGTGAGAGGCCCCGACGCCAGGGAAGGGCTGGGAGAGAGGAGAGAATGTGCACGATGGACCGTGGTCTGGATGAAGGTGCCTCAGGTCAGCATGAGCCGCTCTCCTTCCAGAAAAGCCTAGATCGCATCTCAGGGCTCTCTGTCCGTGGCCAGTTTGCTATCAAGGTGGAAAAGAACTGAGTTTCCCGTATGTGAGGAACGTGTGCTTATATCTGGCAAGAAACCCTGGAGCCCCCAGAGTGCCCAGTCTTCGTGGCCTTTTCCAGCACAGCTTGAAATCCTTGTGAAAAGGCATACCTACGCTGTTTACACTAAATGTTCTTAATGTCTCTTTGCTGTCTTTTTTTAAAAAAATGTATTTGTTTCGTGGCTTTGGGTGTTAGTTGTGGCCCGTGGAATCTACAGTAAAGCCCCCAGGATCTAGGGCAATTGGGGTCAGTATCTGTGGCGAGTGGGCTCCTTCTGACCAGGGATCAAACCTGCGTCCCCTGCATTGCAAGGCAGATTGTTAATCACGGGGCAGCCAAGGAGGTCCCCTTTTTTGCTTATGCACTTTATCTTTCAAGGTGATTTATGTGTATTGCATTTAGGAGGTGGGGGATACATTTTGTAAGACCCGGGAGCTCAGTGAAACGTTGCATACTGAAGGAATGCTGTTGGGATACCAGCCATGCATTTAAGAAATGCCCTGTCTGTTCTGACACGGGACTCAGGCATGGGCTGAACATGTCCCCAGCACGAAGGCCTGAGCGGAGCGCTGCTGTCTCGAGGCCACACACACACCGTTGACTGCCGCGTCCTTTAACGGCTCGGCCGCCTATCTGGGCACCTTCGTTAACCTGTCAGCGCATCCATCCACGCTTAAAGTGACGTACGGGGGAGTTCTCCCGATGCTAAATAAGACCCCTTTTGCCATCACTAATAATATCACAGGGATTCAGAATGCGAAGCCATTAGAACAGTAATAAAAAGAGAGACTGTCATTATTTCAACCACAGAGCAGAAAACAAGAGGATCTTTGGTAATTGTGGGCGTTTGTGGCTGCCAGACTCCAGCGGGGAGGGAAAACGCAGCGCAGAGCCATCCCGGCAGGGAAGAGGCAGGCCGGCGGAGCCCAAACCCCGGCCTTCACTCGGTCCTATTTGCCCAGAGAAGCAGGATGAAGCTTGGTCTTCCTCTCACCGTTCTGCCTTGACCTCTCTCAGCTGTTTGGAGGAGACATTTTTGCTAATATTTAGAGAGATTTCATTCAGATCTCTTGCTTCAGTTACCTTCTGAAGCCTAGAGTTTCTTTTTCAAATTTATTTTTAATTGGAGGATAATTGCTTTCAGTGTTGCATTAGCTTCTGCTGCTCGACAACGTGGATCAGCCTAAGGAAACACGTCTCCTCCGTCCTGACCTCCCTCCCACCCCCGTTCACCCGCCGAGGTCATCACAGAGCCCCGGGTTGGACTCTGTGGGCAACACGGCAACCTCACCAGCTACCTGGTTTACATTCGAGGATGTACGTGTTTCATATCCATCCTTCTACTGCACTGCGCATGCTGAGTCACTTCAGTCGTGTCTGACTCTTTGAGACGCCGTGGACGCAGGCAAGAATGCTGGAGTGGGTTTCCATGCCCTCCTCCAGGGGATCTTCCCGACTTGGGGACCGGACCCTTGTCTGTTAACATCTCCTGCACTGGCAGGCGGGTTCTCTACCCCCGCACCACCCGGGAAGCCCCTTCCGTTGTATTACTGTTCATCAAACCGCCCAGGCTGTGACTGTATCTCTATTCACCACGACCAACTATGGGTCCTTCAAAATGTGCCTTTACAATTACAGTTTTAGTAAGTAACGCTTGCTTATTAAGGCTCTATCTACCTTTCTAGTCAAAATGCTACTTGATTCAGGAGATCTGCTCTTTTTCCAGCAAATCCACTACTGACCTTTGGCAGTTTTTTGACTTAAGCATATTGTCTGAAATCCAGCTTTGCACTCCAATATTCATCTCATATCAGATTTTTTAAACATTTATTTTTAATTGAAGCACAATTGCTTTACAGTGTTGTGTTGGCTTCTGCCCTTCCTCAACACGAGTCAGCCGTAGATATACCCATGTCCCCTCTCTTTTGAATCTCCCTCCACCTCCCACCCCTTCCCACCCCTGTAGGTTGTTACAGAGCCCCAGTTTGAGTTCCGTGAGTCATACAACTAATTTCGATTGGCTGTTTTACATGCGGTAGTGTCTACGTCTCCATGCCACCCTCCCCATTTGTTCCACCTTCTCCTTCCCTCCCTGCATCCGCGAGTTGTTCTTTGTCTGTATCTCCATCGCTGCCCTGCAAAGAGGTTCATCAGTACCATCGTTCTAGATTCCATATATATGCATTAATTTTAATAATTAAACAGTTATATGCATTAATAATTAAACAAAACACAATATTTGTTTTTCTCTTTCTGACTTAACTTCACTCTGTATAATAGGCTCTGGTTTCATCTACCTCATTAGAATGGACTCAAATGCATTCACTTTTATGGCTGAATAGTATTCCATTGTGTGTATGTACCACAGCTTCTTCATCCATTCATCTGTCGATGGACGTCTAGGTTGCTTCCATGTCCTAGCTACTGTAAATAGTGGTGCAATGACCATCAGGGTACATGTGTCTTTGTCAGTTTTAGTTTCCTCAGGATATATGCTGAGTAGTGGGATTTCTGGGTCATGTTGTAGTTTTATTCCTACTTTTTAAAGGAATCTCCATACTGTCTTCCGCAGTGGCTGTATCAATTTACATTCCCACCAACAGCACAAGAAGGCTCCCTTTTGTCCACATTCTTTCCAGCATTTATTACTTGTGGATTTTTTGGTGATGGCCTTTCTGTCAGACTTTTTTTTTTTTTAATTTCTAAAAGGAATTAACACCAATTCTTCACAGAGTCTTAAAAAAATAGAAGATGGGATAATTCTAACTCATTTTATGAGGCTTATATTATCCTGATAACAAAATCAAACAAAAACATAAAATAAAAGAAACTATAGACCTTTATTTCTTATGAATGGAGGTGCAAAATTTGTCAGCAAAACATTGGCAAACCAAATCCATTAGTATACTACATAGATTGCACACCATGATCAGTGAGTGTCAACCTAGAAAATGAGGTTGTTTTAACACCTGAAAATCAATTATTGTTGTCAATCATCTCATTAGCTGCAGAAGAATTATTGATAAAAGTCAACAAGTCAAAAGCTTTTCATGGTAAAAAAAAACCTCAAAAGACTAAAATTGAAGGAAACTTCCTCAACTTGGTGAAGGGCATCCACAAAACTCACATATAACATTATGCTTGACAAGGAGACACTGAAAGCTTTTCCTCTGAGATCAGGAGCAAGAAAAGGATATCTGTCCTCATCACTTCTACTCAACACCATACTGGAGATTCTATCCACGCTGGATAGAACTATGTCAGAGAATTACATATAATTCATGTTGTTGGAAAAGGAAAAAAGTATCTCTCTCTGAAGATGTCATAATCTTGTACACACTGAAGGAATCCACCATAAATTAAGTGAGTTTAGGAAGGTTTCAGGAGACAAAGTCAGCATACAATAACCAATTTTATGTGTACACATTTACATGAACAACCCAAAAATGAAATTAAGGAAACAATCCCATTTATACTAGCATTGGAAAGAATAAAATACTTTGGAAAAATTTACCAAAATAAGTCCAAAACTTACACTCTGAAAACTACAATACTTTGTTGAAAGGAATTAAAGAAGACCTAACTAAATGGAAAGTTATTCCATGTTCATTGGTCATAAGATTTAATATTGTTAGATGGTGATACTTTCTGAACTGATCTATAGATTCAACACAATTCCTATTACGATCTTAGTGGGATTTTTGCAGAAATTGACAAGCTGATGCTATAATTCATATGGAAATTCAAGGTACCCAGGATGACCAAAACAATCTTTAAAAAAAAATAACCACTTTCCAATTTCAAAACTTACTGCAAAGCTAAAGTAATCAATATACTGGAGTAATGATAGACTTATAGATCAATGAAACAAAAACTGTGGTGTTGGAGAAGACTCTTGAGAGTCTCTTGGTCTGAAAGTAGATCCAACCAGTCCATCCTAAAGGAAACCAGTTCTGAATATTCATTGGAAGGACTGAAGCTGAAGCTGAAACTCCCAATACTTTGGCCACCTGATGCGAAGAACTGACTCCATGGAAAAGACCCTGATGCTGGGAAAGATTGAAGACAGGAGGAGAAGGGGACAACAGAGAATGAGGTTGTTGGATGGCATCACCGACTCCATGGACATGGATTTGAGCAAACTCTGGGAGCTGGTGATGGACAGGGAAGCCTGGCGTGCTGCAGTCCATGGGGTCACAAAGAGTAGGACATGACTGAGCGACTGAACTGACTGAATCAGAAATAAGAGTCGCTAACTAAACCCTAACATTTTTGGTCAATTGACTTTTGAACAAGGATACTAAGAGAGCTCAATGAGGAACAAATAGTCTCCATGAAATGGCCCTGAGACAACTGGACATTTACATGAAAAGGAAGGAATTTTGATCATATCCTTACAAATATATAAAAGGTAGCTCAGAATAAATCCAAGTTCTAATGTAAGAACCAAAGACAAAAGCAATGCCAAAAGCAGAAGCAACAAAAAGATATAAATTGGATTCCAATATAGTAACACTGTTGTGCTTTTAAAGGTGCCATTAATAAAGTAAAAAAAAATACCCTGCAAAATGGAAAAAAGCATGTTTCTGATAAGGATTTTGTGAATATAATGTATAAAAATATTTGTAAATCAAAAAGAGAAAGAAAGGTAAGCAAGCCAATTAAAAATGGACAAAGTATCTAAGCAAAAATTTCTTCAGAAGAGATGTACAAATGACCCATGAGCACATATAAAGATACTCAACATCATTAGCCATCAGAGAAATGCAAATACAAAACACAGTGAGATGTCACATCACTTCATATACAATAGAAGAGCTGTAACCAAAAAGGATGGTGAGAATATTCCAAAATTGTGGTGACAGGCACACTATGCCATATATACACAAAATATTGGATTGTACGCTTTCATGGGTCTATTTCATTGTACTATATGAGTTGTATCTCAATAAAGCACTTATTAGGAAGCAGAGTAAATATTGGGGAATTGCACCCGTGTTTCACTTCCTTTTACTTTTATCTCCTCTCCATCCTCTGAATTTCTTGCAAATTGTAACCCATTTATTTTAGGACTTAAATGCTATTATTCAACTCTCAGAAATGACTGACTAACCAAAGTTTATGAGGTTATACTTTTCCAGAGCAGTTACATTTTAAGAGCAGTTTTTATAAAGAAATAAAAAAGCTTAACAAGCCAGCTTCTGCCATTTAATTGGTGGCAGGTCAGCCACTCACAGAATAATTGGAAAGACACTGGAATGGAAAGATACTTTTCTTAATGCATGCACTTGATCTGTAAGGTCAGCTCTATTCCAGAAGGAAACAAATCCAAGTGTGCTTTGCTAGAACCAGGAGTTGTTTTGAATGGTGCCAACCCAGTCCCAGTGGGTGTTCGGGGATGTTGGCTCATTTCTTTGTCACCTACAGCATCTACCCCGCTAGAGCCTGATTGACTTGTCTCCTGGGAGGACCCTTTGGGTTGTTCTGGTCTCTCTTCCCAGTCCCAGTGTTCCAGAAGGACAAGATCCACGACTGTGTGTTTGGGATCAGAACAGACCTGGGGCTGAACCCAGAGCTCATCCTAGCACTGGGGAAGACAGCCTTTTCCCTGCAGGCGGCTCTGTCTTTGAAAAGACTTGGAACATCCTGAGGTCCTACAAGACCATGAAAAGACACTAAAATTCACATCTTTGTTGTAAAATTTACATCTTTTTTGTCTTTCAAGTACTTAAACGTTTGAACGGACTTTATTTATTTTTAAAATTAATTTATTTATTTTAGTTGGAGGCTAACTACTTTACAATATTGTAGTGGTTTTTGCCATACACTGACATGAATCAGACACGGGTGTACGGACTTTTTAAACCTAGCTCTCTTGCGTCATCAGCCTCTATTCACCGCCCTGCCTGCGGGGCTACCGCCTGTGTTCCGGGAGAGCTGGTGCCCCCTGGTGGACACCCCTCTGTCCTGCAACTCCGAGGAGCCAGCCACTGTCTCACCCTGCGTGGACTTTCCTAGGACCCTGGCTTGGCGTGCCGCCTGTCACTTCACTGCACTTAGATGGGGCAACAATGGAAACAGTGACAGACTTTATTTTCTTGGGCTCCAAAATCACTGCAGATGGTGACAGCAGCCATGAAATTAAAGGATGCTTGCTCCTTGGAAGAAAGGCTATGACCAACCTAGACAGCATGTTAAAAAGCAGAGACATACTTTACCAATAACGGTCCATCTAGTCAAAGGTATGGTTTTTCCAGTGTCATGTGTGGGTGTGAGTGTTGGACCATAAAGAAAGCTGAGCACTGAATAACTGATGCTTTTGAACTGTGGTGTTGGAGAATACTCTTGAGAGTCCCTTGGACTGCAAGGAGATCCAACCAGTCCATCCTAAAGGAGATCAGTCCTGGGTGTTCATTGGAAGGACTGATGCTGAAGCTGAAACTCCCATACTTTGGCCACCTGATGCGAAGGGCTGACTCATTTGAAAAGACCCTGATGCTGGGAAAGATTGAGGGAAGGAGGAGAAGGGGATGAGAGAGGATGAGATGGTTGGATGGCATCACCAACTCCATGGACATGAATTTGAGCAAGCTCCGGGAGTTGATGATGGACAGGGAGGCCTGGCATGCTGCAGTCCATGGGGTCGCAAAGAGTCGGACACGACTGAGCAACTGAACTGAACTGAACTGAGCCCAGAGAGCAGAGGAAGGAAATGCTGAGACCTCCTTTCCATTCTCATTTCCACCTGCAGAGCCAGCAACAGCAACAACAAAAACAAGCAGCAAAGATCTAAATTCCCCTGATGTCTTACAAATAGTGAAGGAAGAATTTTTTTTTAAAGCATCAGTGAACGGAAGTCCACTATTTGACTTCTACCTGGGCTTACAGAAACCTGGTCTCTTTCCAAAGAGAAGGTCTGGGACTTTCTGGGACTGTGGGGTGGTGGCCTGTCCCCCACCTCTGGTCAAGCTTGCTCTTCACTGACCATTTTTACTCCATGCAGATTTCTTGGGGCATTTCAAAGGGAAGTTCACAGGAAACAACTGATGACATGAAATTGCTCAGAGTTCATGGGGGCTCATCATGGAGCGGGCACGCTCAGTAGCTTCAGTCCTGTCCGACTCTAGGCAACCCCATGGACTGTATCCCGCCAGGCTCCTCTGTCCATGGGATTCTCCAGGCAAGAATACTGGAGCGGGTTGCCATTTCCTTCTCCAGGGGATCTTCCCGGCCCAGGGATCGAGCCCGCATTTCTTGTGTCTCCTGCGTTGGCCAGCAAGTTCTTCACCACTGTGCCACCTGGGAACTCCCCTATCATTTAGAAGCTTTGCCAGATGGTGAGTGGTTACCTTGTAACAAATCAAACTTAGAAAGGCATCCTGGCAACTTGGGGAGAAACCAGCAACGCTGAGCGGTCAGGCACAGCCATTGTTAGGGAGTCTCATTTTCTGCCTTCGTAGTGATGGAGGGTGTTTCAGAGGCGCCCATTTGCTAGGCAGAACGAGACTGTATTTTTATATACTATGTGTAGTGTAGGAACGTGCAAATATAGCTTTATGGAGGAGAGTCTTGAGAGCACAAGGCTTGCTAAAACTGGCAGTTTCTCTTCACTTTTCTCGGGAAGAAAACAGACGTCTTATACATACTTGTATCTTGTTTGGTCACAGATGCTTGCTGAATTTCAGTCAGCTCTGCACACCATGGCCGCCCCTTAAACACCCTCTGCCTTAGTCTGTTGGGGCTGTTATTACAAAAATATCTCAGACGAGGGGGCTTATCAACAACGGAGGTTTATTTCTCCACAGTTCTGGAGACTGGACGTCCGAGACAAAGCGTGGGCAGATGCAGTGTCTGGTGAGACACCACCCCCTCCCCGCCTGGTTTGTGGGCCATCTTTCCTTGCTGTGTCCTCAAGGGTCTCTCTGGGCCCTTTATAAGGGCACTGATTTAGCTCATGGGGGCCCCATCCTCACCATCTCTTCACGTGCCACAGTCCCACTTCCTAAAACCTTCATTTTGGGCATTAAAGTGAGTCTCTCTGTCGTGTCCGACTATTTTAGACCCCAAGGACTATACAGTTCATGGAATTCTCCAGGCCAGAATACTGGAGTGGGTAGCCGTTCTGTTCTCCAGGGGATCTTTCCAACCCAGGGATCGAACCCAGGTCTCCTGCATTGCAGGTGGATTCTTTCCCAGCTGAGCCACAAGGGAAGCCCAAGAATACTGGAGTGGGAAGCCTTTCCCTTCTCCAGGGTATCTTCCCAACCCAGGAATCAAACCGGGGTCTCCTGCATTGCAGGCGGATTCTTTACCAACTGAGCTATGAGGGAAGCCTTCAACATGTGAATGTTGAGGGGACACAGGAATTCAGTCTATTGTACCCCTCACCTCGGCTTCCTGTTGGTCGGGGCTCCACTCACCTAAGGGAACAACCTCAGGCTGATGGTCGTGCTCTGTGTGATCAAGACTCCTGCAGCTGGCCTGGGGAACTTTAAGGAGTAAACATGAGCTGGAATTAAATTGTAAAGTCCAGTTCCTCTCCATCCTCTTCGGCCCCCTCTACAGTTGTGTTTCTGAAAGCTCACATAATATTGCTGCTATTGCCAAATGGAAAATTGGATTTTCTGTACCACTCCTCAGTTTTCACATTGATTTTCTCATTGCTGCTAATACCAGATTAACAAATATCAATAGCACAAATAAAAAATAATAAATGTGCAGCATTCTGTAAAATATTCAAAGTAGTGTGTATAGAGTGTATGTAACACTCACAAATTATTGTGAGTGTTTATCTCACAATAATTTTATCTCATCTCTAAAGGAGAGTATTCCTCATTTTCTCACTAGAATCAGACCCCAGCAGCATCATGATTCCTTGACAAAAGCTACTTTCAGAACTGGAATGAAACTGGGTCCTGCATTTAGTAGAGCAGAAGGCTAGGTTTTGAGTCAACTTCAGAGTTCAGTGACCCCAAGCCTGCATCTTGGAAGATGGTCTGAAAAAAACCTCTCTGGTTGGAACATTTCTAGTCATTACTTTTCTTTACAGAGTAGATATGCTAAGCATTTAAAAATTAGTAGTTCCACAACTGGTAGATTTTCGGGGGTAGACACTCATGGTTTCTTTGTCTTCTCTGCATTGAAACAACTTCCTTTCCCTGCAGGCATCCACCTGGGAGGCTTCCACCTCCCACGGCCCACCCTCTGGTTGAAAAGACAAGCACTTGAATCTGCACTTCATAAAAAACTCTGTAATTATACCAGCCTCATTTTTATATTATTGCAATTTCCCACAACAATCCTTCCAATGTGCTTTTTTTCTAACTAAGGTATTATGAATCTGTCAAAATGTGAATTGAGTTATATCTTGCAACACAGCTGTCATGGCACCTTTAAGAGGTGTTCTTTGTGATTGTTTTTGCCCAGAAAGCGCAAGTGTAAGAGAAAAGAGTGGAGACTGGATTCTGTGATAATGCAGTCATGTTGTTGATGTTCAGACTATGCCTCCAAGCCAGAGACCTTGTGGCCCGACTAGTGCTTGCTGTTGAAACTGCACAGCCTGACGCCTTGAGCCCACAGTCTGCTGATGCTGTGAAACATCACATTTTTACATCTCAGGAGGCACTGGGGTCAGGGCAGCTGGTGTGATCCAGGACATACAATGGTGTGGGTGGAATCTAATGGAAGGTGGGTCCAGATCTTCTGAGTCCATATGCACACCCCTCTCCATTGCCATGGGTTTCCCTGGTAGCTCAGATGGTAAAGAATCTGCCTGCAGTGC
Organism: Cervus elaphus; assembly: GCF_910594005.1. Taxonomy (NCBI): domain Eukaryota; kingdom Metazoa; phylum Chordata; class Mammalia; order Artiodactyla; family Cervidae; genus Cervus; species Cervus elaphus. Next base: position 67,243,902 of record NC_057839.1, read on the forward strand.
AGGAGACCTGGGTTTGATCCCTGGGTCGGGAAGATCCCCTGGAGGAGGGCATGGCAGCCCACTCCAGTGTTCTTGCCTAGAGAATCCCATCGGCAGAGGAGCCTGGCGGACTATGGTCCATCGGGTCACAAGGGTCAGACATGGCTGAGCGACTAAGCACGCACTCAGCATTGCCGTGGTGGGAAATGTCAAAGTCTCTTGAAAACCTGTGTTGAAACTGCCGTTTGGGAAACTTGAATGTCCCCGTTTACTTAAGCCTGGGTAGTCTGTGGAGAGATTTCTTCCCTCTTTAGATATACTTCCAGAGAGATCCAAACCCTTTCCCAAACACCTAGGATATGCATGGGTTGCTGTTTCCTACTCCAGGGGATCTTCCCAACCCAGGGATCGAACCCACATTTCTCCCACCTCCTGCATTGGCAGGCAGACTCCTTACCACAGTGCCACCTGGGAAGCCCTGGGTGTGTCTATCAGAGCAGAATCTTTGATTTGGAATTGAACCAGGAGTCTGATATCCGGTGTGGCCCTCTATTCTTGAATGAAGCTTCTGGATACCTGGTGACCCGTTTCTGCTTGAACACTCTCCTTTTAAAGACCAGTCAGCTTCTGATAATGCTAAATTAACCCCCACATATGGAGCACCTCACTGCCCTGGGCACTCGCTTCTAGAATCCTACTCAGTTTGACAAGGGCCCTCCTGTTCAGTGGAGCCGAGAATGACCCAGGACTCTGGGCGTGCTGTCTCCCCCCGCCCCCCGAGTCTGATCCCTGCACTGTGCCCACCAGTCATGGGTCTGGTCTTGTGCCGCAAGTCAACCGCTTTGAGAGCTGCCCCTTCCATTGCTTTTCCTTCCGTGGGGTCGTCACATTTGCTGCCCCTGACCGAGCAGTCTGCCTTCACTCTGGACTCGGTGACCGACGCCCAGGTCAGCTGCCGTGGGTCTCTCCTTGGTTCCTCTCATTTGGCCAGATTCCCTTGTCTGAGTCTATCTAGGCTGTTGTAACAAAAACGCTATAGTCAGGATGGCTTATAAGCGCCAGAAATTTCTTTCTCACTGTCTGGGAGCTGGAAGTCCATGATCAAGGCACCAGCAGATTTGGAGTCTGGTGAGAACCTGCTTCTTGGTTCACAGATGCTGGCTTCTCACTGGGCCCTCACGGGGCAGACGGGGTGAGGGAGCTCTCTGTGTCCCCGTCATAAGGGCGCTAAGCCCATTCAGAGAGCTGACTCATTGGAAAGGACCCCGATGCTAGGAAAGATTGAGGCCAGGAGGAGAAGGGGCGATAGAGGATGTGATGGTTGGATGGAATTAGATTGGATGGTCAGATGGACCTAGTCCCTCCTACGGTGCTTAGGGGTCCCGTGAGGAGGACACAACGTTCTCCAGAAATGATACCTGTCGTCCCTGAATATGACAGTGCAGTCAGTTGACGGGATAAATCATCTTATGTTCTCTTACATGTCTAATTTCATCTTGGCATCTGCTTCTCAGGAAAGTCACAGGCATTCAGGTAGCACCTGAAGCTACAGAAGGAGAAGATATTAGTGGCCCTGGTGTGAACGTAGAGAAGAGGGCTCAAGCCTTAGCCAAGAAGAAGAGGAGCAAACGAGAAACCAGAAATGCTCCTTAGGATGGGCAGTTGACCGAGAAGAAGGCTGGCCTCCACTGTGGAATTCCCGAAGACTTTGGGAGTTGGAGGCAGGCACTGGTACTCTTGCAGATGGGGCTGGGGGTGTCTGGAAACAGAAAGGACGTTGGGAAATCTGCACTAGAAGCAGTTAGACCCATGGAACCCCTCCCCTTTCCTGCTCAGTGGAGGACTGGAGTTTTCCATCTGCCCTGAAGGGCAGCAGACATAAGTCAGACAGAAGCCACACTGAAAACAGAGTCAAGTGAATGTCCACTTCCCGAGCAGAGAAGCCAGACCCTCCTGCATCCCACAGTCAGCGTGCTGGTGGATGACTTCACGCGCCCAGCCAGCGGACTGGAAGATCTTTCCAGGGGAACTCGACTAGGGCGACTCCTTGACTTAACCAGCCTGAGGAGACGCCCGCCACTCCGCAAGCCATGCTCACCCAGGGTTCCAGGCCCGGTTTTAACGTCTCATTCTCCAGGACACACAGACATCCACGGATCAGGACACATGGGCAGAGGACTGACCACGAAACACAGAGAGCAAACAGAGCAAGCAAACAGAAAAGAAGGAACTGGGAGGAAACAGACAAGGCCAAAAAGAGGAGAAAAGTCTTATAATAAAATCCACATGTGCATGCATGCTTAGTAACTCAATTGTGTCCAACTTTTTGCAGCCCCACGGACTGCTGCCTGCCAGGCTCCTCTGTCCACGGAATTCTCCAGGCAAGAATATTGGAGTGGATAGCCATTTCCTTGGTATCTGTCTATATTTTTTTAAATATAGCTATGTTCTGGCCTTAGAATACCATTTCTCATTGACAAGCCAAGGGTCCACAGAGAAATAGCAATTTGAGGGCTCAGGCATGAAACATGCAACGTAAAACTAAATAGTCATGTCACACCAGAGAATGAAGTAGCTGCTGTAGATGAGCAGGACCGCATTTAAATAGCTCAGTGGTAAAACTTAACTCAGGGGCCCTCACTAGGCCAGATGGGAAAATCTGAGTATCAATTGAATAATAATTGCAATGAATTGAAACACATCCAAAATTCTTTGTGAGCATTTAAAAGAAAATGCTCACTAATCACAGTTGGAGGGTGCTAGGGAACCAATTCATTCTTCTGAAAACTGGTAAAAACTGGTAAATACTCGAGAGAGTCAAACGTCCATCCTGACTCTACATGTAAGCTGTATTGTTGGTCTTCCAAATAGGAGGAGGGAAAACTGTCTATGTAAAATACTCCAGCTAATAAATGAAGGCAGAATAATAGAATTAGAACATCACCATTTTGTCAACCCTTACCGCAGCAAGTGAAAAAGAACTAAAGAGCCTCTTGATGAAAGTGAAAGAGGAGAGTGAAAAAGTTGCCTTAAAGCTCAACATTCAGAAAACTACAATCATGGCATCCGGTCCCATCATTTCATGGCAAATAGATGAGGAAACAGTGGCAGACTTTATTTTTGGGGGTGCCAAAATCACTGCAGATGGTGACTGCAGCCACAAAATTATGACCAATCTATACAGCATATTAAAAAGCAGAGACATTACTTTGCCAACAAAGGTCCATCTAGTCAAGGCTATGGTTTTTCCAGTGGTCATGTATGGATGTGAGAGTTGGACTATAAAGAAAGCTGAGTGCTGAAGAATTGATGCTTTGGAACTGTGGTGTTGGAGAAGACTCTTGAGAGTTCCTTGGACTGCAAGGAGATCAAACCAGTTCATCCTAAAGGAGATCAGTCCTGGGTGTTCATTGGAAGGACTGATGCTGAAGCTGAAACTCCAATACCTTGGCCACCTGATGCGAAGAACTGACTCCTTGGAGAAGACCCTGATGCTGGGAAAGACTGAAGGCAGGAGGAGAAGGGGATGACAGAGGATGAGATGATTGGATGGCATCACCGACTTGATGGGCATGAGTTTGAGTAAACTCCGGGAGTTGGTGATGGACAGGGAGGCCTGGCATGCTGCAGTCCATGGGGTCACAAGGAGTCAGACATGACTGAGTGGCTGAATTGATTCTGTCAACCCAAGAGATGAAAGTATCAAGTTACTGATCACTAATCCATGCGAAGAGTTGACTCATTGGAAAAGACCCTGATGCTGGGAGGGATTGGGGGCAGGAGGAGAAGGTGATGACAGAGGATGAGATGGCTGGATGGCATAACCAACTCGATGGATGTTAGTTTGAGTAAACTCCGGGAGTTGGTGATGGACAGGAAGGCCTGGCGTGCTGTGATTCACGGGGTCGTAAAGAGTCAGACACGACTGAGCGACTGAACTGAACTGCATCCAAGCCTGAGACATGGCACAGTAGGTAAAGAATCTACCTGCCAATGCAGGAGATGCTAGAGACACATGTTCAATCCCTGGGTCAGGAAGATCCCCTGGAGAATGCAATGGCAACCCACTGCAGTATTCTTGCCTGGAAAATCCCATGGACAGAGGAACCTGGCGGGCTACAGTCCAGGCAGGGGTCACAAAGAATCTGACACGACAGGGAACACACACACACACACACACACACACACACACGCACAATCCATGCCCACACCCCAAGATGAAAGACAACCAGATAATCCAAACTGAAGACCACAGACATATTTGAAGCGATCCTGTGGGCAGAAAAGAGCAAACTTGAACTTGATCAAATCTCTGTTTATCAGAGGGCAAGAGGGCCCTGCTAAATGACACCACAAGGTTTCAACCAACAGAATCCAGACTCCGGGAAACTCTACAGCAGAGGTCCCCAGCCTCCAGGATCTAGCGCCTGGTGATCTGAGGGGGAGCTGATGTGATATTAACAGTAGCAAAGTGCACAACGAATGCAATGCACTTGCCTCTTTCCGAACCGCCACCCCCTCCCCGTGTGTGGAGAAACTGGCTTTCATGAAAATGGTTCTTGGTGCCAAAAAGCTTGGGGACCGTTGCTCTATAGGACAAATGTCATTTTCTTTAATAAATTGAGAGGAAACGAACAAACAGAAGATGAAGGGAGAATTTACCAATTAAAGAAATCTTAGAGACGTTTCAAATCCCTCCCCGATTAGCTGAAGGTCTCGACGTCTCTGTCTGCAAGTTGGAAATGGAGGTCTCTGGCAGGACGTGTATGATCTCTGCTCTCAAATCCACCAATGTCCTGGCCATGGTATCAACTGAGAGCTTGGACTGTGGCCTTGAACGTGGTCTCAGGTACCTGAGGTTGTCGGCGGGCTTCTCCTGGACCCTCATCACTTCCATGTCCTCACCTCCTACCTGCCCCTGGGAGCAGGCGTGCAGAGTGACTCACAGCGACCCACCTTCCCTTCTCTCTTCCTCACTGTTTTCTCTTTAATATGTTTTTTCTCTCTCTCTGCCTCCGTGCCAGCTCCCTCCTCACTCACATATTGCTCTGCTACCATTTTCTAATAATCAGACCTCCAGAAACATGGATTCTGCTTTCATTGTTAACAGACTATCAGATAAGACAATGTGCCTGCCTTTATAGGTCTAGTGATTCGGCAATGACAGGAAATGAAAATGGGGGAATAAAGACTCAGCTGACGTTGGAGCCGGGACATGTGGTCTGTCTGTATCTCTCTGCTACACCCATCAACACACACTATTAAAAAAAAAAAGCAAGTTCCATGCCCATAAATGACATGATACTTATCATTCAGTTGTAAACAGACACTATCAAGCCAAATACTAACGGAGTAACAGCAACAAAGACCTGAGCATAGGAAAAATATTCTTTAATACACATTTACCTGATTGCTTACCTCCACATAATACAGGAACAAAAAGATTCCCTCAAGGATACTAGACCTCCCAGATTCTGGAGTTCAAACCAAAATTGGGTTCATAAAAATCTCCTTCTGAAAAATAAAGAAAAAAAAAGCATTTTTGACAAAAGGGACGCTGATTGTATTTCATTTCGAACACTCAAATACTTCTGGAATAAGGAAATGAGGTATTTATAGAACAGAATTCAAACCTCATGCTTTTAACATTGCATACATTTAAACTGATTGCTCTATTTCTTGGGGAACTTCCCTCTTCAGAATATTTAATCCCATCTAAAGTAAGTGTGGGTGTGGACTCCCAGCGCAATCAGTGAGGGCAGCAGCAGGAGGGGAAATCCACGCCCGTGGTTGTATGAGGGGGAATCTCTAAGGGAAGGGTTGAGGGAGCACATGCTGAGAAGCTGACCAGCGAGACCAGAGAGCTCTCGGTTTAGAGGAAGGCGTGGCCCTGGAGTCCACGAGACCCCAGATCCCAGAGAGAAGGCCGCTGGGAAGGACCCACCGTCCTCGCCGATGGGCGGGCAGTGACTGCCCGGGATGCAGAACTGAAACCCGGAGGTACAAGGGCAGAGACACCCCGCCTCTCTTCCCGCCTTTGCTCTGCTTCCTGCTGGCTGAGCCCAACCAGGACCCTCGTCTGGGGCCCACGTCATGACTGGTGCACAGGTGAGCCGCCTGGGACCGCCGCCGGGCAGAGATGGGCAGGAAAGCCCACGGGAGAGCGGACACGGCCGGGCTGGAGAGCGGCCAGCACCCAGGGCTACCCGTCTCTTCCTGAGTGATGTATCCATGTTTCTCTCTGGACGTAGTTACCTCGAAGCGTCTGGCACCAGATATATATCTTTCTTTTTTGTTTATTTTGTATTTTTTTTAATTTTTTTCTTTTTCTTTTTTTGTGATATATCTTTATTCCTTCTCTGACTGTCACTGCTGTTATTCGAGCTTAATGACCTAGCTGGAAAATGCCCAGAGTCGCCCGTGTTTTAGATTCAGTGTCCAAACTTGGCAGTGTTCAGGTGAAATTTCTGGTTGTCATTTACTATTCCCCCCCACCACAGGAAATTAAATCCAGATTACCTTGGTGGAACATGAGCAGGTCTAACATGGCAAAAATGTATCAGTTGTCCTGGTTGATTATCACTGAACAGGGTGGTTTTAGATACAACACTCAGGAGCTCAGTCCCTAGACCATCAACTACTTCATCTGCCAAGTTTATGTCCATTGCACCCCCAGAGTGCACACGGGTCACGAACAAACCCGGATTCAAACAGTTGCAGGTGGTGAGCCAACCAAGGATTCAGAGATGGGGGAATAAGGGGGTCCCTCCTTTCCCCAGGGAGACCTAGATTGCTAGGAGATCTGGGCAGTAGGAAGGCTTACCGTGAGGGTTCAAAGTTAATACATTCCTTAACTTCCAAATGCGAAACCTATTGTGTTTTATCGTAAAAGCAGACTGGGGGCTTCCCTGGTGGCTCAGTGGTAACCAATCTGCCTGCCAAGGTGGGAGACTCAGGTTCGATCCCTGATCCAGGACGATCCCACGGGCCACGGCGCAACTAATTACTGAGCCTAGAGCCCGGAAACCGAGCTCACAGTTGCAAGTACTGAAGCCCATGTGGCCCAGAGCCTGTGCTCCACGAGAGAAGCCAGGGCGTGAGAAGCCGGTGCATCACAGCCTCGGGGTGGCCCCCGCTCACTGCAACTAGAGACAAGCCCACACAGCAAAGGAGACCCAACACAGCCAAAACTAAATAAATAAATTATTTTTTAACAAGTAAGCAGGAAAGAATGACCCTTAGGAAACGTACATCAGGGCTCGGTTCTAACCATAACCTCGCCCCTGCTTCCTGTTTTATAGTTGAGAAGATAATCAGCTTGGCGGAGGGTGTGCACTGAACACATTGCAATGTCTCCTCTCCTTCTCGGTCCTTTGCTGAGTCACCCAAGAGCCAGTCTCACCGCAGCTAGCTACTTCCCAGTTGACAATCTGAATCCCTCACTACATCCTCTTCAGTGATCCCATTGCTCGAGCCACCTTTTATTGGTTGAGATGACGCTTTTAAAATGTGCTTTTTCTTCTGTTTTAAAGGGGATAGGAAGACACTGGAGGATTTTGAACCAAAAAAGAAAAAAAAGGCTGGTACAACCCAATATATGGTTTTAACGTATCGCTCTGGCTTCCTCACGATAAATTGCCTAAGTGTTAGTGAAGACATAGGTGCTGGTGGGCTGGAGGTGGTAAGTAGCGGTCGTATTTGGTGTGTGTCTTCAAGATAGAGGCAGCAAAACCCACTGATGGCTGGAATGTGGAGCTTCAGGAGTCAAAACTATCCCCCAGATACATGCTCACTTGGTAAATGAGCGTATCATTGACTACAGTGGGGAGCAGGGAACACCAGCAGGAAAAATCAGGAGTTAGCTCCCTTCCAGACATTTTAAATGGAATATTTCTTTTAGACATCCAAGTGTGATGTCAAGATGTGTGAGTCTGGAGCTCAGGACAGGACATGTGCATCCGAGAGTCTGCATCTTATGACGCAGTTAAGGATGGGGTCCAGATGAGGTCACCTAGGGAGAAAATGAGGACCTGAGTCTGAGCGAACTCCGGGAGGTGGTGATGGACAGGGAAGCCTGAGTGCTACAGTCCGTGGGGTCGCAGAGAGTTGGACGTGGCTTAGCAACTGAACAACGACATCAGTAAGGGAGAAAATACACAGAAGAGAAGAGTTCTTAAGACAGAACTGACAGGATCCCAAATTCTAGAAACTGGGGAAAAAAGAGAACAAGAAGACAAGATGGTTTCTAGATAGTAAGACAGGAGGGAACCCACGTGAGTTTCCTTTTTCTTTTCCTCTAAAAATGGGGTACAGTGTAGAAAAGCAGAGGCAGGAAGACACTCGTGACTCATGCAGATTGTATGAAACTAGTCCAAGGGAGCATCCAGCCAGCTCATCCTCACCACAGTGGCTCAGCGCTGGTGGGCGTGTGTGTGCACACGCCACGTACACACGAGGACCTGACTTCACAGACGTGAGGTTAAACCGCTTTGTGCACGTGTTTCCACCTCCAGTCACACAGAAATGAAAGCACACGATCCCTGGAAACCTATGCTAAAGATAACCAAGCTGTTTAACTTTCTGGGAAGATCAATTTGACATTTTAATTATGTGTAAAAGTTCAACCAAATATATTACTATCGAATATTTTGACAAGGTCTTTCATCCTATGTTCTCATTCAGATTCCAGGAACCCACTGCTCCACTGTAATTACATAAAATGAGAAAACAAAAAGAGAATGAGTGGGCCATCTGCCCATTGAATAATTGGACAGAAGCCTTGGGTTTCTGAGCTCCTGCCTCTTTGGAGAACGTGTTGGTTATCTACGGCTGCATAACGAACTGCCTGAAGCTTAAGACAGCGTTCATCGCCCAGTGACCCCACAGTGTCCGTGAGCCAAGGATCCAAATGCGTATCAGTTTGCTGCCTCTGACTCCAGGTCCCTCAAAAGCCTGCAGCCAAGGTTCAGCTGGAGGAGGATCCACTTGCAAGCTCTCTCACACGGCTGTTGGTGGCCTCAGCCCTGACTGTTGGCCAGAGACCCCGATTCCTCACATCTGGACCTCCCTGTAGGGCAGCTCACAGTCTGGGAGCTGGCTTCCCTCCAAGCAAGAGAGAGCCGGTGTCCCTGCAGCCTGAGCTCAGAAGGGACACCCCATTGCTTCCGTCTTCTCTATTTGTTAGCAGCCCGCGGTTAGGCCCAGCCCTCACTCAGGAGTGCGGACGCTACAAAGCGGGGTGTGTCGGGCCCCTCGGAGAGGCTGCTTGCAGCCCACAGCCCAGGGAGCCGCACTTCCTGACTCAGAGCTGGAAGCCCATGCGTCTAGGATGCGGACGTTCAGATATTCCGTGACCACCTTTGGGCTCCGCGCTGCGCACGTCTGGAAACGGGCAGACAACCAATGGGGAATCATTGGAGCTGTGCTTCCCGCTGCCCTGATCCTTCCTCCTCCTCCTCATCTCTGCGCAACGCCTTTCAACCGAGCAGCCGCCGCGTAGCGGGGACGGGAACTTGGCAGTGTAGGTTATCTTAATGAACACTTTATACGGAGTCTTCACCATCTGTTCTCTCTCCTAATTACAAACCTACACTCATTTGCAGTTGCATCATTAAAAGTGAAATTCTGGCGAAGTGCTCTAAATGCCTGTCGAGCTTGTCCTCTTGGTTCTATACTAATTTTCTCAGTGGTGATATCCTGAAGTCCAAGGCTTCTCATCTGAGGCAAACACACAGAAAACAATATTTCTGTATATACAGTATTCAGATGTATGGATTCCTGTCTTTATTTTCCTCTCTCTCTCTCTCTGTCTTTGAAATTCTCTGATTGCAAACAGGAATTTTCTTTAAGAAGGATTTTACATTTCAAATTCCCCAAATGTCTTTGGTAATTTTAGCTTGCTTTAGGGATAAGGGAAGGATTTAAACAGAAGCCCTTTAAACAGGAATTAAACTCATTTGCACAATTTAGACCTCCCGATTTCTCCTGTGAGTCGATGAGGCATTTTATAGAGTTTTAACTCTGCAAACATTGTTTTCCTTCTTTGCATCCCCCCCACACCAAGGAATTATTCATCAAGATGAACTCTCAGGCAAATCAAGAGATACCAAGAGATATGATATGTAGCTTTTAAAATAATCTGCTTATATTCAAAAGATAGTAGGTAGTTTTGCCTCTCAAAGGAGACTAGAATTTAAGAAAGGATGGATGCCAATCCTCAAGACCAGTGACGTTACTGCATAGGTAAGCAGGCAGGCATTGCAGACCTTCTGAATATGCATGACCCGCAAAAGAGCAGTCCCCCTACACACACACACACACACACACAAACGCTCTCAGGCAGCCCTCTGCCTTCACCGAGTGCAGGGAAGCGCAGCTAACACCTGCCCCACCCACTAGGTGCTGGTGATGGGTGTCCTCTGCCAGTCGGCACAGTTTTGCTGAAGAAATGGTTTATGTATCAGTTCAGTTCAGTTGCTCAGTCGTGTCCAACTCTTTGCAACCCCACGGACTGCAGCACGCCAGGCTTCCCTGTCCATCACCCACTCCTGGAGCTTGCTCAAATTCATGTCCATTGAGTCGGTGATGCCATCCAATCATCTCATCCTCTGTCGTCCCCTTCTCCTCCTGCCTTCAGTCTTTCCCAGCATCAGGGTCTTTTCAAATAAGTCAGCTCTTCACATCAGGTGGACAAAGTATTGGACTTTCAGCTTCAACATCTGTCCCTCCAATGAACACCCAGGACTGATCTCCTTTAGGATGGACTGGTTGGATCCCCTTGCAGTCCAAGAGACTCTCAAGAGTCTTCTCCAACACCGCAGTTCAAAAGCATCAATTTTTCGGTGCTCAGCTTTCTTCACAGTCCAACTCTCACATCCATACATGACCAATGGAAAAACTATAGTCTTGACCAGATGGACCTTTGTTGGCAAAGTAATGTCTCTGCTTTTTAATATGCTGTCTAGATTGGTCATAACTTTCCTTCCAAGGAGTAAGTGTCTTTTAATTTCACGGCTGCAGTCACCATCTGCAGTGATTTTGGAGCCCAAAAAAATAAAGTCTGACACTGTTTCCACTGTCTCCCCATCTATTTCCCATGAGGTGATGGGACCGGATGCCGCGATCTTAGTTTTCTGAATGTTAAACTTTAAGCCAACTTTTTCACTCTCCTCTTTCACTTTCATCAAGAGGCTTTTTAGGAACAGATGTTAACTAGAGGTGAATTCTTCTTAAAGCAAGGGCAGGTCGGCGAGTCTCTCAGAATCTTTACTCGACTTCTCTCCGCTCTGGGTGCTGTGAGAGACTCCCACCTCCAGGGTGCTTGTGTTTTTCTGTGGAATCTGGGCCTTTATACCTGAAACATCAGGAAGATCGTGTCCATAGCCTAGAACCCAAGGAGAGAAGAGAAATAATAAGGGCGGCAAAAATTCAGGAGGAGAACACACCTGAGCACAGGTTCCAAAATAGGAATTGTCGGTGGAAAATAAGCTGAAGATAGCAGAAGAAATTGCTCATGAAAATGTATGGAAACAACCAGCTACATTCTCTTTGGATCAGATCTCACTATTATAATGAGTTTTTTTAAATTAATTTATTTGTTTTAATTGGAGGCTAATTACGTTACAACACTATGGTGGTTTCTGCCATACTTTGACATGAACCAGCCTTGGGAGTACATTGTCCCCCCAGTCTGAACCCCCCTCCCACCCCACTCCCCACCCCATCCCTCTGATATGCAAGACGGCAAAAGAGACACAGATGTAAAGAACAGACTTTTGAATTATGTAATGAGCTTTTTTAAAGCCTGTTTTTTTGTTGTAGTTGTTGGAGAGCTATAATTACTCCTGGTTCCCCATGCAGGGATTGAACCTGTGCGCCCTGCAGTGGAGGGTGGATTCTTAACCACTGGGCCGCCAGGGAACCCTCGAGGATGGCTCCTTGGGGTTTTGCCTGTAGCATTACCTACCTCTGCATTGACGGTCTAAGTGGCTTTCTGGGTAGCCAGGCCGGAGAAGGATCAGTGCGGTGGACACCAACTGTGCTCAGACTCGCCCTGGCCCCGCCTGATTCTGGGTCCCAGGTCTGAGGGTGGGGCCCCCCTCTCTCAGGAACTGATGGCCAGGAAGCCCCAAAGTTCTTTATGCAGATGCAGCCCTCCAAGCAGCCCTCAGTGTCTCCAGCATCCGCAACATCCATCAGGTCCAAGCGCTTGTAGATGCGGGCACCCAAGGAAGAGACAGCCTCTCCCAGGAGCTGGGGAGTCCCAGTGTCTGCCATTCTGCAAGGAAATGTACCTCCTGGGGCTCTGCCGAGTGCTTTCCTTAAACACCACAAATCGTTGAGCTACTGAGCTCTTCCATTTACCTTTATCTGGGCATGCTACCCTCCCCTTCAAACAAGCAAACAAAATTTGAAATAATTACCTCCATAATAATGAGGCTTATAAAACCCATATTCCTTAGAGAGAGGAGAACATTTTAAGATGCAAGCACAAAAGATTATAGTGAATCATCTAACATTTATATGGCAAGTCAACCCTCATTTTCTTTGTTCTGCGTGAACGGCCCTCTTCTTTGCAATAAACCATTCACTCAGGAAAAGAAAACCATCTGATTTTTATAACATGTAAGGTCCGTATAGAGCATACTTCCTACAAATGGCTGAAACATGAAAGCTGCAGCTGCAGTAGACTGTCATTTCAGTCTCCAAGTATCAAAAATAAGTGTAAATATTGAGAAGCTCACACAAGCCATAATAGCAGATTTTTTTTTAAATTACATCAGCTCTGCAAGACCAGAAATACAAGACTTGGGGTGTGTTCAGGAGACTGTGGAACCTGTACTCTTTGCTTACGAATTGCAGAGGCGTTATTTCCACCCGGGATCATGGGAAGAGTGGGAGCAGGTTTGGAGAAACTGACACTGCCAACTTCAAACCCAGGATATTTTGTTCCCTTGCTCTCATTTTCTGCCTGGGGAAGGAAGCCTAGGAAGCATTCAGAATGACAGGAACCTGGTGGAAGAGGGTGGAAGACTATTTAGGAGCCAATTTGAAATAGCAGGTATCACCAATTTCTGTAAGTCAGGCATGCATGCACTGAAATAATTTTTTTCTGAACTCTCCTTAGAAGATTTGAAAAGTATTGCTAAAAGCCAGACGAATTCATAGCAATATGTAAATTGACGTGGTTTCAATCACTCTTTTCATAAGAGAAGAGAGGATCATTTCAGAAGACCAGGGAACAGAGACCACTTATCGGTAAGGGAAAGAGAAGTGGTTTTGAAGGTGCACACTGGAATTTTTAAGTGTTCTTTTTTGCATCAAATATTAAAACAAGAGCACTTGAGTGGAAGGTAATGGGTAACAATACCATCATGGGAATATTTGCGATCCCATGGCCTGTCCCTGGAATTCTCCAGCAAGAATACTGGAATATTCCCTTCTCTAGGGGATCTTCCCCACCCAGGGATCGAACCAGGGTCTCCCCCATTGCAGGCAGATTCTTTACCATCTGAGCCACCAGGAAAGCCCTGGTATAATTAGATCCCATTTTTCATGCATACCTTCTAAATTAGGCTTGACGTCTCTCCAGCATGCTGCCGTATCATACACTTCTTCTGTTTCTTTTATTTCCCCAAATCTCTTGAAAGCCACAACAAGGAGAAACTTTATAAATACTTATTGGCTAAGCAAATGAATGGTCTATGCCGAAAGGTCAATTTTAATTACACATCTTGCAGTTTGCTCGGAACGCTTGTTTTTGCTCAGAACTCTTGATACAGTGACATGCAAGAAATCTTTAAATGAAATAAAAAGAAGGAATTATTTTGGGTAAAGAATGATGCAAAATGTGGAAATACTTCCTAGGAAGAAAAAATTTCCATATTAACATTAGAAGCAGACTTCATTGTAACCTCTGAAACCAGAGGATTGAATAAAGAGATGTTGATACATATGTAAGTTCTGCGGTTTCTTTGCTTCTGTGAACTTACAGGTTAGTTCAATAACCAGCTTGGATCTTAAATGCCTAAGAAATTACCTGTGTCTGTAGCATCCTCCAGATAGTTCACACAGGTATTTAACACTGCTTTTACAGAGTTTGTGTGAAGCAGAATGGAAGAAACTCTCTGGGGTTTTAATTATGAGGAACACATTCTATAATTTAACATGAAGTTCAGAGATATGCTAGTCTTATTTACAATTGTAGGTGTTTTACGGTGTTCATTTATGATTAGAGTTTTTGGATCGCTAATTGGGCTTACCCTGCTGTTATTAATAGCTCAGCCAGGACAAAACCCTGGGGTGTTCCTGCCAGTTGTACACCTGAATAGGAATGAGGTCATTTAGTCTTAGCTTGCTGTTCGGTGATGGTTCCTGGGGGTTGAGTAAAAATTGTTTCTAAACTGTCAGCTTATAGAATCAAACTTTTGCATTTTAATAAATTGACTCAGAGAGCTGCCCAGACCTGTTTTACTGAGGCCCATGTATCACTCCTATGAGCAATTATTATCACAGAGGGGCGATCTGACAGAATTTAAACTTTGGGATGAGGGCATCCGTGTTTGAAAGCATTCTCACTGAGCCAGCCCTCCCCGCTGAGCAGTGCCGGCCACGTCCAGGATGCTCCTGGCAGTTGACAGCCTCTCTGTCTCCTGTGTTCTGTACAATAGCGCTATCCAGAACACTCAAAATACCATCTGGCCATTTCTGTGTCCTTTGTAACACAATGTGCTCTGGGTAGAGGATTGTTCCACATAATAAAAGTAGTTAGAGGTAATTTGGTGGCTTACTTTCTGAAGGATTTTCACAGGCACAGACCCTTTTGAATTATAGACAAAATACCCCAGATTCTGCCAGAGATTCATGCCAGAGAGTTGTCATCCTTATACATCTCAGAGCATTTGTTCTTGCCAGCAATGAATTAATGAGATGATTCCACTCATAATCGTTGAATACTATGAAATAAACACAGAAAATAAAAGAATGATGAGTGAGGGACTTCATTATAGAAGAAAAAACAATTTATGTGGTTGCAAAGCAAGACCGTTTTAACAGATGAAACCAAAAGAGAACTCTGGTTTGGCCAACTTTCATGAACAGGGTGGAGGGTGAAAAGGCCAGCCTTGAACTAGACAAGATTGTCTAACCCATTAGTTGGTACTCATCATCCTTTTGTACCAACTCCACCTCCCTGCTGCCCTCCACTGTGAGCTCCACTCAAGTCAAAGCTTTTGCTCTTTTCCTGTGCTTCCTCTAGCCACCTTATTGGGACTGTGATCTTGAGGAACAATTTGAAACCTTCCCTAGGTAAGTCCATGCAGCTTCATGCAATGCAAAGCTTGTTAATATAGAAAATCTTTCTCTTATCCTGGAAGAGTGATGTTTCAGGAAATTAAACTTCCTCCAGTGAGCATTGCACCACTGGAATAACTATAGGCAAGATGTTCAAGGTAAAAGGCACTCGAGTTCCAGCTGGCTTTTAAGAAGCACCGTTTGGGAAAGTTCTTTCACTTCTCCTGACTTCTCTGTTCTCAGGATCACAGAGGACCTTCTGACTCCAGGAACCCGTCATGCTCTGAATGTCAGGAGGTAAACACCTATACTAACAAATATATATGGAGCCTAGAAAGATCGTACTGATGAAATTATTTGCATGGCAGCAGTGGAGAAACAGACATAGAGAACAGACTTATGGACACAGGGAAGCGGGAGGAAGGAGAATCTGGGGTATATGGAGAGAGTAACATGGAAACTTCCATTGCCACATGCAAAATAGAGAGCCAGTGGGAATTTGCTCTATGAGTGGGAATTTGCTCTATGATTCAGGGCACTCAAACCAGAGCTCTGTCACCACCTAGAGGGGTGGGATGGGCGGGTGGTGGGAGGGAGCCTCGAGAGGGAGGGGAAGTTTATATACCTATGGCTGATTCAAGTTGATGTTTGGCAGAAACCAACATGATACTGTAAAGCAATGATTCCTCAATTAAAAAAATTTAAAGAAAACTGGGCAAACTACTTTTTATTTCATTATGGAGGACATGTGATCTTTATATTTTCACTGACTATTCATCTACTTATTATTTTTAGTTATAACTAGATGGATACTTTGGGACCCTCCAGGTGGCTCAGTGGTAAAGAATCCACCTGCCAGTGCAGGAGACACAGGTTTGATCCTTGGGTCGGGAAGATCTCCTGGAGAAGGAAACAGCAACCCTCTCCAGTATTCTTGCCTGGGAAATCCCATGGACACAGGAGACTGGCGGGCTATAGTTCATGGAGTCGCAAGTGTCAGACATAATGTAGCAACTAAGCCACTACCACAGATGGAAACGTGGGTAGATAGACGGATGCATAGAAAGAAGGATAGATAGATGGATGACTAGACAGATAGACAGATGGATGCTAGGTATCACAAGTAATGCAGCCTGGACATAGGCCAAGTTCCTATTCTGCGGATCCCAGAGATCGAACAAGAGGCTATCAGGCTATCGTGCAGCCATCTGGTTGGCAACATTCATCAATGTGGAAGCAAGTTTGTGAGTGTCCAGTTCAAGCCACATGCGTGCACTTGGGGAATACGAGGTGAAGGAGAAGAATGTGTGCTTTCACAGGTGAACTTTCCACAGGTATGCTTCTTGGCAGAGCCCCTTTTCCTCTGAAAAACAGAGAAAACTGTTTCTTACATGATTTCAAAGTAAATAAGTTGTTTTTCGAATTTATCAAACTATCCAATTATATATTAATTACTAAAAAATCATAAAGGCTTGAAGACTCTAAAATGGCAATTTAGTTTGTTTACCTGCCTCCAGGCAGGACTTGCACAAACCAACAGAGATATTTGGTATCCTGCCAAATGCCTATTTTTTGGTCCAAGCAATTAATTTTTTCCTAATTAGTGGTGTTAGCCTAAGACTCGTTTCTTATAATTAATGAGGACAGTTGCCAGTGAGACTGTGCTAGCATCACATTCAGCACATGGAATCCATCAGGACAGCTCACCATCTTATCCTGAGCCGTGCCATCTCCAAGTAACCGCTTGCAACATCTCTGAGCCTGGTGAGCATCTGTTACAGTGGGGAAAAGGAAATCATCTTAAATATGCAGGATTCAGCTTCATTGTTGCTGTTAATTGCTGTCATTTAGAATGTCTTTCCTGTGCCTATACCATGAATGGTATAAGTCAGTTATGCCCAGAGAAGCAAAGATAAGGAACTGTATTCTAGAAATTTGATCCATAAGAGAGAACAAGGTAACGTATAAAAAACAACAGTGCCAATCCTTGCTGTAGGGTACCTTCAATGCGTCTTTTATGTAACTATGTACATCAGTATTCCAGACTCTGAAATCGGCTGTTCATGTATCTTACTTTACTAAGATCTCTGGGTGAACGTTGATACATCGAGATGATATTTAAAATCACAATGTGCTCAATCAGCCCTGCCAAATGCCAGTTACTTAGTTCCCATGTAAATTAGGCATGGGTAGGTTTCTGCTGTTGGCAAGAGCCGTTATTTAAACGCAGCAGCCCCACACTCCTGAGCAGAACATCCAGGACTCTTGCATGGGTGTCTGCAGAGAACGCAGACATGGAGCATCCCTTTCCCAAGTGTGAACGCTACACGGAGCCCTTAAATGCAAGACCTACTTGAGGAAAAGTTTCTACAACTCTATTCAGAGTAGATTAGTGTACCGTAACGTTTCTCTGAGGAAGCTCTCGCTCAGAGAAACTTGAAATAAACTAATTTAGCTTGAAAACCAAGCAGAAATGTAAAATGTCTGCCTCCCCCCTCCTCTTCTCCCCCTCTTTCATCTCCTTTGCTGTCTCCTTTTCCTTCCTTGAATATACTAAAACAAACCTTTAGTGATTATTTCTGGGCGAGATTCAAAATGAAGATTTGGCCAATATGCATCACCAGGAGGTTTCAGAGGAAACACTTTATCTTAGTTAACAATCCCTAACAGCCAGGTTCGTTCTAGAAGGCAAACACTGAAATAATAACAACCAGAAAATAAACACATTCCAACACCCTTGAGTAGGATCAGAGTAGATTTATGCCAGTACTGCTCCTCTGAGGGGCTGGTTTATATTCCTGCGATGCACGTTTCCTGTGAAAGGACCGTCATAAGCTTCTCTGCTCCTCTGCTAGCAGCTTGGAGACACTTAAATCTGATGACACAGAACAAATTGTCTCCAAAAGAGGTTCAAATCATGTAAATTAACTACGGTGCAGACAGAATACAGAACCTCCGTTTCTTGGCAAACCAAGCCGAACGCAACCAGGTTCTATAAAATATGCTGGTATTAACCAGAGAAAGACAGTGTGATGGGAGAAGGCGCCTCTTTCTCACTGGGTGGGAAGGAAGGTGTTTCAGCATCTTATTGGAAAGGAAGGATGAAGGCTATTTTCCTGCAATAGGGCAAACAAAGTGTCTTCTTGCAAATGGCATCATTTAATGGTTGTGTTTAAGACTCCTAGGTGGATGTATTTTAACTCTGTAGGAAATAGAGAAAAAACAAAGCAAGCACAAAGCAGAGTAATGCAGTCTAGTGCTAAAACCTAGGGCCTCACCAAGAGGGCTTTCAGGGCAAACAAGCGATGTGATCGTCACAACCCCTGGTGCTGACTGCAAATCTCAGCAATGTCTTCTTGACCCCCTCTCTAAAGTGCACTCAGATTTGGGATAAGTTGTTTAGCTCTTCTCTCCACAGCTTCTCGTAGGATGCCAGATATCTGCTGGGATCCTAAGCACCGGCCCTGAATTTGTAGAAGCTCTAGACTTTGAATGTTTTAGAGATATGTAGGTCCCCGACATAGGTATTTTAGACATGTTATCTTGCTCTAATCTTGAAAATACAGTATAGTTACTGAGTCCAAGCTCATACTGTTTGTTGCACAACAGGCTGATGGATGGAGAGAGGAGGTGTTGGGGCAGTGAACAGTAGCTTTATTCAGAAATCCAGCACACCCAGAAGATGCGGGACCAGCGCCCTAAAGAACATCCTGCCTGACTTTGGATGCTAATTTCTTTTATGTTACAAAGAGGGAGAGATGAGGAGGTAAAGTGAAAAGGTGACAAGTTACCACACATTTCTTGGTGCCGGATATGTTAATTTCTTTTTCTTGCAGCCGTTTAAGGTGGGCCCAGTCAGGATGTTTCCAATGAGCTAAACAAAGCTTAACACTCAGGTATGTGAGGCGATGTCCCTAGGGATGCTCCATTATACATACTTTAAGCTACAGGCAACATTCCTTTAGTGACTAACTTGTAGCGAAAGCAATAAAATACAAGGGTTGAAGTGGAAGAAACAGAGTCCATATACAGCCAGATCTGTTCTTCCCTGTTGGCGTGCCACAGTCCCTGGGGTCACAGAAAGTCAGACAAGACTTGGTCACTGAACAGCAACAACCAATTACAGTATTAATGCCCCTAGATTGTGGGAAAAATCTTGCCCAAGGATATAAGGAAAAGTCCTGGTCCCTAAGGACCCTGGTGTTTCCACTTCACACCCAGACCACCCTGAGGTTGAGGCTAGCCTTTGGAATTTAGTACAGACTTGTCTCCAGGTTTGAAAACCAACATTTGGAAGTTAGATCCACAGATTTATCAGAATTTGCACGTAGTGGGGTTGGGTGGCCTGGTTGATTGTGAACAGGACTTAATATAGAACAAAAGGTATTGGATTGGAAATTAGGAGTTCAGAGCTCTGTTCCTTCTTTCAAACTAACCACCTTTTATGTCTCCATTTCTTAAAAATTAAACTCAGTATGGTATGTATCCCAGTTATGTCATTTAAGTTCATTTCACTCGCTCAACCGTGTCTGACTCCGCGTGACCCCACGGACTGAGCCACGCCAAGCTTCCCCGTCCATCACCAACTCCCAGAGCTTGCTCAGACTCTTAGTTATGTGAGTGGTGTCAACTAAACAAAATATTCACAGTCTAAAAGTTGAGAATTATGTTTTATTCAGTGGGAAGTTTTAGGACTGAAGCCCAGGAGGCAGCATCTCAAGTAATCCTGAGAGGACTGTTCTGAGCAGGCTTGATGGGAGCTAGGATACATAGGAATTTTGCAACAAAGGGCATGTAGCCTGAGCATCAAAAGATTATCGTTAATTTAAAAAAGCAGATAAGCTAGGGAATTTAGCACTTTCTAATGTATGAGAAGATGCAAGGGTCTGGGCTCACTGTTGTTCCTTTGATCTGCACCTCAGGGGTCTGGGGCCAGTATCCTGTGTTTTCTCATCCTGAGATGAGTTTCCTCAGGGCTCACCATGGGGAGTGGTTGCAGGCTGGTGGCCGCTAGATGACAGGTATTCTTTCCTTCCTGGGTTCCCGCAGGGCTCATGAACTCACTGTAGGCTGAGGCTGCAATATTTGTTAATGACTATGACATCCATTGTTTACTGACATGGCAGGAAATATTCCATTTATCACAGCCATCCTCTAATCTGGAGAAGGAAATGGCAACCCACTCCAGAATTTTTGCCTGGAGGATCCCATGGACAGAGGAGCCTGGTGGGCTATAGCCCATGGGGTTGCAAGAATCGTATGCAATTTAGTGACTAAACCACCACCACCATCCACTTATCTGTCCATCCACACATCCATCCGCTAATTCATTCAAAAATACGCCCCTATTTGGCAGCTGTTTATTAAGCTACTTCTGTCCAAGAACAATGCACTAGGTTTGTGTCCTCACTGATAAAGCACCAATGATCCCTATAATTTCAGGCAAGGATAGCAGATAATAAACAGAAACATTGAGGATAAATAAGAGATTGAGAATAAGGGCAGCATCCACTATGAAAAGTCCTGAGCATCACAGCAGAACAGGGCCTAGAGATGTTCCAGGCTACTGCCCAGACCTCGGGTATACACTGGTTTACAGTAGCTTCTAACTACTCTCTATTGTCAGTGAATAAAGAGGTCAATCAAAGTTAGGAAGAAGAACACACTAATACATTTTAAAAACAATTTCAGGTTAATAATTTAAACTAAATTCTAATGATTCTACCAGGTAAGGTCTTTAGAAGATAAATAAATAGAGATATCTTCAATTAGCATAAGATTACTTGCTTGTGGTATGCAGTATATCTATTAGCCTTGCAATCTTATTTCTATTATTAAATTTTCAGTACAATAGGGGGAATAAGAGCCATGACCCCTGAAAGATGTCCACACACTCATCCCAGGAACCTATATGGATACATTAGGATATGTTGCCAAAAGTAACAAAAGAATCTTTGCAGATAAGAGTAAGATTATGGGTTTTGAGAGGTGGGGGGTTATCCTAGATTAGATGAGTGGATGGCATCCAAGCCTAGTAACCCTCCAAAGCAAGGAAGTCAGGGAGATGCATCATGAGGGGCACTCGACCAGCACTGATGTCTTTGAGATGGAGGAGGTGGAGATGAGCCGAAGGATGAAGACAGCCTCACAGAGCTGAGAATGGTCTCCTCTGATGGCAAGTGGGAAAGCAGGACCTTAGTCCAACAACCTCAGGGAACTGAATTCTGCAGCCAGTCAGAATAAACAAGTCCCCATGTGCTATGAGAGATAGGGGGATGGAGAAAGCAGCCTGTTGACACCTTGATTTTAACCCACGAGATCATTGTTGGAATCCTGGCAACTCCAAGATGATAAACTTATGATGCCTTAAGCTACTGAGTCTGCAGTAATTTATTACTGCAGTGATAGAGGTTGAATCAGCCTGGAAATGTAGTGAGTGATTTTCTGTGTGTTACTTCCTCTCCTACCACTGGTAAAGAATCCACCTGCCAATGCAGGAGACTCGGGAGACCTGGGTTTGATCCCTGCATTGGGAAGATCCCCTGGAGAAGGAAATGGCAACCCACTTCTATATTCTTGCCTAGAGAATCCCATGGACAGAGCAGCCTGGCGGGCTACAGTCCATGGGGTTGCAAAGAGTCAGACACGACTTAGTGACAGAAAAACAATATCCACAGAACTCTAGGTCCTTAGGTCACAGCTGCCTTCTGCCAAGTATTTCCTCCATGACTCAGGAGAAAGTGGCCCCATCACTAGTCACTCCCTGCATATGATCCTGCTAGTTCAAGTGACATCTTAAAAGGAGCCAAAGTCACAGCCAATTCAACCACATACGTGAATTCTTCTCTGCAGAAAACAACAGAAATTTGCTGAGGGATTCCCATGCAATCCAGAACCTCTTGGCTTTGGAATTTGTCTTTCATTATTAGCTTCCAGACTTCCAGTTTTTCCAAAAGTAAATGCTATAAACAGATAAAAGAAGACAGATTTCAACCTAACCATCAGAAAGAATCTTAAACTGTGTTTTCAGAAACAGATAAGCTCAGGACATAGCAGCAGTGATAAAAAGTCCAGTTGCCTGCATTTCAGGGTCACACAGGGCTTCCCAGGGGGCGCTAGTGGTAAAGAACCTGACTGCCAATGCAAGAGATGCAAGAGATGTGGGTTCCATCCCTGGGTCAGAAAGATGCCCTGGAGGAGGACATGGCAACCCATTCCAGTATTCTCACCTGGGAAATCCCACGGACAGACGAGCCTGGTGGGTTACAGTCCAGTGCGGTTCAGTTCAGTCGCTCAGCTGTGTCTGACTCTTTGTGACCCCATGAACGGCAGCACGCCAGGCCTCCTTGTCCATCACCAACTTCTGGAGTTTACCCAAACCCATGTCCACTGAGTCGATGATGCCATCCACCATCTCATCCTCTGTCATCCCCTCCTCCTCCTGCCCTCAATCTTTCCCAACATCAGGGTCTTTTCAAAGGAGTCAGTTCTTCACATCAGGTGGGCAAAATATTGGAGTTTCAGCTTCAGCATCAGTCCTTCCAATGAACACCCAGGACTGATCTCCTTTAGGATGGACTGGTTGGATCTCCTTGCAGTCCAAGGGACTCTTAAGAGTCTTCTCCAACACCACAGTTCAAAAGCATCAATTCTTTGGTGCTCAGCTTTCTTTATAGTCCAACTCTCACATCTATACAAGACCACTGGAAAAACCACAGCCTTGACTAGACGGACCTTTGCTGGCAAAGTAATGTCTCTGCTTTCTAATGTGCTATCTAGGTTGGTCATAACTTTCCTTCCAAGGAGTAAGCGTCTTTTAATTTCATGGCTGCAATCACCATCTGCAGTGATTTTAGAGCCCAGAAAAGTAAAGTCAGCCACTGTTTCCACTGTTTCCCCACCTATCTGCCATGAAGTGATGGGACTGGATGCCACGATCTTAGTTTTCTGAATGGGTTACAGTCAGGGTGTTGCAAAGAGCTGGACACGACTGAGTGACTGGACAGCAGCAACAGCTTACATACACATGTGTCCATATCCTGGAAAGGCCAAGAGAGAGGCCGATCCAGGGAGAAGACGAGGGTCAAGAAGCAAGTAGATGCCTCCGCTCACCCGCGTGTCCACACACCTGCTCTGGGTAGCGATGGGCCCGCTACCAGCCCAGCCTCCAGCCTGAAAGGCTGTGGGCCTGGGCACCTTCCTTCCGCAGCCTGGCAGCTGAGCTACAACCTTTGGCGGCTCTAAGCTGCTACCAGCATGCTAATGATCTTGAAGTCACACCTGTCTGTTTCTAATTACTCAGCTCCCGCCCTGCCCTCCACCTGTGTGTTTATAAACCTCCTGCATTTCCTCTAGGGAGGGGCAGAGTGCAAACATTTTATTTTTGCAATCCAGATATTCACTGTTTTCCATAATTGAGTTTATAAAACATCCCTTTTCACCTCTTCTGAATCTAGGAGAGGATGGATCTATATGTTTATATTTTAGAAATCACCCTGGCATGAGGCAAAGAGCTGTCACTTCTTAAATTTCATTACACTTGATTATGTAAATCATCTAATCTCATTAGTAAGCTTAATAATTCTTCCTCCTTCCTTCACTGTTCCCTCCATAAGGCAAGCAAATTATGTGCTTATAATTTTAATGTAATGTCAATGATTTCAATTTCAATAAAATTATCATTTCAATTGTATTCTCAGTTAAAACAGTTGGGCACCATAGCCAGTTCTGTGAAGCATGCAAAGATTTCAAACTTCAGCATCAATAGTTAAGGGTGATGAATAGGTCTCATAAACCCTGAACCTCCATCTGGTGATTCGAGGTTCTTCTGGGATGCGCTTTCATGAGGAAGGCAGGAAAGGAGATGAAATGGGTATCAACACCCTTGCTCTGGACCCCAGAGCATCTACCAGCTCTGGACCCCTCCTCCTCAGGGTGTAACCCAGGCGGCAAACTGATGACCTCAGTGATGTTCTCTGGAGCGTCTTGCTGCTGTCACATGACCGAGCTGAAGGGTTCCCTAAGGAAACACTGAAATGCAAAACCCTGCTATTGCTGGCCACTGTGCCAGTCACTCAGGGATGATGGATAAACCACCTCCTATTCAAAAATAAAAAAAAAATTAAAAAAAGAAAATGCATCCAAGCCCGAATTGAGAAAGCTACTATGGAGACATTTTCTACCCTTTTCGGAGCACTGACATACGCCAATGGTCCAGGAATCATAATTTATCCAAAAGAGCCAGAAATATATATGGCCAGTCTGCAGACCCCAAATTGCTATGAAAATCTACAGCCATGAAGAACAGGGAGGAATGGATCAAAGTATTCAGATCTTCCTTTCCATAACAAAGCCAATAATGTGCGGTTTTACATAAAATGCTTCAAGTTCACCAAAGTCATTAGTGCTCATTAATAAATGGCATGGTGTTGAAGTGTCTATAGCCCATTTTGAATTTCACATCAGATTTAGGTTCAATCATAAATGAACATTTTGACCTCTGTTTTGAAGGTTCAGAAAGTGATCTAGACCATATGAGCATCCATCTCCAAGAATATATTAAAAATTGATTCCCATTTCAAAACATTATTTTCTATAATGGATGTTGTCAGATGCTGTGTTTTTTTGCTGTTAGATTTCACACATAAATGTTATAAAGTTTCAAAAATTGCTCTTTTAAAAAGTTACTCCTTCCTAGGCAACCAGATACATTTTTTTTAAAAGTAGGGTTTTTTTTTTTTTTAATTGAAAAAACATTCATATTTTCAAGCTGTTCCAAATCTGCTGGAATTTCTGAATTTTACTTTGTAAACTATGATTGATATTTAGAAATCTTTGCTGGGTTTTCGGGATGCCTTTGACCTTCATCACCAGGCATTCTGCTTCACAATTAACCTAAATGAGATGTGAAGCTAATTTGGTTCCAGCCTGAAAATGGTTCCTGGACCCCTCCTCTTCCAAGTATCCATCCTGAAGCCAGAGAAACATGCTGGCCCTATCTGTACAACACTGTTACTTTCTAAACCAAGCTGGTGCCTTAAGGTCTGAGAGGCATAAATGTTCCCATGGCAACTGGGATGGATGGCTTGAGAAAACACAGGACTGAGGAGAAAGCCCAGGATGAAGGGCCCTGGAGGAGCATCCACCATCCCGCACGGCTGGCCTGGGGCCCCAGGTGTGTGCACACTTGCCCCTGTTCCTCCTCATTCCCTCTTGCTTTCATCCTTACTCCTGAATGTTTCCTGAGCCTGAATTTATCCAAATCATTCTAACTCACTGATGCTTTACATCTGCCCTGCACCTGGCTTTTTTTCTCACTCATTTGGTTACAGTATTGCACCTACATCAACGCTTCTTGATCTGAGTTGGTTCCACCTAGACCCTCGGGTTCTGCCCTGCCCACACCACAGGTTAGTAAGGCAGGCACCTACCAGTCACCTCCTCTGAAGTCCTGGGAGGTCCTGCGTCTCTCCCCTGATGCTCTCCTGGGCTCCAGAGTTAAGGCTGTGACACACACAGCACATTCTGCCTATACACACTACATCATCTGCCTATACAGACTACATCAAAAGAATTAATCTAGTAGGAATGGAAGCAGAGCACTGATTTACTGAAATGTGATCTGTTTTCAACAATACAGGAAGGAATATGGACAGCCCACCCCCCACCCCCCGGAGTGGTTCATTTGTTCTTTTTTCGTTCAGTTGTTCATCCAGTCATGTATTCATTCAACAGTTCATCCAAACACAGAACTTACTTATTCACTCTATACATATTTGTTGAGCATCTACTGAGTGAGTGTGACATTGTCTTAGATGCTGGGGAAACAGCAGTTCCAAAGGTGGATTCAAATTCCTACTGTTTATCAGCCTTTGTACTTAGGTGGTAAGTGTTGTGGAAAATAATAAAGTGTGAGAGACAGAAATGGCTAGGAAGGGTGTGGATTCAATTTCCAAAGGGGTAGGCTGGGAAAGGCAGTACACACAGGTGAGGAAACTATATGAGAGGGGGCATGAATTATCCTGAGGGGTTGGAAGACCAAGGCTTGGTTTTCACACAGAGCTAGGAATGGCACCTATTTCCAGCAAGTAGACTCAAGAGCCACATGGCATTAGAGATAGAACTCCCCAGGACAGGAGGAGGGGCAGCCAGAAAGAGTATTTGAAAGAATAAATGTCCAAAAGTTTTCAAAATTTAATAAAAACTGTAAATTCACAGATTTGAGAGGTTCGATGAGCTTCAAGCAAGTTACACAAAGGCACGTAATACCCTATGTGCTCAAAACCAGCAATATAGGGAACGTTTTAAAAGCAACCAGAGAAGGAGTAAGTCACGATAAATAAAAAGCTACAGTTATGAATGTCAGTGGGCTTCTAATCAGAAACAACGTGAGTGAGAAGATAGTGGAACATCTTCAATGTTCTGAAAGGAAACATGAGCTACCCATGTATAGAGGGCTGTACCACACAAAACATATTTCATAAACAGAGGAG
Source organism: Cervus elaphus (assembly GCF_910594005.1). NCBI lineage: Eukaryota > Metazoa > Chordata > Mammalia > Artiodactyla > Cervidae > Cervus > Cervus elaphus. Next base: position 67,270,664 of record NC_057839.1, read on the forward strand.
AGCTTTCTGTTTTCCATAAAACCTGAGAGAATTCATGACAAGCAGATACACACTACAAGAAGTGCTCAGCAAATTTTTTAGGAAGAACAGAGATGAAGTCAGATAGAAAATATGAATGCCCAAGGAGAAAAGAAATGCTAACTTCCTATATAAGTGTATAATGTATTTATCCCTTATTATTCAAGTCCCTATAAAAGATGACTGATTGTTGTGTATGGTGTTAGAAAGTGTTCTAGTTTCATTCTTTTACAAGTGGTTGACCAGTTTTCCCAGCACCACTTATTAAAGAGGTTGTCTTTTTTCCATTGTATATCCTTGCCTCCTTTGTCAAAGATAAGGTGTCCATAGGTTCATGGATTTATCTCTGGGCTTTCTATTCTGTTCCATTGATCTATATTTCTGTCTTTGTGTCAGTACCATACTCTCTTGATGACTGTGGCTTTGTAGTAGAGTCTGAAGTCAGGCAGGTTGATTCCTCCAGTTCCATTCTTCTTTCTCAAGATTACTTTGGCTATTCGAGGTTTTTTGTATTTCCATAAAATTGTGAAATTATTTGTTCTAGTTCTGTGAAAAATACCATTGGTAGCTTGATAGGGATTGCATTGAATCTATAGATTGCTTTGGGTAGAATAGCCATTTTGACAATATTGATTCTTCCAATCCATGAACACGGTATGTTTCTCCATCTGTTTGTGTCCTCTTTGATTTCTTTCATCAGTGTTTTATAGTTTTCTATGTATAGGTCTTTTGTTTCTTTAGGTAGATATACTCCTAAGTATTTTATTCTTTTTGTTGCAATGGTGAATGGTATTGTTTCCTTAATTTCTCTTTCTGTTTTTTCATTGTTAGTATATAGGAATGCAAAAATAAACTCAAAATGGATTAAAGATCTAAATGTAAGACCAGAAACTATAAAACTCCTAGAGGAGAACATAAGGCAAAACACTCTCCAACATAAATCACAGCAAGATCCTCTATGACCCACCTCCCAGAATATTTGAAATAAAAGCAAAACTAAACAAATGGGACCTAATGAAACTTAAAAGCTTTTGCACTACAAAGGAAACTATAAGTAAGGTGAAAAGACAGCCCTCAGATTGGGAGAAAATAATAGCAAATGAAGAAACAGACAAAGGATTAATCTCAAAAATATAGAAAAATAAATGACCCAATCAAAAAATGGGCCAAAGAACTAAACAGACATTTCTCCAAAGAAGACATACAGATGGCTAACAAACACATGAAAAGATGCTCAACGTCACTCATTATTAGAGAAATGCAAATCAAAACCACAATGAGGCACCATTACACGCCAGTCAGGATGGCTGCTATCCAAAAGTCTACAAGCAATAAATGCTGGAGAGGGTGTGGAGAAAAGGGAACCCTCTTACACTGTTGGTGGGAATGCAAACTAGTACAGCCACTATGGAAAACAGTGTGGAGATTTCTTTAAAAACTGGAAATAGAACTGTCATATGACCCAGCAATCCCACTGCTGGGCATACACACTGAGAAAACCAGATCTGAAAGAGACACATGCACCCCAATGTTCATCGCAGCACTGTTTGTAATAGCCAGGACATGGAAGCAACCTAGATGCCCATCAGCAGATGAATGGATAAGGAAGCTGTGGTACATATATACCATGGAATATTACTCAGCCATTAAAAAGAATTCATTTGAATCAGTTCTAATGAGATGGATGAAACTGGAGCCCATTATACAGAGTGAAGTAAGCCAGAAAGATAAAGAACATTACAGCATACTAACACATATATATGGAATTTAGAAAGATGGTAACGATAACCCTATATGCAAAACAGAAAAAGAGACACAGAAGTACAGAACAGACTTTTGAACTCTGTGGGAGAAGGAGAGGGTGGGATGTTTCAAAAGAACAGCATGTATATTATCTATGGTGAAACAGATCACCAGCCCAGGAGGGATGCATGAGACAAGTGCTCGGGCCTGGTGCACTGGGAAGACCCAGAGGAATCGGGTGGAGAGGGAGGTGGGAGGGGGGACTGGGATGGGGAATATGTGTAACTCTATGGCTGATTCATATCAATGTATGACAAAACCCGCTGAAATGTTGTGAAGTAATTAGCCTCCAACTAATGAAAAAAAAAAAAAAAAAAGATGACTGATTCTTTCAATAGAAGTAGTGGAAATGTAGTGTGGAGTTTGTACCGTGGGAAAGTAAAACATATGGTAGTCATGGCCCCAGTGTTGGAGGGGAGAAAGACAGCGGAAACTACTGTAAGGTTCTCGCAGGATCCGTCGGGGGTAGAACACTAACTGAAGGAAGTCCTGTGATGAGTTCAAGTGTGTACTGTGGCCACCTGATGCGAAGACCTGACTCGCTGGGAAAGACCCTGATGCTGGGAAAGATTGAGGGCAGGAGGAGAAGGGGGCAACAGAGGATGAGATGGTTGGATGGCATCACCAACTCGATGGACATGAGCTTGAGCAAGCTCTGGGAGTTGATGATGGACAGGGAGACCTGGTGTGCTTCTGTCCATGGGGTTGCAAAGAGTCAGACACAACTGAGCAACTGAACTGAACTGAAAAACTTATGCTACTAGCCTGATTATTTATAGCTAATAAGGTAATACAGTGCAATCAATGAAAAGTACTCAGGTATTTCAAAAATGGCAGAAAACAAGAGGAAAGAGAACAAAGAACAGATGGGAGAAATGAAAAGCAAATAGCAAGATGACAGATTTCATCTTAACTGTATCAATGATCTCATCAAATACAAATGGTCTAAACATCTTGTTTCAAAGATAGATTGTCAAAGTGAATTTAAAAAGCAAGACTCAACTATATGTTATCTACAAGAAAAATGCTTTCAGAAGACTCAAGAGGGTAAAAAGTAAAAATATGGAAATATGTATACAATGCTAACATCAATTAAAAGAAACTAGGGGTGCCTATGTTATAGGCAGATACCAGAAGAAGTAGATTTTAGAGTAAAGAATGTCACAGTGTGTAAATAAAATCATTTTGCAAACATAAAAAGGATCCGTTTATTAAGATGGTGTGTTAGTTCTAAATGTTTATGCATTTAATAACAGGATTTCAAAAGACATGAAATAAAATCTAATAGAATTATAAGAAAAATAGAGAAGTACACAATTATAGTCATAGACTTTAAAAGTACTTTCTTGGTTTATACAATTCATACAAACAATGGGCTTCCCTTGTGGCTCAGCTGGTAAAGAATCTGCCTGCAATGTAGGAGACCTGGGTTTGATCCCCGGGTTAGAAAGATACCCTGGAGAAGGGAACAGCTACCCACTCCATGGACTGTATAGTCCATGGGGTCAGAAAGAGTTGGACACGACTGAGGGACTTTCACTTTCACTTACATACAAACCATAGACATAAAATCAGCTATGAGATAGAAGATTTGAACAAAATTATCCACCAATTAACATAATTGACATTTACAGACCATTCCAACCCACAATAGCAGAACGTGTGTTCTTTCCATATGCACATGGGACCTTTACCAAGATAGATCATATTCTGGGCCATAAAACAAGTCTCAATCAATTGGAAATGATTTAAGTCCTACCAAAGTTGTTCTCTGGCCACCGTGGAATTAATTTGGAAATCCATAATGGAAAGACCTAGAGGATGTGAGAATGCCAGCTCCTTGGGTATTTAGTGGATGAACACACCAGACTGAAGATGTAGGAACAAAAGCTGCCAACTAGAAGCCTGCCTGCCATCTTCATGCGGGACCAAGAAGGAAAATGTGGCTAGTACGTGGGGAGAAGAAAAGAAGTAAAAACATTATCTGACAAGTAGTGAAGTTTTCCAGGTGGCACTAGTGGTAAAGAATCCACCTGTCAATGTAAGAGATGTGGGTTCAAACCCTGGGTCAGGAAGATCCCCTGGAGGAAAGCATGGCAATTCACTCCAATGTTCTTGCCTGGAAAATCCCATGGACAGAGGAGCCTGGCAGGCTACAGTCCATGGGGTCACAAAGAGTCAGACATGATGGAGCATGCAGTGAGCGTGGAGATAGATTTGTAAGGCTTTCTGAAACTAGGAAAGTGTGAACTTACTCTGATTGAGATGGAAGCTACTAGAAGGTTTTACATAGAAGAGTTAAAGGATCCCTCCAGCTACTACACAGACGAAAGAAATAGGATAGTACTGAGTGGATAAGAGAACAGATGCAAGGAAGCAAGTTAGGAAGCTCTTATGATAACCCAGATGGCAGGAACAAAGACCAAGGTGTCAGAAGGAAAGGGTCAACTTCTAGACATATCAAGGAGGTAGAGCTCACAAGGCTTTTCTAGAGCAACAAAAAGGAGCGAGAAATGTCAAAATTGACTTTAATATTCTTAACCTGAGCAACCTCATGGGCAGAACTGTCACTTTCCAAGGCAGGGAAGATGGTGGTGGGAGTCTGGCGAGGTAGGAGCAAAGAGGTTTGGGTGCTTGATGTTGTTCACATCAAGAGGAATGGTCAGGTCTACGGTTTTATAGATTTCATAAAGAAGTGCCCAAAGTGTCTTCAAATTAGAGGTGAAATCTTCAATATGTCTGGCCAGGGATAATTAAGTCCATGAGACTGGATGTGATACATAAGAGTAAAGAAGGGTTCTAAGAGGTGGGGAAATCAAACCTTCTCATCTGAAGGGATAAAGAGGAGCCAGTGAAGTACCCTGGGAGCGAAGGAAGGCTAGAGAGTGCAGAGCCCCAGGGGCCAAGAGAAGGACGTGGAGGGAAGAGAGGAGGGGGGACAACTGGGTCACACACCACCAGGTCCAGCTGGATGGGTGTCGTGTGTGCGTGGTGTGAAGTGCAGAGAGTTAGAGATGTGCTGTAGAATCCTCTTAGTATATTACACCTCCTAGTATCTGTGTGCAAAGGTGAAGGGCACGCTCCCCCAGAAAACAGAAATGATTGATATCCCGGGAACACACCACAAGCACATCCAGATACATAGGTATCCAGTTCCCTGTTCCTTCTGCTTTCCTGTAGAGGGAAGAATGCCCATGTGATTTATTTTGGCCAAGACAGTATGACACGTTTTTGGAAGCAACGGAAGGCTATATTGTAATTTTCCATGTTCTCTCCTCTGCTACAGTGACTAGAAAGGCAGGTGCGCAGATAGGAACAGCGCAATAGTGGAGTGGGTCTGGACCTTAGTCTGACTCATGGCAGAAGCAGCTTTGACAAGCTGACTGGACCCCTGTGGACCCGCTGGGAGCAAGAAATGACCTGAGGTTTGATGCTGCTTGTTACCTTAGCAAAACCCTGCCCTTCCCCGAAGGGTGCAATTGCTCACAGGATTAAATAAAGAAGGGCTTGGAAAATGCCCAGCATGGACCCATGGATGGGACTCTCATCCCTCAGAATATTTTAAAGACCTCATGGTTTTATTTAGTAACTCCCAGGGCTTCTCACTGAATCAGTGTGCGTATGTGATGGATGGGTAGTGCTCCAAGAGTGGCCCTCGCTTCCCCCAGAAGTCAGCATTGTGCTGGCATGCTCAGTAGCTAAGTCATGTCCTTCTCTGAGCAACCCCATGGACAGCAGGCCGCCAGGCTGCTCTGTCCCTGGGATTTTCTAGGCAAGAATGCTGGAGTGGGTTGCCATTTCCTCCTCCAGGGGATCTTCCTGACCCGGGGATCAAACCCACTTGTTTTGCATCTCTTGCATTGGCAGGCAGATTCTTCACTACAGCACGACCTGGGAAGCCCCTGGGTCAGTGCTAGCAGACACCAAACATCAGACCCCTCCGCGCTGGGTAGTATGGTGTAACGCGCTGAGTGGCCATTCAGACTTTCCCTACCAATCTCCTGAGGCTCCCCCACCGTGGGAGCTTCTGGGGCAGATGGTGGGTGTGCCCCCCTCATCCTCCATCTCACCACCCACAGCTGAACACTACCAAACAGCTCTCCTTCCCTCACACACATACACCACACACACACACACACACACACACACACACACCCCCACATACTCTTACATACACACACACACACACACTCACACTGCTCATAATGCCTCAACGCCACAGCAAGCTCTCAGCTCCCCTTGGCTGACTTGGATGTGCCCTTCAGGAAGTGATCTGCCCTTCAGGCAGAAGTGGCTTGGAGGGCTGACAGCTCCACCACCCAGAGGCCCTTGCCTGGGAGGCCCTACGACAGAGAGTCAGGTATGACTCGCATCTGGAGCCAAATCTCTGCATTGCTCAGTCTCATGGCCCTGGCTGCTTGCTCCCCACCAGCATGAAACAGCAGCAGTCAAGGACTCCTTAGCCGCATTGTCTTCTCTTCCTTAATTTTCTGTGCAAACATGCGTTTCTTTACTGAATCAACATTTAAGTCATAGGTGAGTCCATCAGTGAATGAGCTAACCTGGGGAAACTAGCAAGATTTTTTTTTTTTTTTAAGCATAAAGAAAACCTCCCATAGCTTTGTATCATAGTAAGTGTCCTTCTGATTATGTCCATTTTAATAATGTGTGTTTTTCTTTTTTTTTATTTTATGTTGGAATATAGTATAGCTTCCCAGGTGGCCCACTGATAAAGAATTTGCCTGCAATGCAGGAGATGCAGGTTCAATCCCTAGGTCAGGGAGATCCCCTGGAGAAGGAAATGGAATGTCACTCCAGTATTCTTGCCTGAGAAATCCCATGGACTGGAGAACCTGGCAGGCTATAGTCCATTAGGTCGCAGAAGAGTTGGACGTGACTTGATGACGAAACAACAAAAATAGTTGATTAACAATGTCATAAAGCTTCCCAGGTGGCTCAGTGGTAAAGAACCCTCCTGCCGATGCAGGTTTGCTCCTTGAAAGAAAAGCTATGACCAACCTAGACAGTGTATTAAAAAGCAGACATCACATTTCCAACAAAGGTCCCTATAGTCAAAGCTGTGGTTTTTCCAGTGTTCATGTATGGATATGAGAGTTGGACCATAAAGAAGGCTGAGCACTGAAGAATTGATGCTTTTGAACTGTGGTGTTGGAGAAGACGCTTGAGAGCCCCTTGGACTGCAAGGAGATCCAACCAGTCCGTCCTAAAGGAGATCAGTCCTGGGTGTTCATTGGAAGGACTGATGCTGAAGCTGAAGCTCCCATACGTTGGTCACTTGATGTGAAGAGCTGACTCCTTGGAAAGGACCCTGATGCTGGGAGAGATTGAGGGCAGGGGGAGAAGGGGACGACAGAGGATGAGATGGTTGAATGGCATCATGGACTCAAGGGACATGAATTTGAGCAAACTCTGGGAGACAGTGAGGGACAGGGAAGCGTGGCATGTTGAGGTCCGTGGGATTGCAGAGAGTCGGACACCACTGAGTGAGTGGACAGCAGCGGTGTTTTCCAGTTTTGGGGAGCAGAGTAACTCAGTTATACACATGTGTGTATCTCCTCTTTTACAAGTTCCTTTCCCATTTAGGTTATTATACAGTATTGAGCAGAGTTCCCTGTGCTATACAGTAGGTTCTTGTTAATCTATTTTACATGTAGCAGTGTGCACATGTCCATCCCAAATGCCCAATCTATCCTTTCCACCCTTTACCTCATTCTCTAAGTCTGTGAGCCTGTTTCCATTTTGTAAAGAAGTTCGGCAGCAACGTGGACAGACCTGGAGATGACCAATCTATGTGAAATAAGTCAGAGAAAGACAAACGATATTGCTTATACTGGAATCTAAAAATATCATCGTATTCAAACTGCCTTTGCCGGTTCACATCCTTTATGTCAAAACAATGAATGGAAGGCTTGTCTACTTCTACTGGGCAAAGTTCCCCTCCAAAGGGAGCATGTGGGGTTGCAGACACGCTGTGCTTACATCCTGGTGAGTCTACCTTTGGACACACGGGGCCTGGCCCTCCAGCCAAGGGGACTCGGGCATTCTGGAGAATATCTGAGCGTGATTCCCTGCCCCAGGATGGATTCCCAGGGTGCTGCACACTCAGTAAATCACAAGCAGGAGGAAGCTAGTGCCGTCTCCACGTGTTCATTCGAGGCTGTTCCTGAATAAGCCATGCGCCATTGAGCAGAGGCCACCGCTCAGTGTTACAACACATATACAGCAGGGGTGAGGGGGTGAGAAGTGGGACTAGAGCGGGAATCAGGGCTGTGAGAAAGCTTCAGCACCGGGGCCCATCTGCTCACGTGCAGGATGTCAGCACAAGCGTGGCTGAGCTGTCTGTGGGCCTCATTCAGCTCTGCTCTGGGGTGGTTCACGGCCTGATGGATGGGACAGGATGACCCAGAGCTCAACTCACCCAGGCCTCCTGGGCTGTTGCAGCCACGCTGTGCATTAGAACACTGCTGGCTGGCTGCTCAAATTCCCAGGCAAAAAAAAGGACTCTCTTGGTCCATAATGGTTTGTTTAGGTTTTGCTTCGAGTTTTGCCCAGGCTGGATATAGCTGTATGCCTACAGCCAGGTTTAGAGACCATTAAAAAACACAGCTGTTAGAGGGAGGAGTTGGTGCGCAAAAGCAAATCACTGGATGCACACACACACACACACACACACCCCACACATCTTCTGCGTGAAATTACTGGGAAGTTGCAGGGAACATAATCATCCGATTATTTGGGCTTTCCGAACACTGTTTCACCAAATATTTACAAGGACGCACTCCATGTCTAACCTACCCAGAGGCACAGGAGAGGCCAGTGAGAGGCGGATGAAGCCATATTCCAGTGTTGGTTCTCTCTTCGGCCTCTGTCCAAGCCCCGTGAGATGCCGATTCTCTGAGATGACACATGGCCTTTAACCAACGACAGGACAAAGGCACATGGCCAAGGAAAAGCTCTCTCTCTCTATAAGTGAAAGGAAACAGCTCCAAATGGGGAGATTCACAGGTGTGCACATACTATTTGTCATCCTGGACATCTTCAAAACATTTTCACCATGTCTCATTTCCTCTTCAGCCTTTTCTCATTACTAGCATGGAATCAGTGAACCCTTTCCAGTTTGAAATAGAAGTTGGAAAACAGTGACGTGAGTCTTGTTTAGGCTTGAAGGTAATGAAGGGATGGGATACTTCTAGGTCACCCCTACCCAGACACGCCCTGGGAGCTTGTTTCCAACCCTACAGTCTGAAAAGTGGAAAGAAAGATGGCATATTGGATGCCGTGGATTCCAGTCTTGTATACAGTTAATCTGCATGGCAAATCATTGCTTCATCCACTCCCAGTTCCCAGATGCACAAAATAGTTATTTGGGCAAGAGATCTTACATCTCTCTGTGGCAACCTGCCTAAAGTTACAGCGGATTCTGCTGCACCTGTGTTACAAAAGAAAAGATGTTTTTATTCCAGGGAAATTTAATGGTCTGGTGGACAAAATGAAAAACCATCAGAAGTAGAGAAGTCATCATATCATATTGCTCCGCTGATGAAACTGTTATGATACTTACTGGAACTTAGAAAATATTCTAGGTATGATTGCTTAAAAAAGAAAACAAAACCTTAGAAATAAGGGAAAGAACCATAAAAGATGAGCATGAAACTGTGAATTGAGACATTGAGCATGCATAATTGAGAAGATGGCCATGGGGTGATGAATGAGGAGAGGAGAATTAACCCAAATTGTATGGCTACATATTCATATATGGTGAAACCAGCACTTTGATCCTTCCGTTTTGGGACATCTAGCATCTAAATTTATCAGTTTGGATTCTTCCAAATAACACCGGCCAACATCCTGGCCTCGCAAGGGACATAGGGACCCTTGAGCTAACGTGTCTGAAGAGCTTAATATTCTGGGGATGAAAGGATTCGTACGAACATGAGATAATATCAAAGCTAAACACATTTTAAAGCCCCGAGACTCCAATTGAGTTTCCCTTCCTCACAGGCCTGTGGAACAGTCTCCGCGGCTCCAATGTGACTTTGAAGTTTTATTAAAGATGGCTGGAAGATCAAAGCAGGAAAACTTAATGCACAGAGACACGTGACTGAAGGCTGGGCTTAGCCATGCCACACTGACTTGACATTGTTTTATTAGAGATCCCTTCAGAAATTAATTTTATTTTAAAAAATGTAAATAGAGATAACTACTAAGAGTAGGAAAACTAAATCCATAGTCCTACACTTATAATTAATAGCTAGCAGTTGTATATTGTTTGATTACAGCTTGTTTGAAGACATGAGCTATTAAAGCTATAGCTGCAAAATCATCTCCCCATGACCCCCACCAGCAGGAGTCCTCTGTACCCCAACTTCCATGCTGAGAATCAAGTATCAGAAGGAAAAAAAGTATACTATTATTTTTTATACTTACTGCATTTTTATATTTCTTGTGTGATTTATTGTACCCCTAAAATTACACACTATTTTGAATTTGGCCTGGAGAACTCCAGGGACTGTATAGTCTATGGGGTCGCAAAGAGTCGGACCTGACTGATCAACTTTCGCTTTCACTTTGAATCTGTTAATTTGGGAGATTATAACACTACACTTACTGGTATTCATTTTTCTTTTTCACTTTCCATTTTTTTTGAGGTCTGTCTGCCCTCGATGTGGAAACATAAATACTACAGTGGAGCTCCTGCATCACACTGGTGCCATGTTATATATCCCACTGCCAGCTGATAGGCATTTGGTTTGTCGACAGACTTTCAGTATTCCAGCCATGAAGCAGTGAACATTCTCATGCATGTCACGTGTCTGTGCTGCGTGCCGGGTTTGGTCGCTCAGTCACGTCTGACTCTTTGCAACCCCATGGACTGTAGCCCACCAGGCTTCTCTGTCCATGGGGATTCTCCAGGCATGAATACTGGAGTGGGTTTCCATGTCTTCCTCCAGGGGATCTTCCCAACCCAGGGATCAAACCCAGATCTCCCACATTGCAGGTGGATTGTTAGGCATCTGAGCCACCAGGGAAACCCAAGAATACTGGAGTGGGTAGCCTATTCCTTCTGCAGGGGATCTTCCCTACCCAGGAATCAAATCGGGGTCTCCTGCATTTCAGGCAGATTCTTCACCAAATGAGCTACCCAGGAAGCCCGTATCGCCTGGCGTTCATATATAAACGTTCATCTGGTTTATGTAGTTATGTATCCAGAAGTGGATTTGCTTGCTTAATGGATATATAGATTTTTTTTTTTTTTTTTTGCTTTTTCAAGAGGCTGATATGCTATCTCCACAATAACCAGACTAGTTAGACCTCTACATGCTGTGTCGTAATGGCCATTTCCCACTCTGGCTTTCAGACTGACACATACTCTAGCATGTTTTACTCCTTTTGTAAAAGCAGTGTTTCCTTGCTGTTTTAATGTGTATTTCTCCTAACATCTTTTCAAAGCTATGACAGATATTCACAGATACTCACATTTCCTCCTTCATTTACTTTTCTTATCAATTTCTAAAAGTCCTTCATTTATTAGGCATATTTATCTCTTGCCTGTTACATGCATGGAAATTATCTGTTTTTTCAGGCTGTTACTTGTATTTGAAAAATATACAGAGTCTCTTGTGATTTTAGAGTTTTATATTTTGAAATAATCTAATTGAACTGTATTTTTAATTGCTTGAGGTTTAAATAACCATAACAAACTAGAAAAGAATAGCTTTATAACATCCAGGACAGAGGAGCACTGTCTTAGAGTTCTTCTTCACTTTTAGCATCCAAATTCAATTGGAATTATTTTTGTGTACTGCATAAATTAAGAATCAAATTTTATTTTACTGTATTTTTTCATATGGATAGTTAATGGTCTTGATTTCACTCACTGAACTAAGCTTTTCCCCACTGGCCCATGATGTAAATTCCCTTACCTACCCTATTCTACGCGTGCATGGCCCCACTGTAGTCTCTCTATTTTGTTTTTTCTCCTGCCAGCTTCATACGGTTTATTACAGTCCTTGGGAGGTCTTCACATTCAGACCAACTGTGGATTGAATTAAACCTTAATTCAAAATCATCCTACCTACTTGCACACTTTTAATCTTCCATATAAATTTCTGAATTAATTTAAAAATATCACAAAAATACTACTGTGTGGTTTTTTATTGAAATTGTTTTAAATTTGCAGGAAAATCTGGGGAGAAGTGACATGTTTACCACCCTGGATCTTCTCACCTGTGAATAGGACAGTCTCCTGCATTTAGTCAAAAAAGGCATGGATGGCATTTTTTCCCCCATAATGAATGGACTGTGCATTTTTTTGGCTGGGTTAATTTTAATCTCAGGGTGCAGCTTTGATGGTTGTGTTTTTCCTGTAATGAAATATATATTTTTAATATTGCATTTTAAAAAATTTTAGTTCCAGTGTAAAGTACATGTTAATTGGTATCCATCAATCTTACGAAAATTGCATTGGTTCTAATAGCTTATGCATTGATTTCCCTGGTTTTCCTATGTAAACAATCACATAATCTTCACATAGTGGCAAAACCACCTCCTCCTTTCCCATCTGTTTAGGTTTTTTTTTTCATACTGTTTTCCATTAAAACAGTGAGTGCCATCTTGAATACGGGTGTGAGATTGGCAACCTGGTGCTATTTCTGATTTTCAAATGAAAAATTTCTAATATTCCCATGATGTATCATATTTATTTTAGGTTTCTAGAAAATTCTCTACCAAGTCAAGGAAAAGCCCCTCCATCTGGGTGTGTTAAATGTTGTCTGTCTGATGATGAATGGCTATTGACTCTTTTGGAATTTTTTTCTTGTGCCTACTGAGATGAAAGAATAATTTATTTCTCCTTTTTTAATCTGTTAATGTGGCAAGTTACATTGAGATTTATCTTTCTATGTTCATTCAAATCATGTTTTTTGTTTTTAACTCAGTTTTAATACTGGAAGTTGGATGAGAATTGGCTATTATTATGCAAATTTATACTTTAATTGCATATTATAGTCCTACTGGATTGAAGCCAATCTATTTCTAGGGCACTAAGCCACTGGAAATACTATTTTCCAAACAGTTTTATCATTTTGGATCAGATTATAATTTATTTTTTATCCTTCTGTTTCTTTTGGAGTTAGGTCTGTGTTTTGTTTTAATAATGCTGTGGTTGTTATGCATAAATTGTAAGCACTCTGAAAATGTAATTTAATTCACCCTCCAGAGATCTGTGAATGTTGGGAATGTTTTTTTCTAAATTACTTTAATTTTAAAGTTTTATTCAAAAGTAGAGCGAGTCCATTTTTAATTTTCATTACAGAAGATACAAAAAATTGCATTTTCCTTTTACCCCAAAATAATAAATTTTAATAATTTGATTATAACACTACCTTATTTTATAATATATGACTCCATTTTATAACATTTAGACTATGCTATACTTTGAACACCATTTTGCTTTCTTCACTAATTATTATACAATTAGTATTTGCTATGTCTATGAATATTATTTTTAAATTATAAATAAGCAGAATATTTCATTCTATACATGTGCATGCTCAGTTATGTCTGACTCTTTGTGACCCCATGGACTGTAGCCCGCCAGGCTCCTCTGTCCATGGGACTCTCCAGGCAAGATACTGAAGTGGGTATTCCTTTTCCAGGGGATCTTCCCAACCCCAGGATCAAACCGGCATCTCCTGTGTGTCCTGAATTGCAGGCGGACTCTTTACCGCTGAGCTACCAGGGAAGCCCCTTTCATTCTATAAATAAAATAAATTTCATTTTCCATTCTCCTATTCTTGGATATTTGCCTTGTATCCAACTGATCAACATAACAGATAAAAATGTGCATTTTGCATGCTTTTTGCTTGTTTATTACTTATATTTCTAATATTTCTTAGGAAAGAATTTTTGAGAGGAAATTATTATGAGATCTTGTGTTGGCACTTGTTTTGTTTTCCCTGAGACTGTTAGGTTTTCTAACACATAGCAAATTCACAAAATCTTTACCTAGTGAGTAAGGACATGAACGGCAGTCAGCCCAAATCTAAGATGCCTCAAAGCATCCTTATATATTGCCCAGTTGTTTCCAAGACAGATGCTTCCAAGAAAGGAAGAATTATATTCTTCCTATGGGTGGTATCCACCAGAACAGGCTACTTTAATAAATGCTGCTGTTTCAGGAACTTAATACTTAAAAAGGTTCTTATTTGTTCATGTCCTGCATCCACTGCAGGCTGGCATTCTCTCTCCATCATCAGTCTCAAAGACCCAGGATGAAGGAGGCTGCATAGAAAATGTGCTTCTAGACTTGGCCGGGAAGAAGATACTGCCATATACTTGTGGGGTCTGGAAGCTCTGCCCACAAGGGACACACCCACTTCTGCCTAAGCGCCTCTGTCCCCAGTAAATTACCTGGTCACACTCACCTTCAGGAGCAAAAAAACATGCCCCAAAGAGCAAAATCGAGAAAACATTTGAAAAAGTGTTAATTATTACCACACACTGAACAGCCTTGGCTAGTGTACTGATAGTACACTTTTTAATAAAATAATAGCAATTGTATCTGTCAAGAATTTAAAGTTCAGTGAATACAAATAGCATGGACATTGTTTTATGTGTTTCATCTTTATCTGTAGTAACTTTGGACCTTGTATTTTCTCCCTATGTTTTAGTAATAGTGACATTAACAGCAAATGAGTAATAAGGAATTTATATTATTCAGAGCACTGAAAATGCTGGACTCTGTTCCACAGAGATGTCAGTGAATCACTAATAGATGTGTATGAGTTTCTTACATGTTTAAGGCATAAATTCTTCATCAAACACATTGCAAATATTTACCCGAGTTTTCTTGATCCTTTCATTTTGCCTATGATGTTGCCAATATGATGAAAAATGGTGTCTAATCAAATCAATAAAAGGTCATTCTTGAAATTTCTTCTTTTGCTATTATGCTGACAAATCCTTCCTCATCCTTAATTTAAATGTAAATGTATTTTAAAAATCATTGAAATACTTTCTCATTTATAAACATATTTATATTTTAATGTCAGAATTTATCTTTTTCATATCTTTGAGATTCTGTTGAACTGTGATATGAGGGGACAATCTATGGAGATTTTCCTAAACAGTTAAAAATATAGACAAACGATACAATATGTATGCAAAAATATATCCCATGTGGGCTTCATTTTTCTCCATGATTTGTAGTGAGCCTTTTCCCATGTACTGAAATCTCCTACATTCTAGGCTCTCCTAGTGCACTGATCTGATGTCTATGCACTGTTATCAGATTTATGTGCATCACTTCAAGGGGGAGATTGGAGATAAAGAAAAGGACCAGTCCATGCAAGCCTTTGTCATCTCCATCAAGGTGATCTGTCCTCCTCTCAAGGGCAACAGAACATTCCAGGGCTTTTTAAGAGAGCTGGGTGGTGTTGCAGGGGAGAATGACAATAAATAGCTGTGAAAGAGAGAAGTGAATTGCATGAACTAATGAACAAATCCATGAGTTTTGCTGCAGACATATGTAAGAATGCTGTGGTAACAGATTGCCTGGTCTTGAAGGATAAGAAAGCATTTCCCAGGCAGTGAAATGCCAAGGAGAGCCTTTTTGAGCCAAGGAAAGATTCAGGGTTTCAAATGACAGATCTCTCTCTGTGTGTCTCTCTGTGTCTCTCTCATGCACACACACAAATGCAATATTTACACCAGGATGATTGCTTGATTATTTGATGGTCAAAGCTTTTATGTCTGAGACAAAGGAAGAGACAGAGACAGTGTGTGTTGAAGGTGAGAGTGGGGAGGGGTTACAGATAGAAACCTCTTCCCTCTCTTCCCCCCCGGGTCCTACCCTTCTCCTCCAGGACTCAGGCATGTGAGCAGGTTATCCTCACCATTACCGGTGATTCGATGGGATTTCACACTGTCAGGCCTGAACTGATTATGTCACGGTTTGGGTGTTGTCATTAGATTTTGAATGGGAAGCCAGCTCAACTCAAAGTTCTAAAAACATCATTTATCCTGTTTGGGGGAAGATACACTTAAGAAGTTTAGAGGGAAAGGAGACGCTGAAGAAGAAATTGGTACAAGATTGTTTTGTTCCTGTCCTGGGGGTCCCAGGATGGCAACCGGTGGGGTTCTAAGAAGGAAGACAGGACTGTCAAAGCACAGGATTGGACAGGTGAGCAGGGTCAGACGGTGAGGGACGTACCGTCCGCCTTGAGTTCACTGAAGGCTTGCCATTGAAGGGTACTCAGCTGCGGGGGGCTGCGGCCAGGTGTGGGTAGCAAGGACAAACTAACGACAATGTGGAGAACGACTGTGAAGGCCGAGGTAGGAGCCACGGAGACCGGCCTGGGGGACGCGTGGTGTGGTGTTCCGGGAGAGACGGCCGCTTGTTAAAGCAGGGCACCACTGGTGGGGACCAAGAAAAGGGAATCTGAGGGAAGAACATTTTGGAAACAGAACTGCCAAGAGTGAGCTGGTGATGCTTGTGGGTGATGAAACAGAGTGTGTGTGGGGGGCGTGTGTGGGTGTGGGTCTCTGCTCCAGAATGATGCTCGGAGCGTGGCTGGGGTGGCCAGAGAGTTAGAGGAAATGGAGTGAGGACAGTAACAGGGCTCTGCAGAGAGTGGGATTGCCACGTTCAGGCCTGGGGTTTCCGAGATCGGGGAGCTCGGCAGCCCGAGTGGTCCATGTGCGGATGGGCGGGCTTGTCTCTCCTTCTCTAGGCGAGCCCGCAGAAGGTCATGCGGGCAGCTCACTGCTCAGACTCCACAAGGCAAGGGGCAAACCACCAGGGACCCTGTCCTTGTCTCTGTTCCGAGACGAGGGAAATAAGCAGCAAGAGCTAAGAAATGCCAGAAAAGCCCGTTCCCGGGGCAGCGGCTCTGAGTGCTGATGCAAAGCTGTGTGTGCAGAGGTGTGTCCCAATTCCCTGAGTTTGTCCAAGCAGCTGGACAGTCAGAAGCCATGCACCTATGGTCCAGAGAAAACCCAACTGCCCATCCACCCCACCTCTGCTGGTATCCAGGAGTGGACTTCTCAGAGAGGCTTCTGAAACTGAAGAAGCTGGGAAGCCTATGGCTACTGATGTTGTCAGTTCAAAGAAAGAGATGAGTCTTCCACTTAAATAGGAGGAACCCAGGAAGGAAACTGAACTAAAGTTCTCTCATCCTTGCTTGGACAGCCAGGAGATCAAAGCAGTCCATCCTAAAGGCAATCAACCCTGGATATTCATTGGAAGAACTGAAGCCGAAGCTGAAGCTCCAGCACTTTGACTACCTGATGCGAAGAGCCGACATTGGAAAGGACCCTGATGCTGGGAAAGACTGAAGGCGGGAGAAGGGGACAACAGAGGACGAGATGGTTGGATGGCATCACCGACTCAACGGACATGAGTTTGAGCAAACTCTGGGAGACAGTGAAGGACAGGGAGGCCTGATGTGCTCCAGTCCACAGGGTCGCAGAGTCGGACACGACTTAGTGACTGAACAGCATTCCTTCCTCCCTGCTCCTAATAGGAGGTGGGCCGCACCCACTCTAACTCCAAATGTTCGTCAGTCAGTCTCTGCAGAAGAGTCTGGCTCACAGGCGCTTGACCGCCAAGTTTAATGACGGGGCTGCTCATGGACACGGAAGTCAGCTCAGGTAACCAGTGCGCATCCAGGCCCCTTGTACCAGCAGCTGGGAGGCCGGGGAGGCAGGGGCATTGTCTGAGGCAGGCGAGAGAGCTGGAGCCAGAGCGGGCTCTGGAGTGTTGGAGCCGGGCCACCACCCCTGGGTCTGCAGCACAGAGGGCCCGGTCTCCAGTGACTGTCCTCGACGGGAAGCTGGGGGCCCAGGATGTAGTGACCATGGGCTTTTGTCCCCTGGAAGCCCAGGGGGGTGGACAGAGGCTGCAAGATATGGGCCCGGGAGGTCGATGCAGCACGACCAGCCCAGGGCTCTCTACGCCCAGTGGGGCTCGTCCGACCCTGCGTGTTGCCCGTGGGTCTGCTTGAGACTGGCTGCGCCCTGCCCGCCTCTGGCTGCAAGGTGCCCGCTGGTCCTCTCCAAAGAGGTGGGAAGAAGGCCAAGGATCAGGAGAGAGTGAAGGCGGACTGGGGCGGGAGAGGGGCACCCTGGGGGAAGGGCGGCTGGAGTCTCACCGCTGCTTCCGGGGCACTGTCTGACGGTCCCTTTGAAGTCTGGATGCTCGTAGTGGGGATCTGTCTTCACGGGGAGCAGCGGCTGAAGCCTTTTTAAAGAGAAGAAAACTACTGTTCACAGTTCTGAATGTAACAAGAATCACAGCTTAGCACAAGGGTGGAAAAGGTGGCCAAGCCCATCCCTTCCCTGGCCCGGCCGCTCCCGCCTCCACCCGTCATGGCCGCTGCAGCGGGACCGCAGACGGGCTGGGGTTCATGTCCCAGGCCGTGCACACTGGTCCTCCCGCCACTAAACGCGGGGCGCCTCCAGGCCGTGTTAGCGGAGGACCAGCTCAGGCAGGCACAGCCCCGATGATCCGAGGTTACCGAGCCATCTGTGGAACACACACGCCTACACACACGCTCACACCCGTGAACACACACACTCACACCTACACACACCCACACAGCCGTGACCACACCCACCCACACCCACACACCTACACACACCCACACAGCCATGACCACACCCACCCACACCCACACTCACACCTACACACTCCCACACACCCATGAACACACACACCCCTCACACTCACACCCACCCACACACTCACACCCACACACCTACACACACCCCCTCACACTCACACCCACCCACACCCACACACACCCACACACACCCACACACCCCCTCACACTCACACCCACCCACACCCACACACACCCACACACCCATGACCACACACACACCCATGACCACACACACACCACACGTACCCACACACTTGCCCAGGGACCCCAAAAAACCCACATCCCACGTATACGGCACACACACACCAACCCAACACACACACACCCACACATACCCTCTCCCATACACACCCACTCCCCAACACACATGCCCTCACACCACACAGACACACACCCACAGACACACATGCCCACATACCACACACACTCACACACACACCACACACACACATACCCACACACCATAGACAGACCCACACAGAACCCCCCCATTCACATGCCCATAAAACACACCCACCTGCCCACGCACACACACACACTCCACAGACCCACACACACACCCCCCCACACACGCCCTCACACACACATACCCACACACCCCCACACACATGCCCCCCACACACACATGCCCCCCACACACACCCACGTACAGCATGGAAGCTCTGGAAACCCTCATCTGTTACATCCTCTCTGGAGCCCTGCAGCACGTCACCCCCGATGGAACCTACAGAGCTACGAAAGCCCTTTCTCTCCCTCAGGCCATCCCTCCACACCACCCACAGACCCTACAGGTAGGATGCTGATGCTCTTTGTCACGTCCAGACAATTTCTACATCCCTATTAACTGAGCTGATCTTCCTGACAAAGATTTTATCTCAGACTCAATCTTGGAGTTAGATTTAAGGGCATCGCCATGACTGTACATGTTTAATGGAAATGGTCTACAGTACCAAGGACTCAAATGTCACAGACTCAGACATAAACCAAAGCCGCTAAGTGAATCTGTGTGGGCGAGGATGAGTCATAATCCTCAGCGGAAGGCAGAGGGATGGATGCCTGTGTGCCTGTAGTAAATGACTTCCACCCGCGGGAGGGGAGAACCAGCCCCACAGAGGCTAATGACACAGCTTCAGCCCCGCCTTCACAACTAGGACCGGACTAGCTAGTCTGCAGATGCTCTGCGATTCCTTTCTCTATCTTCTTTTTCTTTTCAGGGAAATCACACTTTTGAGGGGGAGGTGCTGGGTACATAGATTCATGTTAAGCTATCCTTCCTTCCAAGGAATGGTGCAGAAGTTGAATATGAAATCTTTAGTCTTTTGTGTCAGCATTTAAAATATATTTATGGGCTTCCCTGATGGCTCAGCTGGTAAAGAATCCACCTGCAATGCAGGAGACCCCGGTTCAATTCCTGGGTCGGAAAGATCCCCTGGAGAAGAGATAGGCTACCCACTCCAGTATTTTGGGGCTTCCCTGGTGGCTCAGCTGGTAAGGAATCTGCCTGCAATGCAAAAGACCTGGGTTCGATCCCTGGGTTAGGAAGAAGTCTTAGGGCTTCCTTTGTGGCTCAGCTGGTAAAAAATCCTCCTGCAATGTGGGAGACCTGGGGTCGATCCCTGGGTTCGGAAGATCCCCTGGAGAAGGGAAAGGCTACCCAATCCAGTATTCTGGCCTGGAGAATTCCATGGACTGAATAGTCCATGGGGTTGCAAAGAGTAGGGCATGATTGAGTGACTTTCACTTACATAATTTTCCCCTAAATATAAAAGCAAGCATATGTTTGTTTTAGAGGACTGGAACAACATGTGAAGGCACACACACACAATCAGTTCTGCCTTATTCATGTCACCCAGGGATGACCCACACCCAGTATATTTGCATATTTACCTGTATCCTCTATCCTGATGGATGGATGGATGGATAGATAGAAATATAGGTAATAGACCAAGTGGATAGATGACGGATTGATTGATAGGTGACAGACGGGTAGACAGGTAGCAGATACAAAGGTGTGTTGGAGCTCTTAAACAGAAAAGGATGAAGTAGGACAAGGAAGTGTGATGAGAATGATGAGTGCCTTGGACTTCCCTGGTGGCCCAATGGTTAAGGATCCGGTTCGGCCCCTGGTCCGGGAAGCTCCCACAGGCCGCAGTGCAGCTAAGCCTCAGCGTCTGAAGCTCGTGTGCTCTAGGGCCCAAGCTCCACAGCAAGAGGAGCCAGCTCAGTGAGAAGCCCTCCCACGGCAACAAAGAGTCGCCCCCGCGCTCCTTGACTAGAGGAAAGCCCGCGTGTGGCAGCAGAGACCCACCACGCCCTCCCCGCCCGCAGACACGGGATGCGCTCGGCTCTTTCTCATTTAAACACCTGAGTTCTCCTGAAAACAACCTTGAGACCACGAGTCAGGTGAAAATAGTTAAATTGACTCCAGGAAGCACCAGAAAAAGTGAGGAAGGGAGAGAAGGAAGGCAAGAAAGCCAAGGCCTGAACGAGTCACAGCTGTGGAAACCTGGGGCTCTGGGAAGCTGTGTAGACTGCTCTGAGGGAAGGGAAAACGTGCATGTGCCATCTCTCCCACCCTCCACTGTCCGGAGGCTGCTCCCGGGCATGCTGATTTGAGGGTGCTTCCGAGCAGCCTCAGATGATCACCTCTGATTGGAGAAACAGCCATAGGTGGAGCCACAGGGGCTTCAGGAGGAAGGCAGGGGCGTGAGGTGGGGGAGACGGGCGTCCAGGCGTCCGAGTGCCGTCCTTGTTCAGTCACCAAGCCGTGCCTGACTGCAGCGCGCCAGCCTCCTGTGTCCTCTGCTCTCTCCAGAGCTTGCTCAAATTCACGTCCATTGAGCTGGTGATGCCATCTGACCATCTCATCCTTCCAGCCAGATCCACTGTGTCTGAATTCCCTCCTCCGTCTCACGAGACTCTGCTGTCCTGTTGGCTCCACCCCTGCAGCAGCTCTCGGAATCGCTCCTTCCTGTCTCCCTTCCAACCCTCAGAGCCCCGATCAGACCCTTGCAAGGTCTTATCCAGCGTTTCCCAGTGTCACCCGCACAATGGGAGTCCTACAAGGTTCCTTGGGAAAAGAAAGAGGTCTCCAGATCAAATAACTGTTGAAATTCTACCTCATGTTTATCCTCCTTGGAAATTCACAGCTATCAGTTTTTTTAAAAAAATGATTAACTTTGTTTACCCCCATTATTGTAATATCCTTATTGTAAGTGATGTAACAATATAAAATTAATAACCCTTGGATCTCAGTTGAGGAATTGCTAGATTATTGCAGTAACTTGTGTGTCAGTTTCCATGTTCCCTTCCAAAACATATTACCGTAATTATTATGCCACATTCAAGTTTCTCCAAACCTGCTTCCCATCTTACAATTTCCTAATCTCCCTTCAACTATAGTGTACTTGAGCTAAATTATGCTCAGTTTAATTTCCCATTTGTTTCCTATGATTTTTCTGCATCCGTTCATAGTTTATTATTTATTCATCTATGCATTAACAAGTCTTTTCTGACACACAATTATCCCAGTGTTTTTAAAAAGTGAAAAACACTGTCTCATCCTTGGCTAACATTTCTTTGTGATCTGGATAAACAGATCAGGGTTTTCTGCAGACGTTCAGGTGCTCGGCCAGATTCCCGCTCTTATTCATTCATTCAGCTGCTATTCAGGTAGCAACAGAGCCTAAATGAATGACCTGTCATATTTGTATTTGAAAGTCTCGTGTATCTTCATCCTCAGATCAGTCCCCTGGGGGAGTGCTGTCTCCTGGCACTTTTCAGGAACGCCTCCTCCCAATGTCTATTAACCCGGATCAGGATCCCGAAAAACAGGAGCAATAGCTGCTCGCCAGCCTGCAGACGTGGGGCTCAGTGTCTCCCAGTGGAAGAAAGAGCATATGATTATCACTCACTGTAGAAGGCGCCTGCCCCCACGTGCTGGTGACCTCCTGGTTGGCATTTCGTGAAATATGCAACTCTATAAGTTGGGGATACAAAAGAAACTTTTAAAGGGCCCATCAGTCTCAGGAGAAGTGGCCAAGTTCTGTCATGAGTAGGAAGCGTGATGAGAAAAAAAAAAAAAAAAAACTAGGCAAAGGTCTCATTTCCATATCTTTTACTCAGTTGGAAATGAAAAGAATAAAATATAATATACCCCACCTTTCAAGAAAGAGAGAGAAAGGTACCGACTCTCTGAATTCCTAAAATGGCTTTCTAGCAAACACGTGCCGTTTCTGTGTATATGGTAAGAAAGGAGATTAAAAGTTGGGCATTTTCTCCTCCCATCACAAAGCAGTTCCATTCTATTCACACACGTCAGGTGTCTCTTTACATATGTCAGACGCCTCTTCAGATACGTGTAGACGACTCTTCACTTACGTCAGACGTCTCTTCACTTACGTCAGACGTCTCTTCACTTACGTCAGACGTCTCTTCACTTACGTCAGATGTCATATTCAGCTCCAGCTACTCTCTCTGCTCTGAAGGTTGATAACGTGAATGTTAGCACTGGGATGCTCAGAAGAGCAGGTGGCTGGGGAAAGAAAAGAAATCCCACAAACACATCACACAGCACGTGCTGGACCAGGCTGAGTGCAGACGTGAGCAGGATCTCATCACTTTCCTGTTATGTCATCTCAGGTGGTCTCATGACCCTTGTTCATTGTCCACAGGGAAATACGTTCAGCGTCCAGAGGTTTCCCCAATAAAGGAGGCATGGGCCAGGAAGGTCTCAGACACATTCAGTTTTGGGGAATTTGCCCATCATTTTTAGAGATTTTTTAGAGATGGTCCAAATGCAATTACCTCAGAGCAAACGCTTCTCTCATAACTCAGTTGGTGAAGAATCTGCCTGCAATGCAGGAGACCCCAGTTCAATTCCTGGGTCGGGAAGATCCACCGGAGAAGGGGTAGGCTACCCACTCCAGTATTCTTGGGCTTCCCTTGTGGCTCAGCTGGTCAAGAATCCTCCTGCTATGCGGGAGACCTAGGTTTGATCCCTGGGTTGGGAAGATCCCCTGGAGAAGGGAACTGCTACCCACTCCAGTATTCTGGCCTGGAGGATTCCATGGACTGTATAGTCCATGGGGTCGCAAAGAGTTGGACACAAATGAGTGATTTCCACTTTCAAATGCTAACTGAAAAATGAGTTGTAGCCAACATCTCATAAGGAGAATCCATACCGAGCCACAGATGAATTCTGAGACTTCCAGCTTTTGGCCAGTCCCCAGGATAATTGAGAAATCGGACTTACTCATGAGTTACTGACGAATTACCAAGCTGGCTGCTCTACTATTTATATTATATGTCTCTCATATCCCTCTCTTGAGAGATAAGGAATCTGGCTCTTTTTAAGAAATGGGTGATTGTTACTGGCTCATAATGAGAAAGCTAATAAAGAAAGAATTTTGGCAGGATAAGTGGCTTCTTGAATGAAAGGTCCTTTTATTACTTCATGAATCACAGTCAAAAGCTAAAGTCATGAAACTGAAGAATTATCTGAAGTGGAAAAAAAGAAGAAAATTTTAAAACATGGGGAACTTCTCAAGATATTGGCTGTTGGTGTAGTTTATCAGAACTGAACCAAGAAACTTACTGAGATGGCCACGTTCTCTTAGGGAATGAAAAACCCTAACGTCCCTTACATGTCACTGACTTTAATGCCCAGACACATTTGTGATGTCACATTTGATGTTTGCTGTATGTTGTTATTGTTCAGTCACTAAGTTGTGTCCAACTCTTGGTAATCCCATGGACTGTGGCACACCAGGCTTCCCTGTCCTTCACCATCTCCCAAAGTTTGCTCAAACTCATGTCCATGGAGTTGGTGATGCCACCCAACCATCTCATCCTCTGCCACCTTCTTCTCCTTTTGCCTTCAGTCTTTCCCAGCATCAGAGTCTTTTCCAATGAATTGGCTCTTTGCATCAGGTGGCCAAATCACTAGAGCTTCAGCTTCAGCATCAGTCCTTCTAGCAAATAGTCATGGTTGATTTCCTTTCAGATTGACTGGTTGTTTGTTGTATGTTAGCGTTAGTCACTCAGTTGTGTCCGACTCTTTGCAACCCCAGGGACTGTAGCCCACCAAGTTCCTCTGTCCGTGGAGTTCTCTAGGCAAGAATACTGGAGTGGGTTGCCATTTCCTTCTTATTCCTAAAAATAGAGGCAGGCAATACTTGGTTTTTTATGTATAGTTCACAACTGTTTCCCAGTTTCTAGGGACATGAGGATAGAGGAAAACAAACAAGCAGAAGACCAGCAGTGCTGGGACCAGGTAAGAAGACGCAGAATTTATGGCTGAGGCTCCGGGTGGGGGCCATGGCCCAAGGATGCTTTCACTTGGACCCAGATTTCTGGAGCCTTCTGCATCCCCCACGAAGTGACCAGTAGTGGACTGCACACTTCTGAGAAGCAGGTTATGCCCAGAGGACCCAGTCTCGCTGGCAGGTGAAGGACTCACTTGCAACCTCTTGGCTATTGCTGTTGCTCACTCATTAAGTCTTGTCCGACTCTGTGACCCCATGGACCACAGCACGCCAGGCTCCTCTGTCCTGCGCTATTTCCCTGGAGTTTGCTCAAATTCATGCCCATTGAGTTGGTGATGCTATAGGAACCCCTTCAAAATCAGGTGATCAGTGGAAGCCCGTTCCCCAGATGGGCGGTCCGCGGGACTTGCTGGGGCCTACGGACCACCGTGTCCAGGGCACAGCACTGACCAGCAAAAGGCAGACCTGACTCCGAACAGCTGGCAGATGCTACCGCCCGGTGCGGGGACCACGGCGCCTGGAGCCCCGGCCCGGCCACCCTCTGCCGGCGGGCCTTGAGGGGGCGCGTGGAGAGCCAGGCTGGCATTCCGGGCTCCTCTGCAGCCTGTGACCCTGGGCACACACTTGCTAGCTGGTTTGTGTCTCCTTGGAGAGCGACCTTGGGGAGGGGGCCTCTGCAAACACTGTCGACGGTGACAGCATTGAGGGGGTGACATGAACCTGGAAGATGGGTGGAAGGGCCCAGGACACCCAGCCGCTGACATCTGCAGGTGGATGAAGTCGTTTCACCCTCTCCAGGGTCAGCGGCAAGGAAATCCAAGTCCATCAAATGATCTGAAAATCAGACTCCCACCCACGTAACCTGAGACCCTCCAAATAAGGGGCTGTCCTCTGCCTTTAGAACACTGGTCCCTGCAATCGAGGTCTCCCCCACCCCCACCGAAGAGGATGACAGGGGAATCGCTCCCAAGGGCATTTTCTCAGGGGAAGTGCCTCCAGCACACCCCAGAGGTGGCCTTGCCGCTCTGCTGGCTGCATGTCCTCTGCAGCAGGTGGCCGCGTCCCCCCGGCTCCTGCTCGGCCCGACCATCGGGTCCCAGGCGCTAAACCAGGGCTTCCATCCCTGGAGCCCAGGCCCTCCTGGGTGCGCACGCAGTGATGGGGTGGGGTGACGGGCAGATGAATAAAGGGACAAATGGACGGGGGGACAGGGCAGGGACTAGGAAAATGGTCTCTCACAGGAGTCCTCTAGAAAGTTCTCCCAGGTCCTGAGACGGAGCCCACATCCTGGGGAGACTGCTTTGGGGCAGGAAGGAGGCAAGGAAGGACAGGAGGGAGGGAGGAGGAGAGGGGGGCAGGGAGCAGGAGGAGGGAGGGGAGAAGGAAGCAGATTCCTTGGCTCAGACACAGCCCTCCCCCTGGAATCCTCTCTTGGCTGTCTCCAGCGTTAGCGCAGGGGGAAGCTGAGACCTGTCCATCATGGAGAGCAGGGCCCCCGCCTCCTCTGTCTGCTGCCGCAGCCTCAGTGATCACTCTGGGGCCACAGGGTGAGAGGGTGGCGAGGGAAGCACACACCGCCCCCTCCTGGGAGGACTGCTTTGTCCCAATTCACCTTTTTTTCCATACCTCGTCTTCCTTGGGAAGCAGCCAAGCTGCTGTGTGTCTGGGCTTGGGCGCAGGAGGGCAGTAAAGCAGGATGCCCGCCGGGTGCAAGCAGGGAGGACAGGGACATGGGGGGCTGAGGGCCCTGGGGCACTCCCCCCGGCTCCCTGGAGATCTCCAGAGGGCCCTGCAGGGGTTCCCGCGATGGCAGATCCCTGAGGCGTCCTCCTCTGACGCTCTCATTTCCATGGCGATGGAAGGAAAAGCCCACCCAGAAGCCTGCTCCCTCTCCATCCGGGCCACAGTCTCAGCACCAAGACATCCCTGTTATAGGGACCCTGCCTGGATGGGCACGCCCGTTCCCTGGCTCTGGAGATGCACAGGGTGAGCGCCAGTCTCGGGCGCCTGTGCTGCGGGGAGAGGGGGCAATGCGAGCCCCCTCTCCTGACACCCCAGCACCACCGTCCTCCCCAGTGCCTCACCGCTCCTCCTGTTCCCCATCTTTCTCAGGTGGTAGAAGCCATGAAGATAGGACCCATCACGACTGTTTCTCCCTCTAAGAAGCCTTGGTACTTAAAAATAATAGAATGCAATGAGTTTTTTTTTAATGAGTAAATAATTAGAAAGGAAGCCAGTTCAGACAACTTTACTGGAGAAACCTGGGATTTGTTGTTGTTTTTTTTCTCCACACAGGGTATTAACATTAAAACTTATTTGGAGAGCAGGAATCTGGGCTTGATTGCACGGGGAGGAGGCAAGGTGACGGGAGAGAACTAGGTAAAGGGTGAGAAATGGGGGAGAGAGACTGACAGGGACTCTCCGGAATTCATGCATTTAGGGAAGAGGGACCAGGCTACATGGGGGAGGGGACAGCGCAGGGGACTCCCCTCTGCATCTAAGAGCTGCCTGCCCAGGTCAGAACAAGGAAAGAAGTCCCAGCAGACGCCAGACACTCAGCACACTGCCCTCTGTTGTCCCTGCAGAACTTTTGGGCCACGCCTTGGCTTGCCGTGGATATAGCAGCCTCCGTTCCCCACCATTCCTGCTTCCAGACAAGCGGGCACCAGAGTGAGGCCAACCCAGAGGGGCAAGCAGGTGCCAGGCAGCTTGAAAGCCTGGCATCAGGGAAAGCGCCTGGGATGCTGCCTAGCTGCTGGTCTGCTCCTCCCAGCCCTGGAGCCAGAATCGGCCCCCAAGCTTGGCTGGTCTTCCATGGGCCGGGCTGCAGATGACGCCCAGAGCCCCCCCAAGGCCAGCTGGGCCTGTCTGGCCGGGAGCACATCCCGCTCCTGGTCTGTGAAGCTGGAGGTGGGCCAGAAGGCAGCTGCTGCCTGCATCCAGGTTTCGAAAATGATGCCCCTGCAGCTTTCCCCGTGACAGCAAAGGGCAATGAGCCTCTCTGTCAGAGAGACCGAGAACACACCCGGCTTATTTCAATGGAAACCTGTTATTATAAATCTTCATGTTATTTTGTCTGAAAATATGTCTCATATATTTTATATGACAATCATTATATTATCATACATGCAAATAAGAAGAGAACTTGCAGCCGATTCTCTCCAATCCTAACGGAGGCCCTTTGGACCAGCATTGCAGAAGCTGGAGGAAAATTTGGTACGAGCGTGTGGCCACAGTGACCGACTCTCTGCGGGGCCTGGGGACCCTGATGAGGGCGTTGCTCATTTCTCCTCCACTGCACGGGCTTTGGCTTGTCTTGCGCTTGTTGATCAGTCAAGACGATGCTGTGAGCCCCTTCAGAAGATCACATGTGGGCCATTTTAGGAGGAATAGCGGATTGGGGAGGATTATAGAGAGAGGGAAGTTGACGTTTCCTAAAACCATGGAGAGATTAGGTGTATCTTTTGCGCTAAACAGGCTTCCCTGGTGGCTCAGATGGTGAAGAATCTGCCTGCAATGCAGGAGATCTAGATTCGATCCCTGGGTCGAGAAGATCCCCAGGAGAAGGGAATGACAACCCACTCCTTTATTCTTTCCTGGAGAATCCCATGGACAGAGGAACCTGGTGGGCTACGGTCCACGGGGTCGTAAAGAGTCGGACACGACTAAGCGACTAAGCACACACACATACATCAACATAGTTATTTATCCACTTGGCTTACTGTCCACAAGATGGTCACACATCCCCAAGATGGCCATTCATTTATTTATTCAGTCACTCAGTCAATACATATTAATTAATCAGCAGGTATTTAGTAAGGGCCTGTTAGGGACAAGGTTCTGAGCTACATATTACAGAGGATGAAATGGAAGGCTTCCTGACCATGAGGCATGTATTTCCCAGAAGGGGAGACAAGGTATATTAACATCCCCCACACCGCCAGCCCTCTGACTCCAGAAGTACACAGCATTCAGGTAGAACGGAGGAGCCAGGCCCCACGAAACAAGGGGGCGTGGCAAGCAGCCTGGCGAGGCTGGCAGCCGCGTGTCACGGGCAAGCCTTGCAGCAGGCTTGGCCAGGCTGCAGTGGGTACTGAGAACCACTCGGGAGTCTGGACTGGATCCATGGAAACTGACAGGGTCTGCACGCTGATTTAAGGGTCAGGAGGAGAACCGGGGAACTAGCCTGGATGAGTCTAGCAGTTTGGGTTGTATTAAGACGCAGTCCTCACGTTTACAGTTCCCCCCCAAAATGATGCCAGAAGATTCTGCAAGAGGCTGGTGTTTTGGAGCAGTAATTGAACTGGACATACGTTTTCAGTGTGTTTCATTTATAAAGACAGGTAGCTACCTCAGCAGTGGCCAGAAATAGAAAATAATTATTACAATACACATACCGCTTGGCCAGAGCCCATAAATGAGATTATTCAGGGCACCAGGGTTCCCTGGTGGAAAATAATCTTTTCCAGCTGGCGTGTGACACTCGGCTGGCTTGGAGGGGCTCTGGGCAAGCCGTGAAGCCACCTGGGCATGTGAGGAGCCCCAGGACGTCCACACGGGCAGACTCCTAACAAATGCCGCGGTGTCGATGCTGAGCGCGGTTCGTAGTTCAAGCAGAAATGTAACTCCTGGCGCCTTTCAAGTCCAGTTTTCTGTTCCTTATTTATTCTCTGCTACATCTCCATCTGCTCTTTGGTGAAGGCCGTGAAGGTGGATCTTTCAGCAGCTGAAAGACACAGAGAGACCTGCTGATGGGACCTCTCTTGGTCCCACGTCTTTTAAGGGCAAATCTCGGCCCAGAAAACTCGTGGCAGGCAAGGAGCTCCAGCACCTGTCCTGGTCCCACGTAGATGCTGAACAAAGAGGCTGAGGCGGGGCAGCAGGAGGTGGTTGGAAAGCGGAGCTCTCTTGCCTTCATTGTAGGGTGAGGATTTGGACCTCCTCCCCCGCAAGTGGCTCACATACCTTAGTCTGTCCCGTGTGTGAGAGTCTCTAACTAAGCTTGGAGGACAGTTCCCAAGGAAAAACTGGTGGCCAGCTCTCCAACACACACTCCACAGGTCAGGGTCTGCCTCTCTGCCCACACTGGAGCCAAGGAGCTTTGCTCACAATAATAAACATCTTAGCTGATACTGCCCTTAGTCATATTTGGGGAAAGGACTTCCCTGGTGGCTCAGACGGTAAAGAATCTGCCTGCAATGCAATGCGGGAGACCTGGATTCAGTCCCTGGGTCGGGAAGCTCCCCTGGAGAAGAAGGGAATGGCAACCCAGTCCAGTATTCTTGCCTGGAGAATTCCATGCACAGAGGAGGCTGGTGGGCTACAGTCCATGGAAATGCAAAAGAGGTGACTGAGTGACCAACACTTCATAAAGCTCTGTCAGACAATTGCTTATAAGAGAATTTACACGTATGACTTTTACAGTCATGATTATTTTTTTCCTAAAAGACAAACTCTATAAAATTTGGGATATACAGAGATTTCTCCCCTAAAATAAAACTGCTGAATACATTCATTTGCAAAATAATTTATCTCAGCTTTTTAAAATTAACAGTTACCTTTATATTCAAAATGTGGCTGCTATTCAAGACAATCTGTAGCTTGTCAATCAAGTGGACTCCAATTGTTAATTTTTTTTCTTTTATCTTCTTGCTGTTTAACATATCTACACTGTCAAAATGAAATACACACACGCACACACTTTGACCAATCCAGCATATTAATTTTGAGTAATTTTAATGTTTTTGGTTTTATCATTATTACCTAGGTTTCTTGTGTTTAGATCAAATTTAACTCCTTGTTAGAAAATTGCTCTGTTGCCTCAATTTGAATACTTAAAATGCTCATAAGAGAAGATTTTTCTCACGTATTCAATCAATAAATACTATCTGCTATGGGCCAGTTTCAATTTCCTAGGCAATGAAAACCTCCTTAAAATTTAACTGACAAGGCCTCATGTTGAAGACACAGATAATACATAAAATAAACAAGTAAACTGTACAGTAGTTTATCCAATTGGTATTTTGGAGAAAAATAACAGTGGAGAGAGGAGAGGTATAGCTGGGGAGGGTGGCTGCAAATTTAAATCAGTCGGTCATCACAGTGTGTTGTGACCCACCCAGTCAAAGGCTGTGGCGTAGTCAGTAAAACAAAAGTAGATGTTTTTCTGGAACTCTCTTGCTTTTTCAATGATCCAGCGGATGTTGGCAATTTGATCTCTGGTTCCTCTGCCTTTTCTAAAACCAGCTTGAACATTTGGAAGTTCATAGTTCACATACTGTTGAAGCCTGACTTGGAGAATTTTGAGCATTCCTTTGCTAGCATGTGAGATGAGTGCAATTGTGCAGTAGTTTAAGCATTCTTTAGCACTGCCTTTCTTTGGGACTGGAATGAAAACTGACCTTTCCCAGTCCAGTGGCCACTGCTGAGTTTTCCAAATTTGCTGGCATATTGAGTACAACACTTTCACAGCATCATCTTTTGGGATTTCAAATAGCTTAACTGGAATTCCATCACCTCCACTAGCTTTGTTTGTAGTAATGCTTCCTAAAGCCCACTTGACTTCACATTCCAAGATGTCTGGTTCTAGGTGGGTGATCACACCATTGTGGTTACCTGGTTATTCTTAAAGAGAATTATTCTTGAGTGGTTATTCTTAAAGAGATGGGAATACCAGAGCACCTGACCTGCCTCCTGAGAAATCTGTATGCAGGTCAGGAAGCAAAAGTTAGAACTGGACATGGAACAACAGACTGGTTCCAAATCAGGAAAGTAGGATGTCAAGGCTGTATATTGTCACCCTGCTTATTTAACTTCTATGCAGAGTACATCATGCGAAATGCCAGGCTGGATGAAGCACAAGCTGGAATCAAGATTGCAGGGAGAAATATCAATAACCTCAGATACGCAGATGACACCACCCTTATGGCAGAAAAGTGAAGAACTAAAGAGCCTCTTGATGAAAGTGAAAGAGGAGAGTGAAAAAGTTGGCTTAAAGCTCAACATTCAGAAAATGAAAATCATGGCATCTGGTCCCATCACCTCATGGCAAATAGATGGGGAAACAATGGAAACAGTGAGAGATTTTATTTGGGGGGATGGGTTCCAAAATCACTGCAGATGGTGACTGAAGCCATGAAATTAAAAGATGTTTGCTCCTTGGAAGAAAAGTTATGACCAACCTAGACAGCATATTAAAAAGCAGAGACCTTATTTTGCCAACAAAGGTCTGCCTAGTCAAAGCTATGGTTTTTCCAGGGGTCATGTATGAGTGTGAGAGTTGGGCTATAAAGCTGAGCGCTGAAGAACTGATGCTTTTGAACTGTGGCATTGGAGAAGACTCTTGAGGGTCCCTTGGACTGCTAGGAGATCCAACCAGTCCATCCTAAAGAGATCAGTCCTGAATATTCATTGGAAGGGCTGATGCTGAAGCTGAAACTTTAATACTTTGGCCACCTCACGCGAAGAGCTGACACATTGGAAAAGACCCTGATGCTAGGAAAGATTGAAGTCGGGAAGAGATGCGGATGACAGAGGATGAGATGGTTGGATGGCATCACCGACTCAATGGACATGAGTTTGAGCAAACTCCAGGAGTTGATGAAGGACAGGGAAGCCTGGCGTGCTGCAGTCCATGGGGTCACAAAGAGTCAGACACGACTAAGCAACTGAGTGGAACTGGTCATCACAGGCATCCTGAGAAGGGGACACTTGGGTAAAGACAGGAGTGAGGTGAGGAGAGACATGTGGGTACCAGGAATAAGGTGCCAGGCCAAGGGAAAGGAGATAGATCACGTGACCTTCACAGGCCAGACATGGCCTGTGAGATGGTGGGGGACATCTCATTCCCTTTTCCTACCTGCTCACCACCAGTCCCAGCCATCATCCACCTGTGCCAAGTTCATGGTCCTGTTATGGCCCCGACCCAGCCTCTCACTGCTGGGAGCCCCAGGATTGGAACAACCCTCAGTGACTTTGCTGGTGGCTCCTCGGATCAGATCTGGGGTCAAAGTTGTCTTTTCCTCTCACAATTGCTACTTTCACTCCAAGGTCACAGGGGTGGTTCCCCAGGAAGGACACTGAGACATCAGAAGGCTTCATCTGGATGAGGACTCTTCCCTCTTGTGATGGCTAAACTGTAGGCTTTACTTAATGTCTTACACAAGATGGCTTTACTTTTTCACTGTATAATTCCATATTTACATCATTGTAGATATTGAAAATTATCCAGTTGCTTTCACTCTGAGATGTGAGTGGGCAGATGGTTCATCATGGCTGTAATCACCATGTTTATGCCTTAAAGATATGTTCAAAGTTGATCCTCACTCCACAGAAAGGAAATTGAGCCTATGATTCCATTCTAGTATAATAGCTCCCCTCCTCTTAAAAAAATAAAATGAAATAACTGTCAGTGACCCTGGCTTCATCCTTTGTGAACCCCTGCATTATTAGAGGCTTTCTATAACTATTAAACATTTCTCCCATGATTTAAGAGCACTGTCTTGCATTCTTTTGTCAGTAGTATATCTTCTTTATAAAACAACCTTTCATATGGTCACGACTCCTTCTTCTCAGATGCATAAACCTACTCTGTACAACCACAGCCAGCTTCATGCAAAGATTTCAATAGCTCTTTGGCCTCTCCTGAGTCCCTTTATCCAGCAACCAAGGATCGGGCATTTCTGACCCATCAAGTCTTCAGATACAACCGTTACCACACAGAGAAGAATGCACAGAATATTTGAACTGAAGGAGGGCTGCCATTTAGACAGCTAATGCAGCCTGGCTAAGCAAGGGCCTTTGTTCCCCGAAGCAGGCAGGTTTCCAGTAAGGACCAGTCTTTCCCTCCTGCGGTGGCAAGTGGTATGGGTGGCCCATGGAAGCCACACACAGTTCACTGCTCCGGCCTGACCGATGGGTTTATTTGAGTACAGATAGCAGCTTCCCTTCTGTGGGGTCCAGGTAAGTGAATCGTGTCATATCCAAGCTCTGTTTCACCCATTCAGTCCACCCATTATCCACAAGGGAAGCACTTTGCAGCCTCACATGTGAGCACAGTGGGCCATACTTCCCAAGTCTCCCAGCGCTCCCGGTAGAGACGCAAGGGTTGAGATCTGGAAAAGAGGGTGGCTGTCATGTCATCAAATGCACACCGCTTACAGATATGTAAACTGGGCCTTCCAGAAGTGAAGGCTCTTGTCCAAAGTGGCAAAGCCAGAATCAAATTCCACAAATGAGCCGTAAGTGTCATTTTGCATTTACAACAGAATATATTGATAGTCACATTGAAAAAAAAAGAGTAACGTGGTCATGAACAGAAACGTGTGTCAAGCAGCAAGAGATGGCAGTGGGTGAAGAGGCGGGAACCGGGAGCCATGGGTGTGGCTGCTTCAAGCCCATGAGGGAGAATGACGTTGGTGTTCTCCTCTCCTTATTCCACGGAGGGAACTTGGCCTCCAGCAACTGCAGATCATCCCACTCAGCCAGCAAGTTATTGATTTATCTGTTCAAACTTTATTAAGTGCCTGTATTTTGCCAGGAACTGAGATGACTGCTGGGAACTGAATGTGTAAGACGTGCCCTGGCTGCCTTCCAGAAGCTTCCAAAATAGCTCAAAATTTCCAAAGACAATCAGGCACATAGTCAGGAGTGGCAAACACAGAAAAGAGAGTTCACAGGAACTTGGCTTCTTAGGCTTGAACAAAAAGTGTGTCCACTCGATCCTAGGAAAGAACAGGACCCACAAAGGGCTGGTGTCGAGATGGAGCCAAGCATCAGAGAAAAGCATGGGAGTGAGGGGGGGATAGAGAGAGAGAGAGAGAGAGAATGCTACAGCCACGCGTGTGCCCAGGCTCCAGAGTCTGGTGACTTATTAAAGCTCCCCTACATGGCAAAAAAGGAAGATGCCCTGAAACCAGTCCACTCTCTCTGGGGGGGGTGCTCTGACCACTCGAGGGAATTCACAGCTAAAGGCACAGCATCCACGTCTGTCTGAAAATTTAGCAGCAACCTGCCTACAGTACTGTGCTGCCTTCAACCTCCCATGCTGTTGTGACAGATGATTAGCGACGAAGTGCTTGGGGAATTGCCCCCTCTCCTCATTATGAATTCATGCAAAGACATATTGAATTACACATCTGTCAGCGACTAAGTTAGAGCCACCAGAATCCAGCCTCCTATATCATCTATATGTTCGCCTCTGAGATAGAACAGAAATTTGGTTGTAAAATGAATAGGATGCTGGTACTTTATGCAGAGTTGCATAGCTAATTTCGGATTATAGCGTTCAAAACCCACACAATATGAACAGGGGTGAGTACAAAGCATTACAGCTTTGTAATGCTCTTTTCCTCAGCGCACACACCCACATCGGAGCTTAGTGATCACACTGAAGCCAGCGTAAAAACAGAGGGTGGCATGTAAGCAAGACAACCACCTTAGATGCCAGAGCTATAAACCCAACGAAATAAACTCTACATTTAGATGTCAACGTTGAGTTACAAAATAGAAAGAGAAGAGGAGATTTGGGAAGGAAAAGATTATAATGATAATGATCTTCCCTCTAAGAAAGCAAAATCTTAACCTGGGTGTTTTCAATTACATCTCTTAAGAAGCAAATCCCTGACATCCACTATTGGTTAAATATGACAACTGCAATAAAATCACCTTTTAAAGAAGAGACTAGATATGCTCATTGAGAGCAACTTGGAAAGCTGGGAAAGATATTTTGCTTGAAGACACAGGTGCTCTGAAATGGTGGCGAGGACCAGGCCTTATGAAAGTGTTGGTGGGACGAGACAGAAGAGATGATGAGAGCCAGACAGGCGAGCCTAGCTTTGCAGGTCGTTTCCCTCCGGGAACGCCTGCTGATTGGCAGGACTGAGGGACGGCAAGCCACACAGAGCTTCTGACCACTCTCGGGAGTCTCAGAGGACAACAGCAACAAGAAGAAATGGGATCGCGTTTCCACACCGTATTTAGTTGCATTGAACAGCTTCCACCAGGCTCCTCCATCCATGGAATTCTCCAGGCAGGAATACGGAAGTGGGTTGCGGTTCCCTTCTCCAGGGGATCCTCCCAACCAAGGGATGGAACCCGAGTCTCCTGCATTGGCAGGAAGATTCTTTCTCACTGAGCCACCAGGGAAGCCCCATGCATGCAACACATTCTGATAAATCCTCTTTTTATTTTTATTCTGTTGCAAATATTTTCTGATTTTTCTTGTTATGGCTTCTTGTTAATAGATACACCCATGTTTCAAAAGTGAACATTTAATTTCCAAATACATGGGGTTTTCTAAGTACTCTTGATATTAATTCCTCATTTTGATATTAATTTCTCCTTTACATACTTTCTTCTCTGCCATCACCCTCTGTGTGATTTCAGTCTTTTAACCTCATTGAGCCTTTCAATGGCTATGTCAAAGATCTCTCTTGGTAAATGTCACATTGCACTTGAAAATATGTGGGTTATTTTCAAATATCTCTTGACATTGATTTCTACCATAATATCATAGCAATAAGATAGCAGACTTTGTATGATTTCAACACCTTAAGACCTTGTACTGCAGGGAGATCCAACTAGTCAATCCTAAAGGAAATCAACCTTGAATATTCATTGTAAGGACTGATGCTGAAGCTGAGGCTCCAAAACTTTGGCCACCTGATGCAAAGAGCAAGCTCATTAG
The DNA here is from genome assembly GCF_910594005.1 of Cervus elaphus. Taxonomy (NCBI): domain Eukaryota; kingdom Metazoa; phylum Chordata; class Mammalia; order Artiodactyla; family Cervidae; genus Cervus; species Cervus elaphus. The sequence continues at coordinate 67,307,122 of NC_057839.1, forward strand.
AAAAGACCCTGATGCTGAGAAAGATTGAAGGCTGGAGGAGAAGCTGATGGCAGAGGATGAGATGGTTGGATGGTATCACCGACTCAATGGATGAGTTTGAGGAAACTCGGGGAGATGGTGAGGGACACGGAAGCCTGACATGCTGCAGTCCATGGGGTCACAAAGAGTCGGACACAACTTAGTGACTGAGCTGAACTGAGTTGAGACCATGACATTTTTGCACCTTGTTTTAAGTCCCTGGATATGTTTCAGAGTCTCTTGGGTTATAGTCTGTGGGAACTTGAATAGAATTGTGTTTCTTTCTATTGTGTGAAAAGACCCTGATGCAGGGAAAGATTGAAGGCGGGAGAAGAAGGGGATGACAGGATGAAACAGTTGGATGGTATCACCAACTCAATGGACATGAGTTTGAGTAAACTCCGGGAGTTGGTGATGGACAGGGATGCCTGGCATGCTGCGATTCATGGGGTCACAAAGAGTTGAACATGACTGAGGGACTGAACTGAACTGATCGTGTGAAAATTGTAGAAGTCTTATTTATGTTGAATTGGCTCAAAAGGAAAATTGGAATTCCAGGCCTGCTGTAGAGGTGGAGGGTGGGAAGGCCCTGTGTAAGGCGGCTGTGCTGCTTCCCTCCGGATCTCATGAACCCCCTCACCCTTTGCTGCAGCAGAGCCGCGTTACTAGGCTGGCTCTCTGCTCTCGTCCCATCACCAGTCATAGCATCAATACAAAAACAACCCCTGGTCTGGGGTCACGTTTCTTCTTCAACAGCAAGAATAAATATTAAAATGTAATATCCCCCCCAAAAATCAAAGAACTTGAATTGAAAAGTCTCAACTGAATGCTATGGTCTCTAATATTTTACCTGTGATGCCAGAAAACATTTAATGAAGACTGAGGAAGTCACAAGCTTCATAGGTGGAACTAGTGGTAAAGAAACCCACCTGCCAATGCAGGAGACTCAAGAGACGTGGATTCAACCCTTGAGTCAGGAAGATCCCCTGGAGTAGGAAATAGCAACCCGCTTCAATATTTCTGCCTGGGAAATCCCATGGACAAAGGAGCTTGGTGGGCTATAGTCCATGGGGCCACAAAGAGTTGGATACAACTGAGCACACATGCACAAGGAAGTCACAACATTCATTTTATAAAAATTTACTTATTTTAATTGGAGGCTAATTACAATATTGTAGTGATTTTGCCACACCGAATCCGCCACGGGTGTACATGTGTCCCCATCCTGAACCCCCCTCCCACCTCCCTCCCCACCCCATCCCTCAGGGTCATCCCAGTGCCCCAGCCCTGAGCACTTGTCTCATGCATCAAACCAGGACTGGCGATCTGTTTCACATGTGATAATATACATGTTTTAATGCTATTCTCTCATTTTATAACATCTAAATACTTCCAAATCTGTTTCTAGAGATACAGGGTTCCCCTGAGCTGTTGAAGTTGATAAAATCTATTCCAACTTCTCTCCTAGGCACAAAAGGTATTTTAAAGGCAGAGGGTTTAATAGAGTTGAGTGCATGCATGTGTTAAGTCACTTCAGTTGTGTCCAATCTGTGCGACCCTACGGACTGTAGCCCGCCAGGTTCCTCCGTTCATGGAATTCTCCAGGCAAGAGTACTGGAGTGTGGGTTGCCATTTCCTTCTCCAGGGGCATCTTCCCAACCCAGGGATCAAACCCGAGTCTCATGTCTCCTGCATTGGCAGGTGGGTTCTTTACCACTAGCATCACCTGGGAAGCCCCAGAGGTTGATCTTCAGGAGGTTTCTCGGTGTGTTTTAAAGCTATGTGGGTCCTGTTTGCTTGTCATTGGAGTTGTCTTCAACTTCTGAGGAAGTTAAGTCCACATCAGACCCAAGTAAGGAACCTACTTCAAGAAAAGAATTGCAGTGGCCACAGAATTTGTTTTTTTCAAGATGGCCGTGGTGCTGACCCACAGGTGTGCTTGAAGACTGTATCGCCTGAGTGGACTGTCTCTCCTAAATATTTGTGGGCTGCCACTAAGCCACTTCAGTCAGCAAACGGTTGACATATATCTGAGTCATTTTTTATTGGCCAAGTTCAACGTTAGCGGATACTGGGTGCTTGAGTTCTGCTTGGTGTAATAGGTGCCCATCTGATGCATGGACACCTGGGATTGTCCACATCCTTGAAAGGTGAAAGGCTCAAACCTTTGATAATCTGGCAAAATATAGTTTAATGTATTGATTTATCTAAAGAAAGTAGATATTGCTAAGAAGATTTCAAAGGTGCCAGAAGAACAACTAAGTTACAGTAATAATGTTGGTTCAAAATGTTGCAAAGCTACAGATCAGGTCAATGATGGTGGAGAAGGGGAAGATATGGCAAGTCTTGCAAAATACAATTGACCCTGATATGGGTAAGCTGAAGATGAATGAAGAAGGGAAACAAGCCCTCTGCCCAGAGGGTAGACAGCAGTGACCCATGGGGTGGACATTTTTTAAGGGCACCAGCAGAGCCCAGTGAAGCTCCAGTGAAAGGGGTCAACTCTGGTGTGCCCACCCCGCTCTGTCCAGGGGAGAGGGAGCGTCTGGCAGGGAGCTTACAGCCTCAAGTCCCCATCTGTAGGATCTGCCCTTTTACAGCGGTGGAGCTCCACACTCTGTCGGCCTCTTGTCCGAATTCCAGGCTCAGTAAGCTCGCTCACTAGTGAACCCCCTGATTTGCTTTCCTACATGGGTCTAGCTTGCAGTGAGAAAATTGCTGGAACTGCCAACAGAAATATTTCATTCTGAATAACAATTAGATTGTTCACATTGTAGAAGTAGCCATCTGGTCCTCTGGTTTATGTCAGTCTCATGAGCTTGCTTTTAAAAAACATGCCCCCTCCCCAAATGGACCTTCTCAGTGTGACCACAAATTTGTATTTCTGAGCTTATAACGCCAAGGTCAGACTCTGGCCTGAAGGACCATCTGCACTGAAATTTGGGACACACTTTGCATCAGTTTTCTGCCTTTGACCATGTTCTAACTTGCCCAATTTGAAACTTCAGCAACCGTACCTGCAGGGAAAAGAGTCATCAACTCTGGAAGATGATTTCTGAGAGGCACTAAACTCCAGGATGAAGCAATGAAACAGAAATGGTGTCTGCTACTGGATGTATTATTGATAAAAATCCAATCCCTAAGTATCTATTTGTATTATTAGAAAAAAGAATTTTCAAATTTTTCTATAAGGCAATTGAACAGTGTAACCATTATTACTAATTAGACTACATACAATGTCATGAGTAATGCCTTTATTTCGTACCTGTCTTATGTTGCTTTATTTCAGTGAAAAGAAATATATTTAAAAGGCTTATGGAAGTTCGTCTAAGTAGACTGCAGGCCTCCCTCCTGATGCTTCCTACAAGGTCATGAGCAACTGTGAATTCTCTTTCTGTGGGACACTCAGCCTCGTGAGTGGAGAGGCGCATTGGAGACCACTGGGTCCTGACTAAATGTGATTGCGTCTTTGCCCAAATGGGAGGGCTCCCTCCAAGGTAATGCAGTCTGTACATTTTTTAAAAGACATTCAAAATCCTAGGCAATAAACAAGGTCAAATTATAACGTGAAACATCTGGGAAAACTTGACCTTTCTTTCATCTCAACTAAATAATTGTCTCTCTGATTTTATTAACTCATTGCTAACAGGTTGATATTCTTGTCCCTGGAGAGGGGAAAGACACATACATACATACATACACACACACACACACACACACACACACACTCACACACACAACTGCACTGACCATTTGGGGAAAGGGCAGGAAGCTATGATCAGTAGGTGTTTAGCTCTCGTCTCTTCTAGAGTGGCAACAAATAAACCCTCATAAAACATCCCTGTGTGACGAACTGTCCTGGGAAACACTTTGGACTCTGCACCATGAGCTTTACAATGCTCTTACCCTCATAGGTGGGCCACCCATCTCAAGATTTATCCCAAAGAGTGACCAAGGGGTAATGACCTATGTAGTGGCCTGTGTCAATTCCATGTTTGATGCTGGATTTCCAAACACAGACAGCGTCTGTTTCCTGCCTTCACACTTATGAAAAGCTCACGCTTAAGAGACAAAGATCTTCTAATAGATAATGACGCTCAAATGTGGTTCTCGCTGTGACAACTTTGATGGTGAAAAGCCAGAGGAAATAGAACCAATAAGATGATAGATAGATAAACAGACAGACAGATAGGGATTTGTTTCAAGGAATTGGCTCAGGTGATTGTTGGGGCTGGCAAGTCCAAAATCTTCAGGACAGCCAGCAGGCTCAAGACACAGGAAGAGTTGATAGTTGATGCGTTAGTTGCTCAGTCATGTCTGACTCTTTGAGACCCCATGGAATGTAGCCTGCCAGGCTTTGCCCATGGAATTCTTCAGGCAAGAATACTGAACTGGGTAGCCATTCTCTTCTCCAGGGGATCTTCCTGAGCTAGGAATCAAAGCCAGGTCTCTTAGATTGCAGGGGGATTCTTTACCATCTGAGCCACCACGGAAGCCCTGATAGTTGATGTTGCAGCTCAAATATGAAGGAAGAAACCCTCTTTCCTTGCTTGGGGGAACCTCAATTGTTTTCTCCAAAGTATTTTTTAACTGATTGGATGAGTCCCACCCACATTTGTGGAGGGCAGTCTGTTTTATTCAGTATTTACTGATTTAAATGTTAATTTCATTAAAAAAAAATTACCTTCATGGAAATATCTAGAATCAGTATTTGGCCAAATTCCTGGGTATCATGGCCTAGCCTGATTGACACATAAAATTAAGGATTGCAACCATGTTCCTTTACAAAATCAGAAAAAATGTTGAACCAGGTCTGGGGCCTGGGGCAAGGACTATGGATTCTGTCCGGGTGATACGAGGGTGGCTGACTGAAGCTGTGGAGAAAGAGTCCTTTTCCTATTTAGAGCAGTCAAGTCACTCCCAGCCCCAAGCAAGGGGTGAGGATCTCAATTAGAAAAAAAAAAAAACCGATTCAGAGAAACCTTAGAAGTAGGGATTCCAGGCACAGAAGAGATCGAATGCGTAGCTGATGCTGGGGAACTTAGTGAAATCAGACATATTGAAGGCCGATATTCATTTTATTATATCCTGCTTTTATAAAAAAACATACACAGTAAAGCTTAAAGAACCAAGTGGCAGATTGGAAGGTTTGTCCCTGAAACTCAAAGAACAAGGAGGAAAAGGTGTTGATGTTGTCTGGTCCCTGTAAGAAATCCTGCTTCCTATGTGATCATGGAAGACAGAGGGTCGTGGGTTTACCAGCTGCCCCTCTCCCATCCTGTACACACACTGGCAGAGAGCTTCTGCAGGGATTCTCTTTTTTTTCTTATTCATTTAAAAATATAAACAGGTGACCAAAGTAGACATTGAGAAGAGCTCTCACGTGACAGAGAAACTAAAACAACAAAAAACTAGAACCCAGCGGAAGCAGGGTATGTGCAAGAGAGTAGAAACCACAGAGAGAGGCAGCCACAAATGCGCATCTGTATAAATAAACTGGAGAAGAAGTGGCAGCCCACTCCAGATTCCTGCTGGGAGAATCCCATGGACAGAGGAACCTGGCGGGCTACAGTCCACGGGGTCACAGAGTCGGACACGACTGAGTGGGCACAAATAAACTGGAACACTATGAAAAAGGAACATCAGAGGGAAAAGAATATACTCCAGAAGTTAAACAGGATAACCAAACATTAAGACGAAGTAATAGACCATTATGAGACAAAAAAATTGAGAAAAAAGCATCCCAGAAGACAGCAAAAGATAAGGAATTGAGGGAGGGTGGGTAAAGATAAGAAAAATAAGAGTCAGTCTATTGACTCAACATTAACTGTTGAAAGAAAGTCCAGAACAAGAAGGTAGGCTGATCACAGCTCCCAAAGACAAATCCAGGTCCTAATCCCCAGACCCCACAAATGGTATCTTATTTGGAAAAAGGGCCTTTGCAAAAGTGATTACAGGTCTTGAAGTAAAGAGATCATCCTGGAATATCTAGATGGGCCCTGACTGCCATCACAATGGGCAGTACAAGTGAGGGGCAGAGAGAGATGTGAAACACTCAGACAAGGAGCACATGAAGATGTAGACAGAGATTGGAGCCATTTCAGAGGCAGAGACTCAGGCTCAGAAAGCCACAGCCAGACACTTGATGGCAAGTGGCTCCCAAGTGCCTGGCACGCAGCAAAAGTTTCAGACTGGCTGAGGCATTCGTCTGCCAAATAGACTGGCTTGTGGGAAGATCTGAACCTCCTCCTGGGAATGGGATGCACAGAAGTAAGTATTTCATAGGAACTGCTCTTAAAAATAATGCTTTGATTATACAGAAGGAATTCCTTTGTTTTCATCTGTTTGCATGCATTGCTTGTCTTTTAAATATTTATTACTCACTGGAAATGACCCTGATGCTGGCAAAGGTTGAAGGCAAAAGGAGAAGGGGGTGACAGAGGATGAGATGGTCAGATAGCATCAGTGACTCAGTGGAGATAAATCTGAGCAAACTCTGGGAGATAGTGAAGGACAGGGAAGCCTGGCATGCTACAGTCCATGGTATTGCAGAGTCAGACTTGACTTAGTGAATGAACAACAACAACATCATGTATTTATTTATGGCTCTGGCCTGTGGGATCTTAGTTCCCCAACCAGGGATCAGACCTGCACTCCCTGCATTGGAAGGCAAAGTCTTAACCACTGGACCACTGACCAAGTCCCAGAAAGAATTATTTTGGACCAATAGTTTCTGCTTCCATGGTGAAAATACTTCCTAGGATAGCTGATAATTCCTAGAATGAATGAGATTACACAGCTTCGGTCATCAGTATCCAGCTGGGGATGAGAAGAGAAGGATGCTGTATCACTGAGGAGGTCAGGGCTTGATGCTCTGACTGGGAAAGGCAGAGGACAGAAGGCTCTGGACCTCTGGCCAAGGAGACAAGCTCTACCTCTTTACAGTTCTTCCCAGAAAACAAAACAAAACCACCTAAAGGCAGTGAAAGAAATGACCAGAGCTGTCTGTGACCTAGGGGGAAAAAAAAATCACCTGTTGTTGCTCAGTGGCTCATTCATGTCAGACTCTGCGACCGCATGGACTGCAGCACGTTAGGCTTCCCTGTCCATCACCATCTCCTGGAGCTTGCTCAAACTCGTGTCCATTCAGTCAGTGATGCCATCCAGCCATCCTATCCTCTGCCGCCCGCTTCTCCTTTTGCCTTCAAGAGGCAAGTGAAGGGCATGACCAGAGTTGCCTGTGGCTGAGGGCCCAGGGCGGTGTCTATGTTTCTAGCTCTCATCCCTCCGGACACACAGTAGGACGGCATGTTTCTGCTCCAGCGAGCACAGTCAGCCCCATGCTGAGGCAGTGGAAACACGAAGCCTGACCCAGACACTTGCAGACAGAGGCGCTGTGTGGCCAGCCCTGCTCTCTTCTCCCTGTTGCGGAAAGTGGAGGCTGCCCACGGACCCACGGGACCACGTGAACAGAGGCCTGTGGACGTGAGGGCTGACGAAATATCCACCTTTGCAGTGATAAGGCCCTGTGGCTTGGGGTTCCTTTTAGATGGATCCACTCCTATGTGAATCTTTCATAAAAATCTATTTTTCTACAAGGAAAGGGTGAGGATAAGCAATTTTTCCAGTAAAACCATTTACAGATTATTCATTAACCGAATCAATGGACTATTGATGCTCCGGGATTTAATTGCATACTTTGCATAGAACTGGGATCTTCTAAAACCTGAACCATTGAAGTTCACTAACACAGGCGCTCTGAGGGTATATCGTGGATGGAAGATGAGAAGTATGGTTGCTGCTGTTCTTGTAGAATGTGCACTGAGTATCTTAGGACTCGATGTTCTGCCCGTGAGAGCAGGACCACATCAGCTAGCATCAGTAAACCGTCCATCACTGCACGTCCCAGCTGCTGAGTGATACTTTGGGAAGAGATACTGGGAAGCTGGGTCTCCTGTTTCCATGCTTGTCTCCCCAGGTAGGGTGTGTCTTCCTGAGAGCTTGTCCTGTTCTCACCCTGTAGGCTCAATGTGTAGCATAGTGAAGAGCAAATATCAGGCAAAAAATTAGCACCTTGCAAATAATCAATGGGTCTGAGGCTTCCAGGTGACTCAGTGGTAAAGAATCCACCTACCAATGCAGGAGGCTCAAGAGACGTGGGTTCGATCCCTGGGACAGGAAGTTCCCCTGGAGAAGGGAATGGTAACCCACGCCAGTAATTCTTCTCTGGGAAATCCCATGGACAGAGGAGCCTGGTGGGCTACAGTTCATGGCGTCTCAAAGAGTCGGACAAGACTGAGCACACACATGCACACGTTTCCAAATTTGTATTACACCCCTACCTATTTTACATGTCATAGCATGCACTAAACATTGAAATAGATTTTTTAAAGTCTTTTAGATGGGAAGGCAGATATAAAGAAACCTAGATGCATGCGTGTCTGCCAAGTCACTTCAGTCGTGTCCGACTCTTTGCAACCCCATGGACTGCAGGCTGTCAGGCTCCTGTGTCCACGGGATTCTCCAGGCAAGAATACTGGAGTGAGCTGCCATGCCCCTCTTCAGAAAGGAAGATAGATTTTCCAGTCTAAAAGTACCTCACCCCAAAGAAATGGTGGAAAGCTTTGCTGGATTTCACGGTTTGCCCAATGGCCATCACGACAGCTGGTAATGCAGATGTCTTAAACAGGACCAATCTCTCTGCTAGGAAATTTGGCATGCAAATTGTATGAACATATGGCATAAATTTTCTTAAATCAGGAAGAGTAATATAGACTACCTGACACTAAATGTTTGAAATAGAACAGAACTCTCACCGTATGCTTATATTAGTTTCAGAAGAGTGGCTCTGAGATAAGAGACTCCCAACTATTTTAAAATTGTAAAGTCAAAAGTAGAAATGTCAGGAACGTGGACAACCCGCTGGCTATTGGTGAGGAATTTCTTGTGTGTTTTGAATGCCTGGATTGCATAGAATTATTTCTGGAAAAAGACTTCAACCATTTTTTTGTGACATCAGCTTCAGTTTTATAATTTGTTATTACCTGCTCATTACAAGTTCCATGGTGGTGTTTCTACAAGCTGTTGCAGTGAAATACATACATCATGTGAGGAAGTCTTTTTTTTTTTTTTTTGGCTGCATGTTAAGAATATTCACCCAATGATGAGGGGGATTTACCGTCTCACCCACCTGGAACTTTAGAGAGGTAAGTTTTTTCTAAGTTGGTCAGATCACTGACTCATTACCTGGTAATTGCCTTTGTACTGTTATCCCCAGTTTATAGACTTTTGCCCTGAATATTGACCTTCTAGGATTTCAAGAAGAAATCATAGTTCCAGACAGCGCATGTGTGTGCTAAGTCACTTCAGCCGTGTCTGACTCTTTGCAACCCCGTGGACTGCAGCCCGCTAGGCTCCTCTGGCCATGGGATTCTCCAGGCAAGAAGACTGGAGTGGGCTGCCATTTTCCTCTCCAGCGGATCCTCCCGACCCAGAGATCGAACCTGGGTCTCCTGCACTGGCAGGCAGATTCTTTACAGTCTGAGCCACCGGGGAAGCCCATTGCTAACTGATATTCTTTTTGAAATATACCATGTGGATTCTGTTCCCTGCCTGGAGCCCTGACTGGGACACACAGCAAATGGCCCTCAGAGCCTGGACAAGAGACCCAGAATCCATGAGGATATTGCTTTTTGACTGACTTTTTGGCAAAAGGAAAAGTGGGAGGGGGACAGTTGCTGGGTGAGCTGCCAGCAGTGACTGCCTCACATCCTCCTGGGTTCCTGATACATTTGTCTGAACTAACCGTGGTTCCACCCTGCGTGGTTATCTGTCCAAGGTATCCACGGAAACAGCTAATCCCTTTTTAAGAGCAGGATGCTCGTGTTCATGTTTCTCAGCAAGTTTGTTACCACAGTGTTTTTCTATGGAGGTGAAACAGATCATCTCTGCCTTGAGCTCACTGTGCAACTAACTCTGCAGGGATTCAACTGAAGGCCATGACACTTTTAAATTCATCTCACTCATGTATCTTAGTCTTGCAAAGTGTTCTAATGTTCTATACATATTTGTATACCTTTTTTTCCAAACCTAAGGCATACTTCTGTCAATTTAATTTGAAGTTCCCTTTTAAAAATATACTCTGAGAATTTTTCATGTTATAAAATTCGACTTCACTTGACAATTAGTCCTCTCCTCACATAAAATATGTTTCTGTAGGTTTTAAGAACAAAAAGATACTCTTAAAGAAACATCTTAAATATCTTAAAGATACTCTTAAGAAGAAACCAAAGTATCTTTCACATCATGATATATTTTACTGGGAGAAGTATAAATTCTGACTTGTTACACTGATTTATTTGCCAAGATGGTGGGGCCAAATGTCTTGGAGAAGTGTATTAACATATCTCAGTCCCCTTTCTCTGCATATGAAGGGGGTGGCAGGGTACCCAGGGCTGGTCTTTGACCTGGTTGACTACGGAGCTAACCCTCAAACCTTCCCTACGCTAATCTGTAGCTCAGAATAGTAGTCCAAAGGGCCACAAGTCCCAGGCTCCCAGTCAGCTGATTCCTGCTGGTTTGGACAATGGATTGGAGGCAAGGTAGGAGGAAGGGAGAGGGCAGGTTCTTCCCCCACTCTACCTTGGGTGCCATCCGCCTTCACCATCTGGCCCGGGTGCCGTCTCTGTAATCTCACGTTTCTCTCTCAGGCTCAGACTCTTGTTGGAAAATTCCACCCTCAGGTTCTTTACTGCACCATGACCTCAGCCCCTGCCCTGGTGGCACTCCTCACCCCCAGTCTTGAGAAATCGCATATCAGTTCATCTCTGTTACATCACTGCTCCCGTTTAGCTTCTTAGCACTGTCTTTGCTACGTAAACGATGCCCTCGATTAAGTCCCCTGTATTTTGAGCTGTAGCGTGTTTTCTTTTTATATGGTCAAGCCTGGATTGATGCCTGCATCTTATTCCCAGACACGGACAGATGAAACTGAAGGTACAGTTGATGGTTCCACTGGAGCAGCAGAAGTCGACAAAATGCAGCTGCCTCAAACAGAGTTCGGGTTTCCCTGCAGGCTCAGATGGTAAAGATTCTGCCTGCAATGCAGGAGACCCAGGTTCAATCCCTGGGTCGGGAAGATCCCCTGGAGAAGGAAATGGCAACCCACTCCGGTATTCCTGCCTGGGGAATCCCAGGGACAGAGGAGCCTGGTTGCTCCATGGAGTCACAGAGAGGCAGACACGACTGAGCTACTGACACTTTCAAACAGATTTCACAAAAGCCAGGAAGACTTGTAATTGCATGACCTGAAGTTGGGAACCAGAGATTTTTCACACAGCCAGGGAAGACAAGAGCAAGAGACATCTGTCAAAATAGTCTAATGAGAAAGTGTTTGTATACTGGGGCGGGGATGCTTGCCAGCTACCAGGACCTTGAGACTCCAACCAGACACATTACAGTGAGGCATCCACTTCCAGCACTTCGTGAGCAAAATCACCCAGTCTTCAGAATAAGAGAGAAGGACGTGGGCTCAGGTGGGATGAGGTGATGGTCCCGAGAAAGTGGTTTCGCCTATAACCTTGTCCTTGTGTTTGAAGAACCACCCCTTTGGAACCACAAGACTGCTGAATATATCCCCAGAAACGCGGGTGCCATGACATCTTCTCTGTTCCTTCCCTGACAAGAGTTAGAAAGCCATTTTATAAAAGAAAATAAAAGCTAAAAGTGAGATTTTCTTACAGAGGAGCCAGGAATGATACGGAAAGATTATGAAGCTAATGGGGCATAGCCCCAAGGAGAGAATTAGGGGAATCTGTGTGTAAAATTAGAAAAATAAATACAAAATATGCCTTTTCCATGATGTGGCTTGTGGCTGATGACCCATGCAGGGGATTGTTACATGAACCCCCAGGCTGAATTGCCAGGGGAAAGGAAAAATGCAGTGAAAAGTTACATTCAGTCTTCTATTTTTTTTTTTTTTTTGTATAAATCTAAAACTGTCAGATTTGACATTTCTTTTCTGAAAGTAGAGAATTATTTTGGGGACTTCTCCGGAGGTCCAATGGTTAAGACTGCCTTCCACTGGTCGAGGAGCTGAGATCACATGTGCCTCGAGGCCAAAAAGCTGTAACATAAAACAGAAGCAACATCTTAAAAAATTCAATAAAGATTTTAAATAAAATGATCCACTTCAAAAAATCTTTTTAAAAAAAAGATTATTTTGAAGTTAAACTGCCAACAATGAGCATTCAGCTCTCTGAAAGAAGAGTGGTTGGAAATGAACATTTTGGTGTGACCAATTTGACAGTGAAGATGGTTACCACGCAAAACCTTACACTGGCTTCTCATTGCTTTTTGTTTTAACCAATTTTCTCTTTGTAAACCACTGTCATAATAATTAAACTGATAGTGGTTGGAAATGCACACACGCATACATATAACCACACACATGCACACTTGCATTTCAAACTACTCCTAAATAATACTTCAGTAGATAAAGAGGCAGGGTTGCACTTAACCAGAATCCTGAGTCCCCTTCCTTCAACTAAAACTGCAGCCAAAAAAAAAAATCCATTTTCTCCAGTGGCTATGAGCATTGTGGCTTCCCGGTTCTTAACAGAGAACATCTGGCGCATGTGATTGTTTTCCTGCCTTATTTGCTTAGAGTCCTTATTTTCAACCTTTCTGAAACAGAAGGAAAGCTTGATTTTACTGCAGATTTTCCTTATGGGAAGCACTGGGGAAACTTCGATTGGCACACTTCATCATTATACAGAACAGTTGCAAATCTTAAATGAACATGTCAATTATTCATGACTCTAAGGCCCTGAATGCCAACTATACATTATTAATCAGCAGATGTAAATATTTTAAAACCCTGGTGAGAAACACATTCTGTGGAAGCACTTCTGCAGCAGAGTGGATAAACAGCAATTTCTACTGCAAAAGGTGGTGGCCACCCAACAACAGTTACGCAGATCTCCACACAATAGGGTTAAGAACATTGTTCGGAAGCTTTTTTTCCTTCTGCCCTTTTCATAAGGGGACTGTTTCCCATGCCACCACCATTAATTCCACATGCTTAACCTTTGCAATAACCAAATCTGTATTTGGTTCTTTCTAACCCTCTCTGCAATCTCTCTTAATTTTTAATCTCGAGTTAAAATAATTGCATTTTAGTTGACTTAAAGAGGGGTTCCATTCTAGTCAACATTTCATTATCGAAGCAAAATTGATTCCCCCCCCCCATTTCTGTACCTTTAATTTTCCTTACCTCTTGTGGGTGGCTAAAATCTTGGCCTTCTCTGCCTACGGAAGCGGAATTAAAAGTACAGAAACAGAGTCTGGAGGAAATAGAAAGGTGGCCTTAATTCTCAGCTGGTGGAGAGCGGTACACAGTAGGCGCACGCTTCAAGAACTGTGCCCCTCTGTAAGCGGAGTCCAGGGGCTTATATGAGGCCAGGGCTCGCAGCCAGGAGTTGGTGATGAGAAGCAAAGGTGACAGGATCTTGATTTCTTCCTCTTGCGTTGTTTCAAAGACAGTCACACCCTGGCATCAGCAACCCAGCAATTGAGTCTGGCAGTTCAGTGGCTCTTCAGCCTTCTTTCTGATATATAACTATGAGGGGAAGGGTGTTGCAAGGGTAAGCACCAGACAGGGGATGTATTTAGCGTAGAGTCAGAGGGAAAAAATGTGAACTGTGGCTCCTGCAGAGTTTGGGGCAGAAAAGCAAGCTTCATTACCGACATGCAGAGTTAGGAGAAGTTAAAGCAAAAATACCAGGAACGCTCAGGCCTGCTGACTGTTCTCGTCATCTTCTTTGTTCTCAGGAAAGTGCAAAAGAAAAACTCAGTCCTCTTTTATTCTTTTTCACAGCAACACTCTTGAAGGTGTTGTCGGTGACTCTGAGGTCCTTTCTTCATTGGTTAAGAATTTGGAGGCGAAGCCAAGAGGTGAAGTGAGAATTTATCTAAGCAAGGATACGCGTGCAGATGGAGATTGGGCAGGCAGGTGAGGACCCACAGGTCCACCCTGGGTTTCTTTGACAAGCCTGCCGCAAGGGGCATGCAAATGAAGGGGCGGGGTATTTTCTGGGAACAGAGGAGTTTGGGGGTCCCCTTCCCTGATTTTCATCCGAGCTCTGTCTTCCCAAGGAAAGGGGGGTTTTTGCCTTTCTTTAGCTTGATCAGAAGTGTCATAGGCATCAGTGCAGGATGAATACTTCTCTGTATAATCTTATCTTAATGACAGCACAAGGAGCGGAAGGTCACATCCCCCGTGGTACAGCCCCCCTTCCCCCACCTGTCTCTGTCTGCTGCTCAGACCCTTCTCACCAGAGTGGATGGTTTCCTGCCAGTCCGGATGCTCCAGCTTTGCTTTGTCTACCCTTGGACCCCCGCTGTTTACAAGACCTGTGATTTCCTGCCACCTGGCCCCTGCCCCCATTTCTCTGCTTTTACTTAGCTACTGGTTTTTCCAGTAGCCCTGTATGGATGTGAGAGTTGGACCTTCGGCTGAGCGCTGAAGAATTGATGCTTTTGAACTGTGGTGTTGGAGAAGACTCTGGAGAGTCCCTTGGACTGCAAGGAGATCCAACCAGTCCATCCTAAAGGAGATCAGTCCTGGGTGTTCATTGGAAGGACTGATGCTGAAGCTGAAGCTCCAATACTTTGGCCACCTGATCTGAAGAACAGACTCATTGAAAAAGACCCTGATGCTGGGAAAGATTGAAGGCAGGCGAAGGGGATGACAGAGGATGAGATGGTTGGCTGGCTCGATGGACGTGAATTTGAACAAGCTCTGGGAGATGGTGAAGGACAGAGAAGCCTGGTGTGCTGCAGTCCATGGAGTTGCAAAGTGTCAGTAACAACCTAGCTACTTGCCTGCTGGAACAAAGATGCTGCCCTTCTTCACCCGTTCCACCCTCCTCGGTCTTTAATTTCAGCTTCTTGGCTTTACCTGCTGTGGATATTTCCCTGTACCTCTCAGTGGGGATTAACCGCTCTCCCCAGTGATTTCATTTCAGCTTCCCCAGAAGTGTAAACTGTGAGCCCAGCGTCTTCTTGACCTCCCTATAGCTACAGTTGGTAGCGCACACTGCACACAGAAGCACCTCAGTCAGTATCACCTGAAGCCTGCTGAATGAAAGCATACATTCCACCCACCCTCAACGAGAAGCTGCCCACACTAGACCCAAGAAGAGCTTCTCTTCCTGTTTTTTCTAGGAAGCAGCATAACCAGATGACCAGGAGCCTTGGCACTGAAGCTGGTATGCATGGAGGTAGCGTTTGGCTCTCCTTAATGGGTTGCATGAGGTTTAAATGAAATGATCTAGAGAAACACTGGGTCCGTAGCAGGTGCTGCAGAAGTTGTAGCGTGTGTTGGTCATGCCCTGCTGTTATCATCATCTCTGTGAAAGCACGTTCAGGGCCACAGCCATAACAGTAGACATCTGCTGAGTCCCTTGGATCCCGAATGTCTGGAGACCCCACTTCTGCTAAACTCCTCACCTACCTTACCCTCCATCCAGCAGAAGCAGAGGCCCTGAGTGAAACCTTCCTTAGAGAAACAAACAAAAGCCCAGCTGGACTCCTTGAAATAGAGACTAAACATCCTAGCTGGTTACCTCTGGAGTTACCATGGCGACTTTCTCATTGTTTCTCATTATTAAAAGATGCACTATCTTATAGGAAAGAGTAAAAACACGCTGGGCTTAACGGTATTTATCATTATTTTATCAAAAATAAAATACTTAAGTACACATTAAATTTTACAAATTCTGTGCCACGGTGGAGAGTGCTCAGTCACTTCAGTCGTGTCCGACTCTTGCAACCCTACCGACTGTAGCCCACCGGGCTCCTCTGTCCCTGGGATTCTCCAGGCAAGAATACGGAGTGGGTTGCCATGCCCTCCTCCAGGGGATCTTCCCGACCCAGGGATGGAACCCACGTTTCCTGCATCTCCTTCATTGCAGGTGGGTTCTTTCCTGCTGAGCCCCTGGGATGCCCCAAGGTGGAGGGAGCAGTCCAGCAATCATGATCGTAGACTCTGGGCTACAAGCCAACCCTGTTACTCACCAGCGGGGTGACCCTAAGATGTTCTGGAATTTTTTCATGCCTCCGCTTCTTCATTGTTAAAAATGGAAGTCAATCTGTGTCTCTAGCTTATGAGAACTCTCAGAGGAGGAATTGAGTACGGTGAGATCCTGGTCGGTGGTATGTGCTACACCCAGATTAGCTCTGTGATTTTTAGTAACTCAGATCACAGACAGGAATTGTGTGCTTGTGGGCCACGTACAATACAGATCCAAGGCTCTTAAATTCCCTTTGAATCTTTATCAAAACACCATGGAGCTATTTTAAAAAGCAGGAAGACCCTTCTGATGAGTCACATTCCCAGTTTGAAAGAGTGGGTTTAGTAAAGCTCCATCTTTACAGCCTGCAGGACGTGCCCTGACACTGCCTTCCACAGGTCCTTTGTCAGCAAACGGATGCAAATCTTGCACTCTGTCTCGTAACGCAGTTGGTCTAATTTGGTATAAAATAATACTTTCTAATATTTTATTTAGAACTTAAAATTTCCCAAGAAATTTTCAGCAATGTTGAGGCTCCACAAAGCTACAGAACAAGCCAAGCATCTGTCTCCCAGTGATATCGACTTGACCGAAACCCCTTCAAACTGAACTTGACTTTCACCAAAAGGCCATGCAAAAGCAACCTCTAACAGCACCCTCTGAATTTTCCATGAAACTGTTAGATATGAGAACCGCTACAATGCTCAGCAATCCCATGAGTGTCCCCCAACCCCTTCAGAGCATGAGGTCAAGAAACTGAGAGTCCGTTCCTAGGCAGGTTGACAAGAAGTTGGAAGGTCCTGGAGGAGAGAGGGGTCTGGGGTTCTTTAGGAGGAAAGGACAAGCATTTTATTTTATTTTTCTCTACATTCCTTAGTCCTAGTTACATAAAATGTTTTTTTTTTTTTTATCTTTAAACCAGGAACTGATGTTTTTGCAACAAACAAATCAGTTTAAACTCTGTACTAAGGATTATATAACAACAATGTATCCAGCTTGAGGACAGTTTCTCCTTCCTGAAAAGCTTCTGACTAATCCTGATATTTTAGAATGCATATTGTGGGAGTGGGTCTAATAAGACCTTTACAACCTTGAGACATCCTTTTGACTTATTGTAACAACTAATTTAAAAAGTATCTAACTCCCTTGCTAACACAAAGGGGGGCACTCTCCGCCCCCCTTCTGATGTCTGTGTCAGAAGCTTCCCCTGCCCCTTTCATACTTTAATAAAACTCTGCTACACAAAAGCTCTTGAGCGATCAAGCCTGGTCCCCGGTCCCGAAGCTAAATCTTCTTCGGAAATCGTGAATCTGACATCTGACATCATTCACCACAAGCTATCAAAGCTTTAAAAAAAATTTTTTTTAGGTAAACTGGCTTCTTCCTGAGATATTCAGGGCTGATCCTGCCCCGCTGTCTTCAACATGCATCGAATGTCCCCTGTGCCTGTTGATTTGCTGGTGTTGGTACTATCTCCATCACTGTTGGACTTCTCTGGTGGCTCAGAAGGTAAAGAACCCACCAGCCAGGACATGTGTATTCTGATGACTGATACATATTGATGTTTGACAGAAAACAACAAAATTCTCTAAAGCAAACTATCCTTCAATTAAAAAAAAAAGAATAGATTTTTAAAAAATCAATTGGAAATATATACACAATCTAACAATTTGAGAATCATTTTAAAGAAGCTAGGTGCAAACACATTTTTGCATGATGTTACTATTTTGTGTATTATGAACCACATATTATTTTGTGTGTGATTTTAAAAATTAGCTGTATTTTTAAATAAATAATAACTTTTATTTTTGGATTTCCCAGGTGGCTCAGTGGGTAAAGAATCTGCCTGCAATGCAGGAGACACAAGAGATGAAGGTTGGATCCCTGGGTCAGGAAGATCCCCTGGAGAAAGACATGGCAACCTACTCTAGTGTTCTTGGCATGGACAAAGGAGCCTGGCAGGCTACAGTCCATAGGGTTGCAAAGAGTCGGACATGACTGAAACAACTGAGCACAACTTTTATTGTTAAAAAAAAAAAAAAAGAACCCATCTGCCACTGCAGGAGACCTAGTCTCGATACTGGAGAAGGAAATGGCAACCCTCTCCAGTATTCTTGCCTGGAGAATTCCATGAACAGAGGGGCATGTTGGGCTACAGTTAATGGGTCACAAGGAATCAGACATGACTGAAGCAACTAACACTCACTTTTCCATTGCTGTGGGATTTGCGCTACCTTCACTTTGTATTGATTAACTTTTATCTAATTCTCAATGCAAGTGCCACTATGTTACTTTTTAATATTTAATCTTTTCAAATAGACAAAGTGCTTTGGAAAATATGCCTTAATGGAAGCCAGTTCCAGACTCTGTATAGTTCAGAAAGAATATAATTGAGGAGGGTAACATGAGGAAATATTTAGGGCCACACGGTAGGGAGAGCTGGAGCAGTGCTGGACCTGCTTCTGGATGCTGATGAGAAGAAAGGACCAGAGCTATAATAAATGTCCCCGCTCTGACTTAATACAGAGATTCGGGATTTAAGGATATCGATCCTGGGCTACCACCTGAGACTCAGCAGAAAATAACATCTGATAGATTAAGCTTCTGCCTCTCTACGTGGCTAAGTAGCAGGTGGCAGCTTTGGGTCAATAGCCCGTGCTCCCACTGGAAACTTAGGACAGGCGTGGCTGGAGGTCTTACGTGAGAAGCAGCAACCTTTTGTAATCCCATTCCTCATCTTCACCTGGGCTGCCACTGGTGAACTTGATCCCAGAATGATGCCATGATTCACAGTCTGTTAATACAGATTTAAAAACATAAGTCAATAGAGAACATGGTCATGTCTCTTGGGGTTGGAGCAGAGCATGATTCCTACAAAGATGGATTTTATGTTAAGAATGTTTTTTGGTGGGGGAAGGGGGAGAGAAATCACAAAATATTTGCAAAGGATTTGGCTGGAAATGCAGACAGTAGAAACATGCTTTTCTTAAGTGTGATATTAATCTGGAAAATTACCAGCGTTGTGGACAATGGACTTCCAGGTAGTGCAGTGGTAAAGAATCCACCTGCCAATGGAGGAGAGGCAGGGGACTTGGGTTCACTTCCTGGGTCAGGAAGATGCCCTGGAGTAGGAAATGGCCGCCCACTCCAGTATTCTTGCCTGGAAACTTTCATAGACAGAGGAGCCTGGTAGGCTACAGTCCATGGAGTCACAAAGAGTCAGTGACTGAGTGACTGAGCAGGCATGCACACAGATAGTAGAAACATATTTTTCTTAAGTGTGATATTAATCTGGAGAATTATCAAGGTTACAGAGAACAGAAGAGCTCAACCCACCTGCCGCCCTCCAGGTTAGGCTGGAAAAACAGTGAACAAGGCATCATGGACCGACAAAGCCACAGGGTTTCCAAAAAATAAAGTGAGGGAGTGTTCACCTCAACCCCCTCAGGCTTAGACGGCTCACTCCTGGCCATTTGCAAGACTGGAGAAATGAAAAAGCATATTAATATTTATAAACAGACATTTTTTAGTCAAAAGTCAAGAAAGTAGACTGTGAGGAGGATCCAGGACATGACTATTTTCAAAACACAGGAAAGGGACCACTTTAGGTATAAACTTTATTCCCTCCACAGACAAAACATGATGTGTTCAGGTCACCGCCCTCATCCCTGGAGTGTGAGAGTGTTAGTAGCTCAGTCGGGCCTGACTCTCTGCGACCCCATGAACTGTAACCTTCCAGCATCTCTGGACATGGGATTCTCCAGGTAAGAATACTGGAGGGGGCAGCCATTCCCTTCTTCAAGGGACCGTCCCAACCCAGGGATCAAACCCGGGTCTCCTGCATTGCAGGTGGATTCTTTACCACCTGAGCCCCCAGGAAAGATCTCCTCAGAGCACGTTGACTCATCATTTCAGTATGGCACAGAGAGAATTTCCAACTGCTGGAATGGCACTCAGGCTGTGGGGGGACCTAAGAACAATATCCAAGATGCCCTTCTCATAATTGGTGTACATGCAAAAGTGCAAAATGGCCCTGGGGGATTATAGAAAGAACAAGAGGCCTCTGTTTTTCACATGAAATGAAAGTCGCTCTGCTGTGTCCGACTCGTTACAACCCCATGGACCATACAGTCCGTGGAATCCTCCAGGCCAGAATACTGGAGCGGGTAGCCTTTTCCTTCTCCAGGGGATCTTCCCAACCCAGGGGTTGAACCCAGGTCTCCTGCATTGCAGGCAGACTCTATACTGTCTGAGCCCCCAGGGAATATGGATACTCTGTATAACATGGATAACTATTGAGAACATACTGTATAGCGAAGGGAACTCCACTTAATGCCCCGTGGTATTCTAAATGGGAGGGAAATCCAAAATGGAAGCAACATATGTATACCTGTGGCTGATTCACTTCACTTTGCAGCAGAAACTAACACAACATTCAGTCCAGTCGCTCAGTCGCGTCTGACTCTTTGTGACCCCATGAACCGCAGCACGCCAGGCCTCCCTGTCCATCACCAACTCCTGGAGTCCACCCAGACCCATGTCCATGGAGTCGGTGATGCCAACCATCTCATCCTCTGTTGTCCCCTACTCCTCCTGCCCTCAATCTTTCCCAGCATCAGGGTCTTTTCAAATGAGTCAGCTCTTTGTATCAGGTGGCCAAAGTATTGGAGTTTCAGCTTCAACATCAGTCCTTCGAATGAACACCCAGGACTGATCTCTTTTAGGATTGACTAGTTGGATCTCCTTGCAGTCCAAGGGACTCTCAAGAGTCTTCTCCAACACCACAGTTCAAAAGCATCAATTCTTCGGCACTCAGCTTTCTTTATAGTCCAATTCTCACATCCACACATGACCACTGGAAAAACCATAATCTTGACTAGACAGACCTTTGCTGACAAAGTAATGTTTCTGCTTTTCAATATGCTGTCTAGGTTGGTCATAACTTTCCTTCCAAGGAGTAAGCGTCTTTTAATTTCATGGCTGTAGTCACCATCTGCAGTGATTTTGGAGCCCAGAAAGATAAAGTCAGCCACTGTGTCCACTGTTTCCCCATCTATTTGCCGTGAAGTGATGGGACCAGATGCCATGATCTTAGTTTTCTCAATGTTGAGCTTTAAGCCAACTTTTTCACTCTCCTCTTTCACTTTCATCAAGAGGCTCTTTAGTTCCTCTTCACTTTCTGCCATAAGGGTAGTGTCATCTGCATATCTGAGGTTATTGATATTTCTCCTGCCAATCTTGATTCCAGCTTGTGCTTCCTCCAGCCCAGCATTTCTCATGATGTACTCTGCATATAAGTTAAATAAGCAGGGTGACAATATACAGCCTTGGCGTACTCCTTTTCCTGTTTGGAACCAGTCTGTTGTTCCATGCCCAGTTCTAACTGTTGCTTCCTGATCTGCATACAGATTTCTCAAGAGGCAGGTCAGGTGGTCTGGTATTCCCATCTCTTTAAGAATTTCCCACAATTTATTGTGATTCACACAGTCAAAGGCTTTGGCATAGTCAATAAAGCAGAAATAGATGTTTTTCGTGAATTCTCTTGCTTTTTTGATACGTTGGATGTTGGTAATTTGATCTCTGGTTACTCTGCCTTTTCTAAAACCAGCTTGAACATCTGGAAGTTCATAGTTCACATATTGCTGAAGCCTGGTTTGGAGAATTTTAAGCATTACTTTACTAGCATGTGAGATGAGTGCAATTGTGCAGTAGTTTGAGCATTCTTTGGCATTGCCTTTCTTTGGGATTGGAATGAAAACTCACCTTTTCCAGTCCTGTGGCCACTGCTGAGTTTTCCAAATTTGCTGGCATATGGAATGCAGCACTTTCACAGCATTATCTTTCAGAATTTGAAATAGCTCAACTGGAATTCTATCACCTCCCCTAGCTTTGTTTGTAGTGATGCTTCCTAAGGCCCACTTGACTTCACATTCCAGGATATCTGGCTCTAGGTGAGTGATCACGCTATCGTGATTATCTGGGTCATGAAGTACTTTTTTGTACAGACATTGCAAAGCAACTATACTCCAGTAAAATTGATTTAAGAAAATGTTTGGGCATAAAGGGAAGCCAAAATATGGGACAACAGTTGAAAACAGGTATAAGATCCAGGGGGAAGATAGAAGAGAGAAAATATTACAGTGCAACAAGAATGATTAGGGGAGAACTGATGATATGGAAGGGGTGGGGTTCACTGGAGAAGCAAAGACTTTCTTTGAGAATTCAAGGTGAAGTGGGCAAGTGAAGAGATTTGCTTTTTTTTTTTTTTTTTAAATTTTTTTGAGACTTGCTTTTAAAAAGAGGGTTGACAAGATGGACCAAATGCAGGTAGAGCAGTGTGGCAGGGAAATCAGAAAAGTTTGAACATAAAGCTATCAATATTCAGTGAAGCTTGCTCTAAGAAACCTACAGGTTCATGCCCATCTCAGAGTCTGTTTCCCAGGGAACCAAACTGTCAAGAGCCACCTCGAAGCTCTAGTCAACACATCCAGGGCTCCAGCATGTGCCTGCACGTCCCCCTTAAGTTCCAGGCTCTGCATCTCTCCTCTCAGCACCCTTTCTAGAATGCGATTACATCTCAAACATAAATGTGATATTTTCCTTGTGGAACTCTGGATTTCCTCATCCCTACAACTCAGTCCTTGCCAAACTGCTTCATCTCAGTGAACAGAATCACCATTTACCAGACACTGAAGCCAAAAGTCTAGAGCTAACCTGCTCCTCTCTCCCAGGGTCCCCCTCTGACCCCCTTCCAGCCCCATTGGCCCCACCTTCCAAACAGACCTCAGGGAAGCTCACTCTGCCCTCTGCCATGCTCTGTGCTTAGTCGCTCATTCGTGTCCGACTCTTTGCAACCCCATGGACTGTAGCCCACCAGGCTCCTCTGTCCATGGGATTCCCAGGCAAGAATACTGGAATGGGTTACCATGCTCTCCTCCAGGGCATCTTCCCAACCCAGGCATCGAACAGGTCTCCTGCGTTGCAGGCAGATTCTTTACCGTCTGAGCCACCAGGGAAGCCGACTGAGTTCCAGCTGCCTTGGATTCCCACCTAGACTCCACAGCCCCGTAACTCCCCCCTCCTGCTTGTGTTCCTCCATCCTGTTCTCCGCGCAGCATCCCAACGCTAGCTGTAAAATATGGTTCCACTCCTGCAAACCACTCAGTAGCCTCCTGCTTATCCCCCCAGGTCTGAGGGTCTAAGAGAACCGGCTGCCCTTGAACTCCCGGCATCTCTCCCCATCCCCGCTTCCCTCAGCTCCAGCCACACTGGCTTGTGACTGCGCTTGAACACACTCTCCCTGCTTCTCACAGCCTCGGGGACACTGCAGGTGCTGTTTCATCTTCTGAGATGCTTTCCTGTCCAGTCTCTGCATGACCCTCTAGTTCTCTGGATCTTCGCCACCGTTCCCCGCCCCCCAGTCATTCTGCACAGAAGCTACCCGAGAGCATCCGCCTAAAACAGCCTCGGTGATCTGCCACTTGCTTCCTTGCTTCTTTCTTCATTATAGTCATATGGTGACCATTGCAATTTTCTTTTAAATTGCTTTTTTAAAAAATTGTATTTATTTATTTTTGGCCATGTGGCACGTCGGATGTTAGTTTCCTGACCTGAGATCAAACCCACACCCTCTGCATCGGGAACACAGAGTCTTCACCACTGGACTGCCACGGAAGGTCCTGCTCACTACTTTAAATTGTGTTGTTTCCTTCTTACCTGTCTTTCCCACCAGACCCTGAGCGCCCTGAGGATAGATGGGACAGATGTCTTGTCTCTGGTGTTTATTGCTGTGTCCTCTGCATCTAGAATAATTCCTAGCACTATTTTGCCCAATGCTTTGCAACCCCCAGACTAGCCCGCCAAACTCCTCTGTCCATGGGATTCTCCAGGCAAGAATATTGGGGTAGGTAGCCTTTCCTTTCTCCAGGGGATCTTCCCAACCCAGGGATTGGACCCAGCATTGCAGGCAGATTCTTTATCAGCTGAGCTACCAGGGAAAGCCCCTAGTACTAAAGAGATGTTAATTAATATTTACCAAACAAATGCATGAATAAACAACAGAATAGTTCCCATATTAAAATACTTCTAGAGTAGAGGTAAGAATTTGTGAAACCCAACCTTGAAATTATCCCAGGCCATGTTGTAGAACTTGGAGCAATGAATCTGTTCCACATTTAAATGTCTGAACAGATTTGAAGTTCCCTTTTGAAAAAAAAAAAAAACTTACAAATGGTGACCTTGTAAACTGCAGTGGTGAAGCGTGGTGCTGCCAGATTAAAAAACAATGTCCTGTTAAATTTGAATTTCAGATAAACAGAGTTTTTTAATATAAGTATGTACCAAGTGGTATTTGGAACATACCTATACTTTAAAATCCGTTGTTTATTTGAATTTAACTGAGGATCCTTTATTTTTATTTGCTAAATATAGACACCTAGTGAAATAGCCTCCCATCAAATAAACCATCATCTGCAACCCTGACATTTGTTGTTGTGGAATGTGTGTGTGTGTGTGCCCAGTAAGTAAGTCATATCTGACTCTCTGCGACCCCATAGACTGTAGCCCGACACACTCCTCTGTCCATGGGATTTCCCAGCAAGAATACTGCAGTGGGTTGCCATTTCCTTCCCCAGGGGATCTTTTCAACCCAGGGATCAACCCCACGTCTCCTGCATCGGCAGATGGATTCTTTACCACGGAGCCACCTGGGAAGCCCCTTTGATGTGGAAGACCTGTTATTTAAGTTCTTGCTCTAAACTTCAGTTGTGAAGTGTCAGGGAGGGAAATTCTATCAAAACCACACTCAGGCAACTAGTATCATGAAGAATGATTTAGAGGAAATGTTAACGATTTATTTTCCCAGGACAATTTTAGCTCTCTCTCCCTATGGAGTGAGTCACTAGAACATGTTACACACGAGAATTCCATTTACCTCAGATCCCAGCAGGATCACCTTCAAAGGATGAATCACGTGTCACGTGACCCTGGGCTTCCTCCCCACCCCCTCCAGGCTGCTCTTACTGTTCCATCCTGTTCCCTGGTCCAGGAGGTGGACCACGCTGAGGGCGCCCTGTTCTCAGACGTCCTGTTGGGCCGCCAGCAAGGAGCCGGTGGGGGGAGGTCTGTGGGTGGAGGAGAGGAAGGCGCTGCTCCCCTTGGCGTTCCTCCCGGGAGGAGGCTTGTGCTGGCTGCATGTCCCCACCGAGGGACGCAGCACCCTCAAGGTGGCCCTTCGGTAGGACTCTCTGCTCTGGCTTCCGTAAGCCTGGTCTCCCGGCTCCCCTTCTTGCCTGCAGGGGGTAACAGGCCACCCAGCCATCACAGTGGCCCTGAATCTCTGCATCCCGTGGCTTCAGCCTGCCCACATCCCTTTTGAGGGATGCAATGCAGGCAGGAAGAGGTGAGTCACCGTGAATGGGCCATCTGTGTCCCGCTGGGTTCCTGACCCGTACGCTCACCAAGGACCAGACAGACGAGGACACCTCTTTATTATCTCTGTATCTATTTACTGGGGACATCATTCATCACATTCTCCCTCAGAGTGGAATAGAGACACCACTGTTATTTTCCTGTGTGCTTCCTTTCTCTTCTTGGTCAGCCCTTAAAAGGAACTGCATCTGTTGGTCCGTCTGTATGATGGAGGAGGACAGAGGAGCAGAAACAAATGACAACATTATTATTCCTGAAGCACTTTTAAAGAGCAAAACAGTGAAACGGTTTAAAATAGCTTCGAAAGTGAACGCTGCTCCGTCGTGTCTGACTCTTTGAGATCCCATGCACTGTAGCTGCCAGGCTCCTCTGTCCATGGGATTCTCCAGGCCAGAATACTGGAGTGGGTAGCCTTTCCCTTCTCCAGGAGATCTTCCCAACCCAAGGACTGAACCCAGGTCTCCTGCATTGCAGGCAGATTCTTCACCATCTGAGCCACCAGGGAAGCCCTAAGATAGCTTCATACATGTTAGTCGCTCAGTCATGTCTTTCCCTTTGAAACCCATAGACTGTAGCCCACGGGGCATGGAATTTTCCAGGCAAGAATACTGGAGTGGGTTGCCATTTCCTCCTCTAGGAAAATAGCTTTGAAACGTGTTAAATAGTTAAATACTAAACACTTACTTTTATAGTTTACGTGCTTTAAACATTTGGAATTACAAATAATTGTACACTGTGATATCATCTATAGTTGTATAAAACAACCTGAATCGTATTACGAGACCTCTGTTAACTGTGTTTGTGTTTACCCAAGTAGGAGAAATAAATTGGCTGACTTCCAGGGGCGCATCTCAGTGTTGACTTTATTCTGTATCTTCGGGCACTACAATTCCACTGGGAGTTGCTGCCTCTGCAAAGCATCGCTTGTTAATATCTGGTCAGTAGCCCATTCACAGACCAAGATAAATCCAGCAAATTAAAGAAAAAGATTCCACAGTAGGCTTGTTTACCTACTGTGGGTCTTGCTGAACCAAAGTTCTAAGAAAGTTTAAACTTCCGATTTTAAAAAGTTATAAGGGTTTTACATAAGTCTCCGATATTTTGAACATATTTCCTAAATGTTATCTTATCTTGCCCCTTGTACATAAAATTTATTTATGTGTACGTTTAAGTACCTTCTCTTATAAAGTGTCATTTGTTAAATTAAAAAGTGACTACAGAAAGGTAAAGTGGCTTTGTTTAAAAGTAAATTCTGACTTTCACATAGGGTTACTAAAAAGGTATTAAGGTCTTAATGAGTGTATTTTTGGTCTACCATTTGATACTATTTTATAATTCACGAACTGTAGTCAAACATAACAGATATGATTTCCTTTTTTAATTTTGATTTTCTTTGAGTTTATGAAAGAAGTAAGTCTGTAAGTCATCTATTAATTTCTGGAAAATATGGTTTGAAGAAACTCTTCTGATGATTATGGATTTGTTAGTTTCTTTTTTATTTTTTCCCATCAGATTGTGCCTTATGCACATGAAAGTATTAATAAATTCGTTAGCTGCAAAAACTCAGAGATTTGTCATTCACTTGGGATAATTGACAAGCATGCAATCAAAATGCAGGTATTGGTCCCTTGTTCTGTGGAAACACCATTCTAAGGGATTGCCTTAGAGTTATTTATTCTTTATGCAGCATCATACGGAAGGTGGTTTTATCATCTCCAATTTTTACTTGAGGAAATCAAGGCAGGAAAGCTTAACTGGCTTATTCTTGATGTCATAGACAGTGAGGACCCTGAACTATCTCTTGCTGCTAACATTTAATCATTAATAACTGTCCTTAATAACTGCACCCATATAATTTTTATGTAAAACATCATACTTGGCCATACGTTTCTCTGATGCTACAGCCAGCTCAAGTGAGAAACACTCACTTATGTAAATTAATTCTGGTACTGTCCAATACACACACACATAAGATTTGACCACAGTACTATTTTATATATATTTTGATATGTGTATCATAGCACATGCATGCATAAATATGTGTGTATGCCAATGTAGGAGATGCAAGAGATGTGAGTTCAATCCCCAGGTTGAGAAGATTCCCTGGAGAAGGAAATGGCAACCCACTCCAGTATTCTTGAGTGAGAAATCCCATGGATATTGGAGCCTGACGGGCTACAGTCCATGGGGTCACAAAGAGTCAGACACGACTGAGCAACTGAACACACATATATCAATATAAAGACCCTGGGCAGGGAGCCATGGGACATTCCTGTGACTCTCTGCCAGGACCATTATTTTTCCTAGAGGAAGGTCTGTACCCGCAAAAGGGAGAGCAGATGTGACAATGTAGGGCCGTCACAAAACATAAAAAACGTGCCTCCCCAGCCACATCAGGTCTTCACGTGCCATGTAATTAAGGAACATTTGCATCTTCGTTCACATACTCTCTTTCACACCTTTGATGGGCAGGTTGTCTGCCAAGCCTCGGAAGTGGGGATGGGGAGGTGAGCATGCCAGACGCACCTGCCGGGGGGATGGAGCCTCACGCAGCAGGTGCATCAGACACGAGCCGTGCGGAAGCAGAGAGGGGGCATCTACCTTAGGGAGGGGAAGGATTTCCGAGTGGCCTCCTGAAGAGTGGAGAGCAGCTCGCGGGGGCACAGACAGGGTAAGGAGAGCCTTCCAGACCCACACGCCAGGAACTGGGCCGCCGATACCTTCCTCCTCTTGTGTTAAACAAGCCCCTTTCAACCCTCCTTCCGGCTGCGCTTCCCTCCAAGGAATACATTCTATGGAAACAATCGCAATGCCCATTAGAAGAGAGCAAGAGTCTGGAGGTGAGCTGCAGGCAGTGGAACATGCTGTCTGCGCTATAGGCTCCTGGGTTCTGATACAAAAACTGGGAACTGCACCCCATAAACATCTGCTGTGAGAAACGGATCTTTTAAAGTCTGGAGAAGTGCAATAAAAGGGAGGTTTTTCAGCAGGTTTTCAGAACTTTTAATTGAACTTTTTGAAAATAATCACTTTGGGTTCTAGGCACTATAAAATCAAGTATCACTGAAATAATTCTTATGCCCTGACATATTTATTGACCAAAAAGAGGTTAACCAGGTCAAGTTCTGTTTGCTCTTGCCAGAAATGTGTGCTATTAATAGTCACGTGTTTGCGTGTATATGGCTCACAGATGAAAAGCATATTTTGAAAGTGAATTTTACTCAAATGTAGGGCTGTTGGCTCTGAATTCCGTTTTCATCACTGAAATGTTTATATGCTGTGAGCACAGCTGTAACGTGGTCCAAACCTCTTCTCCCCCATGGAGAGCACTGGTTTTTATATCACCACTAATAGCTTGAAGATACCAGCAGAATGACATCTGTTTTCAGGCTTATATACATTCAACAAAGAGCAAGACAAAACATAATTTTCCTCTTCTTTGCAAAAGGAATTATAAAGGCGGGCAGTGCCTTTAAAATTGATCTATTTCTTGATTTTTCAACCAGGATCTTATCTATCCTTGCTCAATCTTTCCAAACATCAAAGACAAGGAAATATGATGTAAAGCTGAGTGTGAATTAACTATTCAATAAACCGTCACTTGTTTATCATACTAATTAAGGACTCACTGCAATTTGACTAGTGCTGAGCTGAAAACTACTTTCTGCTATATATGGTTCCAAGAATTAGAGCAGGTTTAAACAGAAAGACAAGGATAAGATTTCTAGGGCTAAGCATCTCCCTTACTGAGCAAAGGCAATCAGTTTTCAATTTACAACCGTTGCATCTATTCATTGATGAGTAGGCGGCCAAATCTATACCTGAAAAATTTCTGTCAATTCTCAATCAACTCTTTTGGTGCATTTAAAAGAAACAAAGCTCTGCTTCCTTAAGTAGATTTTAGAGGGAAAATACATGTAACATAAATGTTATCACCGTCAGTGGTACAGTTTGGCGGCCTGGATCCAGCGCATTCATCAGGCCATGCAGTCCTCACCCCTCTATCCGTGTGCGTGTGTTTCGATGTTTGTTCGCTTCTGTCTGCACAGGCTCTTCTCTAGCTGCGGTGTGTGAGCGTCTCCCTGCGGCATCCGCTCCCGTTGCGGCGCACAGGCTCTAGGCACTCGGGCTTCAGTAGCTGTGGCATTCAGGCTCAGTTGCCCTGCAGCCTGTGAGATCTTCTCAGGTCTGGAGTAGAACCTGCATGTCCAGTGTTGGCAGGCAGAGTCTTCACCGCTGAGCCGCCAGGGAAGCCCCACGCCTGTCTCTTAGAGTGGAACTGCTATGCCCAGTGAGAGAAGCCAGACACAAACCCCACAGACTGTATGATTCCACTTGTATGAAGCAACCAGATTAGGCAAACCTGCCGATAGAGAAAGCAGAGCCGCTTGGGGCCTGGGGTAGGGACCCAGTGGTGACTGATTGATGGGGATGGGGTTTCTCTTTGGGGTATTAAAATTTTCTGAAATGAGGCTTCCCTCATGGTCCACTCAGGGTCACTCTCCCGGGTGTCACCGAGAAAAGTGCCTAGTGGTCTTGGAGGCCCCGTGACTGAGTCATGTCATGTCGTCATTTTCTTTCACCAGCCCATCCAAGACCTCCCAGGCGCATTTGCGAGATCTAGTATATCTCTGGAACCGGAGACACAGCACCTGTGGGCAGGAGCTAACAGACAGGAGGACAAGCGAAGTCACCATCCTCTGCCTGCCCTGGGACTTAGGGCAGGCGGTGGAAGGTATCTCCTTCATCTACAAGCCGAGGGAATTAGAACAGGTGATTGCAAGTGCCTCATGGCGTTGAAACTCTCAGACAAAAAGAAAAAAAGTTTCCGGCTCAAATCTCTATGAATATCTCTTGAGTAAGTGTGAGTTAGAAATTTCTAAGTGAGAGACAGACCTCCTTCAGAAACCCCTGCTGGATTGAAATCGAATTTGTTTTAGCACCAAGTGGGCATCTTGCAAGAGAGGAGAGTCTTGAGGGCATGAGCGTGGCCCCTCGGCAGCTTGCGTGGATGGAGCGTGAGAAGTATGGAGCACATTGTGTGATGGACTTGGACAGGCCTTGGCCAGTGGACTGGGAAGGCATCCTTTGTCTTACAGAAGCGGTGATGCTGACTGAGGGCCAAGAAGGTGGCGGGCAAAAGGGACATTCTCAGGGGATGTGAGAATTTGCTGGGGATGTGTTCGGGACCACTGAGGTTGGGAGCAAGGCAAAGGTGAAGATGGTGTGTCTCCTCTAACGAGCTCTGGTCTTATCAGCGAGACTGACAGAACGTACAGTGACTGTCACCGACGGTTACGCACTTTGTGCTCCAGACCACCACACTCAGATGCTGGTGCACAAACGCACACACACACATGCACATACACACACGTACACGTGCGCGCACACACACATGAACGCTCACACACGTGCACACAGGCACACACACACACATGTACGTGCACACACACACCCCTTCCAGCCAACATTAGCACCCTCCACCGACAATCATCACAAATCTGAAGCCGTGGTTACCTGCTGACCGCTTACAACTGCACAAAATAACCATGACTTAAATATCAGAATCCAACGAAAATCCACAGTAAAGGATTAAATACAAACCTGTATTATCTAAGAAATAGAAAAAAGAGGAACTCCTCAGATAACTTACAACATTCTAAAGCAGGCTGAAATAACAAAGGTATCTTGATTTGGGAAAAGGAGGAAAGAGAATTCATGTCTGCTCCGTGGTCTCATGGTCCTCCTGGCGGCCCGGGAAGGAGTGCTGCCCACAGAGCCCTCGGGGTCTGGCCGGAGGGGGCGAGGCCACTGAAGTCATGTCCACTCGGGTGGGAGTCCAGGCTCCATGCTGCCCTGCAGCTCAGGGGGCCCCTGGACAGACGTCACGGGAGAGATCACCACGTGCTAAGAGTTCTCTGCAGGATTGGCGGGGCAGAGACAGAAAGCACCTCTGAGCGCATTGGCTGAGCCCACGATGCCTGAGCTGGGTGAAGTAGAAACTGTAAACCCGCAGGTGGCCCCCAGACCCGCCCCACCCCCAAGCCCACCCTTCCCAGGAGACTCAGGGGTGTCCTTCACCCTCTGCCAGGATGCTCGGCACCCCGAGGGGGTCTGAACACCCACCCCCCCGCAAGAGTGAGGTCTGCAACTCAACACACAGCTGGGGAGACGCGCAGCTAGGGACACACACGCTCGGGGCGAAACAAAACAGGATGAAAGAAAGGTGTGCGGCCCGGAGGCCCGTGTCAGTGGCCACAGGGCTCTAGAGCTCCCCCGGGAGAGAGACCAGTGCTCCCGCTGGCCTCTAAGCCACTGCACACCCAAGCGCGGCTCGGAAGCCCGGCCTACGCCTTGGTGACGCCCGGCAGGCCCCCTGCCCCGCTGAGGAGTCCCGAGGCTCCCCAGGTTGGCAAACAGGCAGATTCCTGCTCTCCTGGTGCTGTGTGGGTCCACCTCCCACTCTGTCCACAGAAGGGCTCGGCGCGCGCAAGACCAAACGGAAGATCACGTTCCCCTGTCCCAGTTCCTCTTTGTGTCACAGGCAGTTGTTCGCAACCGGCTTCTCTCTTTCACACACACACACACCCCCCAAGGAGTTGTATACACCCCCCTTCACACACACACACATCCCTTCTCTCTCACACCACACACACACACACACATGCACACACACCCCAAGGAGTTGTATACACCCCCCTTCACACACACACACACCCCTTCTCTCTCACACACACCCCTTCTCTCTCTCACACACACACACACACAAACTCACGCCCTTCTCTCTCACACACACATGCACACACCCCTTCTCTCTCTCTCTCTCTCACACACACACACACACACACACACCCCTACACCCAGGGCTGCACTCATCAGGCAGGCAGAGCTGCAGATAAAGGTCAGGTTTATTACAGCTGAGACAGAAAGAAACTCATTCCGCCTGCTACACTGTTCCATCTTCTCACCCGGATGCAAACACCGCTTAAACAGGCCCTGGTCCTGCCGCCCTCTCTTCCTGCAGGAGACCTGCGGATTTAAGAGTGGAGGAGGAGTGGGGGGAGGAGGAGGAGGAGGGACTCCTGGTGCCAAGAAAGCGCTTCTTCTACCCTGCTTAAGCGCAAACCTCTCCGGAGGCGGGCAGGTGGCGTCTCCCAGCTGGGACTGCTCATGAGAACCAAGAACCAAGATGGACATAGTTTATCACTGAAGTTTTGTGTTGATTAATTTTGTTATTGTTTCTCCTAATTATAAGATAAATATGTCTATTTTTAAAGATCTTGCAAAGCTCAGAAACATTACAAGAAAGCAAAAAGCACTCTGCACTCACATGATAGATTATTTTAAGGGAGCACAGGGCTCCCCTCAAATCTATGTTCACAGGAATATCTTATGTAAGGTTTAGAAAAAGCTGTATCAAATGCCTAACCTCAAGGATTTGCAAGGCAGCCCTTGCCTGTTAGGTATACTCTTTGCATGAACACACAGAGATGTCATTTACTAAACAGTCTTGCTGCAGTGTCTTTCTGAAAGCATGTTTCAGAAAGAAATACCCTTTCAGTGAAGTACCCTTCCACAGCTTTCGGAAAGGATATTTACTCAGGAAGCACCATGTGCCTGGGTGTTCTGCTAGGTCAGCAGTGAGCATTTGCATATTTGCCAATAAATCTGGTCCCTTCCAGTTCAACATTGCGCTCTATAATTACTGGCTCCCGCATGCTTTATCAGCACCCAGTCAGCCGTATCTGTTTGCGTGAGGTCTGCATCCCAGAGAGCCCATGTTGGCCAGGGGATGAAAAAAGGAATTGGAGAGAAATCAGATCTGAATGAAAGAGGCCAGTGGAGAAAACATTTCAAATGTTTTCCAGTATTAAAAAAATATGTTGAGGGCTTGAAATCACGCATTAAAAGCTGGATAAAGAGGCAAACATTTATCAATCCTTATTTAGGGAACAGAATCAAGGGGAGGGTGTGTCTGGGAGAGGAGACGTGGAGGAGAGGTGGGTGATGACTTCAAATTCTGGCGGAGATGAATGTGATCACGGGGGTGATTCTGTGAAGCTGGCTACAGAGGGAGTGTGTGGATGGGGGGCAGGTGTGCGGCAGAGTCACTGTGAGCTGTACCTGAGGGGTAGGTGGGACTTCAGATAACTTTCCCAGAACCACCGGGAGTTGAGGCTGGAGCTCACGACACAGATCGGGACGATAAGGACAGGTTTGGGAGTCATAGTGGGTCCATTCTCAGCAGGGGGTGAGACCAGCCCTGCGGCAGAGTCTATTGGGCCTGGAAAACCTCAGCTTGCAGAGTCAGACAGGGCAATAGTGCATCCCAGGGAGGGACATTCCAGAACACGGGGAGAACACTGCCTGCCACTAGGGTTACTCACCCCTGATGAGAAAAGGCAGAAAACCCCCCTGGCTTCCACCGAATGTTTCCGTCATGATAGGAAGTCCTCCCAATAGTCCCTTCAGGGGTGTGTTGGGGACTGTGGTCAGAAGCCAGAAGCAGTTAGTTGAAAAAGGGACAAAGAAACTCTATTCTCATTAATTCCTCCAGGTGGTTAAGCCCAGATGAGAAGATATGGAAAAGCTCAAAAGGCAGAGAAAAAGCCAGGATCCAGGGGAGACTTTTTTTTTTTCATGGAAGGATAAACACATCTTCTAAGCTGAGAGGGAAGTGACTTGTGGAAAGGTGTGAATTTGGAACACGGCACCCGAGGGGGATTTAGAGCCCCCAAATCTAGAGTGAGATCTTAGTGTGTGACAGGTCATTGGTGAAACACTGGCTTCTTGGCCATGTAACTCCTCTCAAGAAGCTTTAATTTAATAAAAGTTAGGGGGGAGAGGTTTTCATTTATGCCAATGAAAATCTTTTCATTGGTCCTGGAAAGGTACATGGGTTTCTGAAGTTTTCTTCTCTATCTCTTACTCTTTCTAAATCTATTGATGGAAAAACAGATGGAAATATAAATATATACGGGAGGGATAAACAGATCAAGAGATGGATTGGTGGATAGATAGGCGTTAGATTGACAGAGGGTGAACAGGTCAAGCCTTCTTGGAAGTAACGAATTGACAAGTTGCTGGCAAACAAATCAGTGTACTTGAGTCCTTAGAGAGTCTGTATCTTTGGATTGCTTTCAGCGGAATGTAGCTGGTTGACTAGGATTGCTGACAGAAAACAAACCTAGAAGCTGGGCATATCTGGGGCAAGGCTCTTTGAAAAATGACACAGAAGTTAAATAACCATCTCAGTGTAAAGTGGATGTCTCATAACTAAATGCACCCTTTCAGCCTGGAAATGTGGATCCATATCCTATTTAAGGGCTTTATACACGTTAATCATGGAACGATGCAAACCAAACGGGGTCCCCTTTTTCTGCTCAGCCTGTGTCCTGCGCTCCCGTGTAGCTGGGAAATTAGGTAACACTGCTGACTCCTAGGAGTTGAGTTTCAAACCCAACCCTTTGTGTTATCTCAAGTCATCAAGAAATAACAATTACCACAAGTACTTAGCTTATATTAAATTCTCACACAATCAATATTATGAAACAGGCTAAGCCCTAAAACAAAAACATGACCCAATATTATCCTTGTAAAATTTTAAAAAGGCATTTCAAATACTGCGCTCTGAACGTTTTAAGTGACAGGTGTGGTACAGTTAAATGTCCCCATGGAGCATCTTGTGCCATTTTCTCTGTAAAAATATACATTCAACAAGGTCTGGTAATTTGCTGTTGTTTAGTCGCTAAGTCATGTCTGACTCTTTGAGACCCCATGGACCATAGGCCGCCAGGCACCTCTGTCCAGGGGATTCTCCAGGCAAGAATACTGGAGTGGGTTGCCCTTTCCTACTCCAGGGGATCTTCCCTACCTAGGGATCGAACCTGCGTCTCCTGCATTGGTTCAGTTCAGTTCAGTTCAGCTCAGATACTCAATCGCTTAGTCATGTCTGACTCTGTGATTCCACGGACTGCAGCATGCCAGGATTCCCTGTTCATCACCAATTCCCGGAGCTTACTCAAACTCAATTCTCGAGTCAGTGATGCCATCCAACCGTCTCATCCTCTGTCAGCTCCTTCTCCTCCTGTCTTCAATCTGTCCCAGCATCAGGGTCTTTTCAAATGAGTCAGTTTTTCACATGAGGTGGCCAAAGGATTGGAGTTTCAGCTTCAGCATCAGTCCTTCCAATGTTCAGGACTGATTTCCTTTAGAACTGACTAGCTTGATTTCCTTGCAGTTCAAGGGACTCTCAAGAGTCTTCTCCAGCACCACAGTTCAGAAACGTCAGTTCTTCAGCGCTCAGCTTTTTTTATGGTCCAAATCTCACATCCATACATGACCACTGGAAAAACCAAAGCCTTGACTAGACGGACCTTTGTTGGCAAAGTAATGTCTCTGCTTTTTAATATGCTGTCTAGGCTTATCATAGGTTTTTTTTTTTTTTTTTTTCCTTTCAAGGAGCAAGCGTCTTTTAATTTCATGAATGCACTTATCATCTTCAGTGATTTTGGAGCCCCCCAAAATAATCAGTTACTGTTTCCATTGTTTCCCCTTCTATTTGCCATGAAGTGATGGGATCAGATGTCATGATCTTAATTTTCTGAATGTTGAGATTTAAGCCAGCTTTTTCACTCTCCTCTTTCACCTTCATCAAGAGGCTCTTTAGTGCCTCTTTGCTTTCTGCCATAAGGGTGGTGTCATCTGCATATCTGAGGTTATTGATATTTCTCCCTGCAACGTCAATTCCAGCTTGTACTTCATCCAGTCCAGCATTTGGCATGATATATTCTGCAAAGAAGTGAAATAAGTAAGATGACAGTACACAGCCTTGATATACTCCTTTCCCAATTTGGAACCAGTCTGTTGTTCCATGTCCAGTTCTAACTGTTGCTTCTTGACCTGCATACAATTTCTCAGGAGGCAGGTAAGGTGGTCTGGTATTCCCATCTCTTGAAGAGTTTTCCACAGTTTGTTGTGATTCAGACAGTCAAAGCCTTTAGCATAGTCAATGAAGCAGAAGTAGATTTTTGGGGGGGAATTCTCTTGCTTTTTCTATGATCCTGCGTTGGTAAGTGGATTCTTTATCACTGAACCAACAGGGAAGCCCTGACATATTAACAGTGGTGCCTAAAGGACAGAAAATGTTGGTGTCTTCATGAAATACATTGAGATATATTTCATTTCATCTGATTGTTATAAGGCTAGGTTCAGGTTTTAATTGAAAGATGGTCTTGCTAATAAAGCATCTTTTTCTACTTCAGAATGATTAACATTTACGTTAAGCTAATACAAATGACACTGTGGGATACAGATGTAGGAGAAGTGGTGATAAAGATGCAATTAGCCAGGGTCTCCTGTGCACAGAAAGCAGAAACCAAGATTAGAGAGGAAATGTCACTCCTCTGCTCACGGGCCTCACGCCTCAAAGCCTGCTGCTCTGGAGCCGATGCACCAGATGTCTGTCCGAACACGGGACCCCAAATGAGCCCATGCAAATTTGGGAGAAGAGAAACTTGTAGTGATTTTTTGGGCTCCAAAATCACTGCAGATGGTGACTATAGCCATGAAATTAAAAGACACTTTCTCCTTGAAGAAAAGTTATGACCAACCTAGACAGCATATTAAAAAGCAGAGACATTACTTTGCCAACAAAGGTCCGTCTAGTCAAGGCTTTGGTTTTTCCAGTGGTCATGTATGGATGTGAGAGTTGGACTATAAAGAAAGCCGAGGATCGAAGAACTGATGCTTTTGAACTGTGGTGTTGGAGAAGACTCTTGAGGGTCCCTTGAACTGCAAGGAGATCCAACCAGTCAGTCCTAAAGGAAACCAGTCTTGAATATTCATTGGAAGGACTGAAGCTGAAACTCCAATACTTTGGCCACCTGATGAAAAGAACTGACTCATTTGAAAAGACCCTGATGCTGGGAAATATTGAAGGCAGGAGGAGAAGGGGGATGACAGAGGATGAGATGGTTGGATGGCATCACCAACTCAATGGACATGAGTTTGAGTAAACTCCGGGAGTTGGTGATAGGGAAGCCTGGCGTGCTGCGATCCATGGGGTCACAAAGAGTCCGACATGACTGAGTGACTGAACTGAACTGAACTGAAACTCATAGCGGGGGGACCATCAAGGACATGTTCCAGATGAAGTCAGTCCTACAGAGTCAGTCCTACAGAGGCTGTGGGAGGGGCTTATCCGTACCTCTCTGTGACCTCCCAGACAGGTTCTGGTCCAAGTAAGCTGTGATGCAGAGATAAAGCCAGCCCTTTAACCTCCGTGTCCCGCATGATTCAGTCTGGCTGTCTGCAGTCTGGCTGTCATGGTGGGAATCCTGAGCCCTAGAGAGTGGGTCTCTGTCCTTCAGCAGATTGTAGGTGATGACTCAGCAGTTTTCTCAGGTCCGCATGGGAGACGCTCTGCTCATATCCTGCTGCACCTGTGGTTCCCTGTGGGGTCTCTGCAGG
This sequence comes from Cervus elaphus, assembly GCF_910594005.1. Lineage (NCBI taxonomy): Eukaryota > Metazoa > Chordata > Mammalia > Artiodactyla > Cervidae > Cervus > Cervus elaphus. Next base: position 67,345,113 of record NC_057839.1, read on the forward strand.
ATGGACCACGTGACAGAGCCACAGAGACACGGGGCCCAGGGGAGTTAGGGTAAGTTCTGAGAGAGGCCTTTGTTCTTTCTTCCATCCCATGGTCCAGCTTTAAACCCTCAGAAGAGGAACATGAGCTAATGCATTTGTAGGAGTGTAAGAAGCCTTGTGGGCTTCCCAGGTGTGGTAAAGAACCAGCCTGCCAAAGCAGGAGGCTCAAGAGATGCGAGTTCGATCCCTGAGTCGGGAAGATCCCCCGGAGGAGGGCCTGGCAACCCACTCCAGTATTCTTGCCAAGAGGCTCCCATGGACAGAGGACCCTGGCGGGCTACCAGCCACGGGGTCGCAAAGAGTCAGACACGCCTGAAGCCACTTCGCGCGCAGGCACAACAAGGCTTGTAGTAGCGCACTGGCAGTGAGGGGCTTGATGTCGGCCGGCATCAGCGCTCAGCTGTTTCCCATCGCTGACAAATATAGATTCCAGCAAATCTCATTTCACTGTGTTAGCTGACAGTCCAATCACACAATTTGGCAATCTGTGAGGGCTTCTCAAGCCATCAGTTTGAATTAGCCAAGCTCTTCATAAGGTTTATGCTAATTTAAGATTTGGGGAAGATGAAAAAGAGCCTAAGTTTGTTGACAAGTGTGAGAGGAAAAATTATTCTGACACGTGTTAAAAATGGCTAGGAAGACTTAATCTGAGGCTATTGCAATGGGGGGATACCAACTAAAAATTGTCATCCCCCATCTGGTTCTATAAGAACAAAGCCACTGGTCACAGCAGGCCCTGACCATTAACACACCATGAAAGGACTCCAGAGTGGAGATCGGGAATGAGGCCCTCTGTGCTCCGGGAAACTGGAAAGACAGGCCTTCAGATAGCTAGATACTTTCAGGAGACTTTATGAGCCCAAGTTCTTGCATCTTCTCATACCGAAAAAAAAAAACACTAAGATCACCAAAGGAGACATCTGTTTCTTGTGACTATCTGCAGTTCCGTTCAGTCGCTCAGTCATGTCCAACTCTTTGCAACCCCATGGACTGCAGCATGCCAGGCTTCCCTGTCCATCACCAACTCCCAGAGTTTACTCAAACTCACGTCCTTTGAGTCAGTGATGTCATCCAACCATCTCATCCTCTGTCGTCCCGTTCTCCTCCTGCCCTCAATCTTTCCCAGCATCAGGGTCTTTTCCAGTGAGTCCATTCTTCACATCAGGCGGCCAAAGTATTGGAGTTTCAGTTTCAACATCAGTCCTTCCAATGAGCACCCAGGACTGATCTTCTTTAGGATGGACTGTTTGCAACCTTCTGCCAAAATGCGTGCTTCACTCCTTGTACACCCTTCACTAAAACCACAGGTTCACAGAGGTCCCTAAGAAAGGGTGTGCCCGGGTTTGGTCTGCTTATGGTCCCTCTAAGTCTATTGCCAGAGATTTTGAAACCACGGGGCTTTAATGTTTTACAATTTTTGTAGCCTATGAACTTCTGCCTCCTTGTAGCTGTGTCTGTCTGGAGCTACATCGTCACTGCAGATCTACCTCAGTTGTCACCTGCTTCAGTCTTCTTGTTGGTGACCTGCTCACAGTCCTGCAGCTGATAGTCAGTCTTAGACCAATGCTCCAAACACTCCATCCACTGCTATGCATCATTCTGGCTAGTTTTTGTTTATAACTGTCCTGGGCTGCAAGAGAAGCTGTATTAGAAACTGTGAAGATGGTGTTTGGCTTTTGCTTCCCCTGACAATTTCATGACAATACTTAAAATTTTTGTTCATTTTGGTAGTGAATCTCACTGATAATAAAAATACCTAGAAATCAATTGGTTGATATTAATATACCTGTGCGTGGATGCTCAGTTGTGTCCAAATACTTTGCCAGCCCCATGGACTGTAGCCTGCCAAGCTCCTCTGTCCATATGATTTCCCAGGCAAGAATACTAAAGTGGGTTACCATTGACTCCTCCAGGGCATCCTCCCGACCCAGGGATCAAACCCACATCTCCTGCATTGGCAGGCAAATTTTTTTACCACTAGTGCCACCTGGGAAGCCTCATTAGCACCATTTTAATATGCTATAAAAATCTTCTGCAGTTCATACACAATTATTTTAAATACATGATTTGTAACATTCTTTGACCAACTACTTGAATAAACTTGAGTGTTTCTGCTCTCCTAATGAAAAAGGATGTCATGAAAATGCTTGCCTCTGCATCCTCTGGGAATACTTCATAAAACCCCATGCAGTGAAGACGGAGGAGTGGACGTCCGTCTGTGGCACATGCCATGGGGGAGGGGGCTCCTGGCATCCAGGCAGACACGTGGTGCCCCAAGGAAGTGAGGGGCCTGGCCTGGGCTCCCGCAGCTCTCCACCTGAATCCACAGAAGAGTCAGTGCAAATGGAATCAGATCCTTGAGGCTGAGAAATAGTTCTCCAGACAAATTGCCTGTGAGCACACCTGGCAGGTTAAGTTATGTCAATACTCGGTACTGCTTCTGAATATTTCAGGTTACGATGTGGATTGAAAACACAGCTTTAAATACCAAGCTTTAGACCTTCCTGTTTTGAGAGTGAAATGCTCTCATCATTTTTTAAAAAGTAGTGTGGTCTTTTTGTTGCTGTTTTTAAGAAGAATTGCAGGGGACTTCCCCGGCAGTCCAGTGGTGAAGACTTCACCTTTCAATACAAGGAGTGTATCGATCCCTGGTCAGCGAGTTAAGATCCCACATGCCTCAGGGCCAAAAAAAACAAAGCTTAAAAAAGAATATTGTAACAAATTCAAGGCTTTAAAATCATTTTTAAAAAGATGAATTGCAGGATCCCTTAGTTGGGGTGATGTAATTGTCTCCTAACTATTGCTGAGGAAGAGCATGAAGGTTCTGGGTGAAAACGTTCTGGGTGAAAAATCAGATATTACTAATATCTGATGCAGGAACCTCAGCCAGAGAGAACCACACTTGTTCAAATATCAAGGATCTGTACAGCCCAATGTTAGCAATCTTTGATGAAATAACCTAGTGTGTGCTGGGCCCTTTACACAGTGATTCCACTTAACCATTGTAACAGATGCATAAGATCATTATTAGTAACCATATTTCACTTAAGAAGAAAATATGCATTATGGAAGTTCATTTGCCCACTGATCTCCTAGGAAAGACATTGTCCTGATTAGACCTAACCCCAGATGATCTGAGAAGTTCAGAGTCTGATCTTCTGCCCAAACATTTCATTGTCTCACCTCTGCACATAAGACAAACATCTTCTCAAGGGATTGTTCTGCTAGAGGACCCTAAGAAAGGATGTGTCCCAAGTTTGGTCATGCAAGCAATTCAACATTGCTGAGCACCTGTTCTGATCTCAGGACATTTTCACACCAGCTTTAAAGTCTAAGGTTCAAAACACAAATGGATACAGGACAATAATGGTTCAGTTATGTAAGAGAGGTGTGAAGCCCTGTGGGAATTCACAGAAGGGAGATTAGTGTCTAAAAGGACAAGGGGGCTGCTGGAGGCTGTAGGAGACCCTCTTCATGAAGGGACAATCAGAGGCAAAGTGTACTCTTAAAAAGTACTCTTGTTTAAAAAGAGATACTAAGCAGTCCAGTCTTCAGACAGACCTCTCATTAAAAATTTCAAAATAAAAAGAAATCAAAACTATATAGACTATCAATTCATAGTCTGACCTTAGTGGATAAATGGCAATTTTCTCTTGTGATTTCCACATTCTCATAGTTACAATATATCTTCAGACATTGGTATTACAATATTCAGTGACAAAATCATTTACCCTAAGGAAACAGTAACTCACAGGAAAGCTTCAAGGCATCGTTTATTAGCTCTCCTAGCGTTACACAGAGTGCACCTGCTCTTTTTCTCTTATCTCAGGTACAAGATGTTATTGTCTCTAAATGTGAGGTGTGTTCTGAGAGCTTGTAGATAACAGAGCAAGACAAGAAGCCACTCAGGCACCCCAGCCCCACCCTGCGGTCAGGCACCCACCCCTGTGTCAGTTACTCATTGCTGCATGACAACCATCCCCAAACCAAGGCTTTAGAACAAGATATCTATCTTCGCTCCCATGTCTGTGGGTCTTCAAGGGTTCTGTGAATCTCCAGTGGGCTGGGTATGGATGGCACTGCTTCCCACACCAGACCTGTGGTCCAGGTCCACCCACACATCTTCCTCGGGAGTCAAGGCTGAAAGCCCAGCAGTCACCATGGGAACAAGTTTTCATGGCAACAGCAGAGACCTGAGATGCTGAGAGGACATCTGTGAGACCTCCTGTGATGAGAAATGGAACTCCGTCACTTCTACGGATATACCGTCAGGTGAAGCAAACCCCGTGGCCAAGTCCAACATGAAGGGGCAGGGAAATGCACGCCGTCTGTGAAAAGGGCAGGAGTGTGTGGATGCACAGACGGCTGAGGAGCTGGGCACACACTACAGTCTACTGGAGCCTTTACGACATAGCTCTGACCTCACTGGTTTGTGATTTTCTGATTGCGCATGGTAAGCTTTATGGTTTGCTTTATTTACCACCTTTATTTACTTGTTATAAAGGATGTCTCTTAGTACATAAACGCACCCTTACTATATGGCTTAAAATGCTAAAATTATATACCATTAAGACTAAGAGTTAACTTCTTTGATGAGGCTTTGTAAATCCTAGAACTATAGTTATTGGTCAGATTTATTCTATTGCACTTACCAGTGCATCTCTCCAGTGAGACATGAAGAGGCATCTAACCCACCACTACTATGTTTTTTCTTTAATACTTTCAATAATAAGGGTACCTTCTTTCTCTGAGATTATGAAATGTGTCAATCTTCACACCTCGCCTGGAAGTGATACCATCACAGGGCCAGGATTCCATGGGCCATAGAGCAGGTACCAGCCAGCATTCCTGGGAAGTCTTCCCTGGCATCTTTCCACGCCTGAGGAAGAGTCCCAGTTCTGTACTTGTGGGCTTGTTGTAACTAATGAGATAGGGTTTCTGACATGTCCATAATCAAACTCATGTTCCACTGGAAAGGATAAAGAACTCTTATTGACCCTATGTAAATAATTACATGATCAGGAAAAGTAAACATGATTTGTAAAAGTCGCTTAGTTGTGTCTGACTCTTTGTGACCCCATGGACTGTACAGTCCACGGGATTCTCCAGCCCAGAATACTGGAGTGGGTAGCAGTTCCCTTCTCCATGGGATCTTCCCAACCCAGAAATCAAACCCAGGTCTCCCACATTGCAGGCAGATTCTCTACCAGCTGAGCCACAGGGGAAGCCCAAGAATACTGGAGTGGGTAACCTATCCCTTCTCCAGCAGATCTTCCCTTACCCAGGAATCGAACCAGGGTCTCCTGCATTGCAGGTGGATTATTTACTAACTGAGCGATCAGGGAAGCCTAAACACGATTTAGTAAAATTGATCACCTTAGAGTTAACCACTGGCATCATTTTTTGAAAAGGTCTGTAGACACAGACAATTAACATATATAAATATTTTCTATTAGAATCATTATACTTAAGTGTGCAAGCCATTTATTAGCATATATCTTATATATAAGAACTTTCATAAAGTTTTTTTTTTCTTTTTTCTCAAGTCTGAGGGATTAGTTGAAACACGATGTTATTTAAAGAATGTGTCATTTCACTCTGTATGACTACGGGCTCTTAAATTGCACTTTACAAATAAATGAAGAAGAGACAAGATAGCTTTTCATGTGCTCATTAAAAACATTTAATCATGATTAAATCCATTCTTGAGTCCGCTGCATGCTGCATCCTCTGTAAATTCTTTCTGATGACTTAATGTTGAGCAGATGACTTTCACAAAGTCATCTGTTTGGGCAATGAGACCTGGGAGCTGTCGCTCAGTCCAGGATGGGACACCTGTCCCGGTGTTCCTTGGGACACTGCCAGCTTTCACGGAGATTTCTGAGTCCTTGAGCAGGATCCCTGTAGTGGGAATGGCCAGGAGCACCTCAGAGTTTAGTCATTTATTGCAGCTTTTGTATGTTTCCCAGAAGATCCCAGGGCTACTTGTCACATACAGTCAGGCCTCGAGGCGAGTGTTAAGGGAAATGAGAAAACACCTTCGGACAGGGCTCAGGGTGGAGAATCTGCTCTGGTAAGCTGACCACAGCAGCCGTATCGAGTGGGGGCGAGCAGGGCCTCTTCAGAAGGGCGTGAGTAATCAAGTGAGAAGATTAAAGCCAAGGCTAATCTCAGCTGGTGGACCTATGCAGGTCTTGAGGACGCTGCCACAGACCCCAGAATATTTTCATTTATCCTGTCAGGCCAGCAGGCTGATCGCTCACAAGAGACAAGTGTATGTGAGCATCCAAACTCAAGTGGGTGACGTTTTATTTCTTCTGAATAACCCAGAGAGCAGGTTTCACTCTGTATTGTCCCTGCTGTCTTATGGCTGGTTCGGTAAACAGTGGAGCTCCAACAACGAGCGGGGCTAATTAAAACCCAAGCATGGGGTGCTGCGGCTGCGTGCATGTGCAGTCACTCAGTCGTGGCCAACTCTGAGACCCCCGTGCACGGTAGCCCGCCAGGCTCCTCCATCCATGGGATTCTCAGGCAAGAATCCTGGAGTGGGTTACCATTTCCTTCTCCAAGGGTTCTTCCTGTCCAGGGATAGAACTGGGGTTGCCAAAAAATACCACTGAGGCGATTTCCCTGAGGTTACTGCCTGCTGGCTGGGAAGAGAAGCGTGCCTCTCTCAGATGGCACAGCATCAAAGGTGCTGGGCAGGTAAAGCTGGAGACCCAGACGTCACCAAGTCAGTCAGTTCAGCCGCTCAGTCCTGTCTGACTCTTTGTGACCCCATGGACTGCAGCATGCCAGGCATCCCTGTCCATCACCATCTCCCAGAGTTTACTCAAACTCATGTCCATTGAGTCAAGGATGCCATCCACCCATCTCAACCTCTGTCATCCCCTTCTCCTCCTGCCCTCAGTCTTTCTCAGCATCAGGGTCTTTTCCAGTGAGTCAGTTCTTCACATCAGGTGACCAATGTGTTGGAGTTTCAGCTTCAGCATCAGCCCTTCCAATGTATATCAGGACTGATCTCCTTAAGGACAGACTGGTTGGATGTCCTTGCTGTTCAAGGGACCCTCAAAAGTCTTCTCTAGCACCACAGTTCAAAAGCATCAATTCTTTGGTGTTCAGCTTTCTTTATAGTCCAACTCTCACATCCATACATGACTACTGAAAAAAACAAAGCTTTGACTAGACAGACCTTTGTTGGCAAAGTAACGTCTCTGCCTTTCAATAAGCTGTCTAGGTTGGTCATAAGTTTTCTTCCAAGGACCTCACTAAGAGGGCCCCTGTTTCAGTTACTTAGCATACAGAACAGATTCTATTGTCTTCCCAAATCTATAATGGTTTAAATCAATCAGGCTACCAATCAGAAGCTTGTCTTATTTTTGCAAGCAAATTAGATGATGATGAGATTCTTGTGCTCAGTCTTGTCTGACTCTTTGCAACCCCATGGACTGTAGCCCACCAAACTCCTCCATTTATGCAATTTCCCAGGCAAGAACCCTGGAGTGGGTTGTCATTTCCTTCTCCAGGGGAGCTTCCCAACCTAGGGATCAAACTCAGGTCTGTTGCATCTCCAGCATTGGCGGGTAGATTCTTTACCACTAGCACTCCCTTGGAAGCCCAAACAAATTAGGCATACTGCTAAATCTAACACCCTATCCTACCACCAAAATGAACTTCTCTATGTAGATATTCCACCCATCTCCATAGTTTAAAGTGGAGATGAGAACAAGTGATTTTGTAACCTATATAATAAAACAGAGTATTTGGGCCCCAGTACATTTTTGTCTTGATGTTTGAGATGTCAGGATATTTTCTGATGAAGTCAATCAAATAATTTGAAATCCCTGTGCATTCTTGTGCTGTTCAGATATCTAAATCTGAAGACTCAATTTATCTGGAAAATGTCATGTAGTTGGAGCAAAGAAGAGTGATGGTAGCTTTGAGCAAATTCAGTTTAATTCAATCAATATCCTCCTCCACTGAAAAGGAAAGGTTCAGTGTTTAAGTTAACCTCCATAGTCTTGATGGATGATGCTCCTGAGCCCCAAACAGGAGGAATCCATGCCATTTATAAATGGTAGTCTCCACAACATAAATAATTGCTGTTTATACTCTGGGGTATCCAGGGATATCTGAAGACTGATTTGCCATGTTATCTTATACAGGCTAATATGGCAGCAATATTAACTATAAACATATTGCAAATCTACTAACTCATAGATGACTTTTACTCCCAGATCTGCCCTGTATCTTTGTGGATCCCAGAAGATGCTGTCCTATTCCTTTCACTCCAAAATAATACTGTCACTTACATCTTAGAAGCAAAACAGTAGCAGAAAAGAATCTCTGCATCAAGTCAGTCAGTGTACGAATACAATAATGTCTCCAAGAACCACAAAGCCGGCTGGGATAGCCAATGATATTTTATTTATAAGCCTGTCACTTTCCATATCAAAAAAGCCTGATGAATGGACCACTTAGATGTCCACTGTATTTGAGGGGCTACAGAGGCCTGGGGCGCTCATGCGTGCAGCTCTCCATGTTAACATTAACGAATTCTGTTGAGTTCGTGTTTGTCATTGGATCTGGGTCTAAGTCTACATACACATGAAGAAGTTTTCCTGTTTCCTACAATGGGAGTTGACACTACTGGACTTCTGTGTAGGTTATTCCTCCCGCAAACATCGAGCTGGTCTGGTTGTACATCTGGAGAATATAAAATAGGGCATCCTACTCACTCTTCCATCACACTTTTATGTGGTTAAAAATTCCACTTAGAACATTAAATCACAAAGCTTTAAATGCATGTTCCTCTTCGTGATTTCAAGTCCTTCAGATTAGTGTTAATCCTGGCATTAACTTTGTGAAAGAGACCATGGAAGGGAACACCTGTGACCCGTGTCTCCATCGCAGTGGGAACTAGCGTGTTGCAAAGAGGCTGAAATATGTGAAAGGGTCACTGCCTGAGCTCAGCAAGGCACCTGGAGAGAACAGAGTGTTCTAGTTCTACTCAGGCGGAAGCTGGGAGGGGAAGGCAGCCCCAGGAGAGGAAAGCTACCCCAGGGGCAGCCTGGCAGCCCTTGTGAAGTCAAGTGCACAAGCTCACCACCCCAGCCCCCGCCCCAGCCCTGGTACCTCTGAGGGTCTGGATGTAAAACAACTTCCCACTTGAAGCTCAGACTGTTGCCCAATTTGAGTAGTTTATGACAGAGGGGGTCTACCTGGGTTCGAGTCCTTCCTCCACTGACCTGCTTGTGGCCCCCAGCAAGTACTTGCCCTGACCTTTCTGCTGTGTGTCAAGTGACTAAGTGGGGGCTTTGTTCTAGAAGCCGAGCATTTGGGGCAGGTCTGGGCACACAGCAGCTTTCAGAATGTTGTCCGTTCTCCTCATCCTTCTTGAATTGCTCCTGGAGCCTTCAGAGGGCCCTGCATCAGAAGCATCTTCACCTTTTCCATTATCAGGGTCCTAGTGACCCTGGGTTTGTCCCAGGCACAGGCTGCACACGAGCCGTGGTCCTGTTCACTGCTGTCTTGTGTCTCAGCTTCACGTAAATGGGAACTAAATCACTGAAACTGGCCAAGTGACAGCAAAGATGGGATTAAAACTTCCTTTCAACTAGCAACCTCCCTTGTGGGTCTCCCTGGGGACACTTTCCAAATTGATGAAGACGCCTCACTGTCTTTGGGATAACTTTGAGAAGTAACAGGAGTCTCGTCAGACATCAATTTATCATCTGTCAATCTTTCACACTGGAGACTAGCGTCTCAGGTTTGTTACTTTGCTGTTCACTCACTGAGTCAAATCTGACTCTTTGCAACCCCGTGGACTGCAGCATGCCAGGCTTCCCTGTCCTCTGTCTCCTGGAGTTTGCTCAGATTCATGTCCATTGAGTCAGTGTTGCCATCTAACCATCTCATCCTCTGTTGTCCCCTTCTCTTTTTGCCTTTAATCTTTCCTAGTACCAGGACCTTTTCCACTGAGTCAGGTCTTTGCATCAGGTGGCCAAAGTATTAGAGCTTCAGCTTCAGCACAAGTACTTCCAGTGAATATTGATTTAGGGTTGATTGAATTGAATTTTAAATTCAATTGAATATTGAATATTGAATAAAGGGTTGATTTCCTTTGGGATTGACTGGTTTGATCTTCTTGCAGTCCAAGGAACTCTCAATTTCTCAGGTAGCTAACTCATTATAGCAGTGATATTTATCATAATTCAAAGTGATGTTTACCAGCCTCATCCCTAAATTGGGAGGACGTCTTTCTTTTTGCAGTATATATACTGACTGTCCATATTCCTGAGTAATGAAATACTAAGTAACTATTATGTTTCGGTATGTTAAATTAAAACTAAGTTTCTTGGTAAATTTAATAATGGTTAAAATCTACAAGAGGCAACAATTCCCAGGGATCACCCTTTTCATGTTTCTAAGACAGGTACTTTTGGGTATTAACAGTTGCTGCACCTAGTAGTAGGGAAGACGGTGCCCCTTTATGATCATTTAATCCCCCTCCTTCTTCCAATCACAGATGGAAATTAGGAGCCAATAACTTAAATGACTTGTCCAAGATTACTGGGTTTGGGTCTCATTTTAATATATTTAGGGCTTCCCTGTTAGCTCAGATGGTAAAGCGTCTGCCTACAATGCGGGAGACCCTGGTTCGATCCCTGGGTCGGGAAGATTCCCTGGAGAAGGAAATAGCAACCCACTCCAGTATTCTTTCCTGGAAAATCCCATGGACTGAGGATCCTGGTAGGCTACAGTCCATGGGGTCGCAAAGAGTTGGACACAACTGACCGACTTCACTTCACTTCACTTCAATATATTTTAATATGTGTATGCAAATGTTTACCTAAACAGAAATCTGACAATGAATGAGTCTAGATGAGATCATTATCTTTCAAAAAATGACCTCAAAAGAGTCATCTAAGTTTGTAAATGAATGACTCCAACTGGGATAACAAGAAGTCTATCTTTTGTGTCAAGATGATATGTTATATGTTTAGACCCTGTTGCTGCTTTTCAGATTGTAGCTCAAGAACAGCTGATCCTAGGTCTTCTGGGCATTCAGTGGAAAATGAGTAATGAAGGTCAAAGAGAGCTGTTGATTTTCAACAAAGTCCTCAAGGAGCCACATAGACATAAGGAAATATGAAAGGTTCTATCTTCTCAGCAGGGCAATTAAATAATCTTACGTGTGCACATGGTTTTTCCAGGAGTCATACAGATTTGAGAGTTGGATCATAAAGAAGGCTGAGTGCCGAAGAATTGATGCTGGAAAAGACTCTTGAGAGTCTTTTGGACTGCAAGAAGATTAAAACAGTCCATCCTAAAGGATATCAACCCTGAACATTCATTGGAAGGACTGATGCTGAAGCTGAAGCTCCGATCCTTTGGCCACCTGATGTGAAGGGCCAACTCGTTGGAAAAGACCCTGATGCTGGGAAAGACTGAGGGCAGGAGGAGAAGGGGACGACAGAGGATGAGATGGTTGGATGGCATCATTGACTCCGTGAGTCTGAGCAAACTCTGTGAGATGGTGAAGGACAGGGAAGCCTGGCGTGCTGCAGTCCATCGGGTCGCAAAGAGTTGGACAGTTGAACAACTGAACTGAACTGTACCTGTGGCCTGGCCACCTTCGTAAGAAACTCACCATCCCAGCGGGTCCCAGCCCCCAGTCACGCCTGTGACTTCTCTTTGTTAGAGCACAACTGGGTCAGAAGCAGCAAGTCAGAAGTGACAAAGCTGGAGCCAGAGACCAGAACCAGCCTCTGAGCTCCTAGGAGCGGCAAGCTGTGTCATCGGATTCCCCATGACTGTGCGTCTGTGCATACACATGCGTGTACTTGCTGGAGAGAGACAGGCACGAAATAATCGAGCAAGTGACTTGAAATTCACAAGCACATCCAGGCACACAGGGAAATACAATTTACTGCAGAATCATACTTGAAAGTCAGTCATTCAAAGTGTAAGTGAGTCGGCAAACATTTTTTTATGTATCGTATTTTTTTCTTCCATGTGCCAAGCATGCTACCCACTACCCACAGTCTTTCACTAATACCCAATGTAGGAACTCTGTGAAAGAAGGCAGCTGCAACTGAAACGAGTAGGGTGGAGCCCTACCCATCAGATGCCCTTCTTGCCTCTTCCCCCAGGCCTCTCCCCAGCCCAGCCCTGACCTCAGAGGCAGTCGCAGTGGATGTTTGGGTACAAACACAGACATCTCACGTTGGTTGAACCTATGAGGGGTTAATTTTATGTGTCAGCTAGGCTAGGCTCTGATGCCCTATTACTTTGTTCAGACACTAGTCCAGAGGTTGCTATGAAGGTATTTTTTATATGTGATTATTGTTTAAATCAGGAGACACCCGCCCCCCTCTAACCCTGTTCTTTAGACAAACCTCTGCAGACTAATGTCTCAAAATAACCACCCTACAGGGGTCTGCATGACAAGTTCTTTTACAGAACAGAGATGGAAGGGGGTGATGAAACAAAGTAACAAGGTCATTAATCTTGCAAATATCTCCAAGAATCGGCAAGCCTCACTCAGGGGATGTGTTAATTTCTTCCTTCCTGCCATCCACAGGTGGACAGGGTTCTGAGCAGAGGCAGTTTAGTTTAACAGTCAGGCAGACGGGCAGGATTCACTAAGGCTGGCCACTGTGAATGATGATAACAGCAAAAGCAATGGAGAGCAAGTCAAAGACAACAGTTCCATCATGGGGGTCAGAATTGGCTCTTCCCTGCAACACCACACTGCTGGACATGCTTGCTTTGTGATGGCCACACGGCTACAGGACCCACACCCAAGGAGAGATATGATGTGTCACCAGACACAGACCCGAAAGTGGAGAAGGGGCCCTAAAACCTCGGTCCTAAGGGCACAGTCAGCAGGGAGGGAAGCCTTTCATGGTTCATCAAGAGGGGGTGACAGGTTTAATGTCGTCCCTGCTCTGCCAGTTCCAGTCCCCTTTGCACTCCCCTGGCTGGGGCATCCTTGTTTTGTGCAGCCATTTATGAAGTAACACACACAGGTGCAAGGTCACAACACGCACAGGTGCAAGGTCAAGGCCCTGCGTCATCAGAGCTGGCTTCCCAAGAGCTCAGGAAATGAAAGCCTGGCCAGCACTCACAGCCCCTGTATCTCAGTGATGCCAAAGCACATGGGACCCGGACAGGCTGGGAGTGACTCGGGTCACTCAGGTCCCGAAGGGGCCACACCCCATCGGGAAGCTGTGTTCACCCGGGGCAGGCTGCAGCATCCACTCTCTGCCACTGTGGATGGACCAGCCAGACCGTCAGGTGGGGACAGACCCACAGGATGAGGAAGATGGGCTGGTAGGACAGGTGCTGAGCAAGGTAACAAGACCCAGGCAGCTCCTTGGAGGCAGAGTCCAATGGGGCAAGGGGCACCCTGAATGTCTTGAGTGTTCAGTTCAGCTCAGCTCAGTCTCTCAGTCGTGTCCGACTCTTTGCAACCCCATGGACTGCAGCACGCCAGGCCTCCCTGTCCATCACCAACTCCTGGAGATTTGCTCAAACTCATGTCTGTTGAGTTGGTGATGCCATCCCACCATCTCATCCTCTGTCACCCCTTTCTCCTCTGGCCTTCAATCTTTCCCAGCATCAGAGTCTTTTCTAATGAGCCGGTTCTTCACACCAGGTGGACAAAGTATTGGAGTTTCAGTTTCAGCATCAGTCCTTCCAATGAATATTCAGGACTTATCTCCTTCAGGATGGACTGGTTAGATCTCCTTGCAGTCCAAGGGATTCTCGAGAGTCTTCTCCAACACCACAGTTCAAAAGCACAGTTCTTAGGCACTCAGCTCTCTTTATGGTCCAACTCTCACATCCATACATGACTACTGCAAAAACCACAGCTTTGACTAGATGGGCCTGAGCATTAGCACATGGGAAAGAGACTCAGCCACCAGGCCAGGGGCTGCGCTGAGAGGACACACACATCAAGGATGGGAGCTATGCAGCCACTCATCCGGATTCCTCCGGTCTTGGGGACATTGCCCAGGGAGAGGTGTGTGCTGCCAGCTGAGAACAGTGGACAAGCCTGTGATGCCCGACACCCTCTGACTCTCTTCTCCACCATCTGGGTGACTGGAAGACCCAAGGACATTGTCCATGTTTTCTAGAAACCTACAACTGGACCACACCCCACACATCACACCCTGATGACCTGAGAAGCCTGTGACCTTTCACTGTGGGCAAGACCCCGCCAGCCCAGAACCCACTCCTGTGTTTTTTTCAATTAATCTTTTAATTCATTTTATGTTTGTTTTATATTCCTTTGTATCCCTATCTACTGATGGGGGTAGATTTATTATATATTTTCAGGTTATTTATTTGTATATTTTCAGATTTTTTTCCCACTGTAGGTTATTACAAGATAATGAATATAAAATTCCCTCTCAGCCATATCTGACTCTTTGCAACCCTGTGGACTGTAGCCCACCAGGCTTCTCTGTCCTTAGGATTTCCCAGGCAAAAGTACTGGAGTGACTTGTCATTTCCATAGTTCCTTCTGCTATACAGTAAATCCTGGCTGCTGATTTCTTTTACCCATAATAGTTTATATTCTTAATGCCTGTGAATACACTGGTCGCTTCTTTAATAACGCTCTCTTCCCACACTTCTAGGGTGTAGATGTCAAAATAAAACCCACAGACATTGGTCTGAGCAACGGAACTTTTGAGGAAAGGCCTCAGTGCCCTCCTTGGAGCGGCTGTGGTGGATTTCAGGGGCGTGATTTTCTGGTTCCAGAATTAACTCCAGACAATACCTCCCAGAAGGAAATACAACATAGTCTATGGGATATTTTATTTGGCTACATTGATTGTGTTGCCTTCAAATTTGCATAAAAATTAGGGGGCATTTAAAACCCATTCACAGTCAACAAACTTTGAAATAACACTTCAGTCTTAGCAAAGTGCTTAAGAAAGCAGCACACAGATGGAAGTGTATCTGCAGAGCCCAAATCTTAAGGCAATTTATCTGGTTACTTCCAGGAAGGGAAGTGGGTTTTCCATTTTATTCCATCTGGAAGAAATCTAAAGCATTTCCTTTTCTAACCCCATGTCAATGAGTAGACTCTGATGCTGGGAAAGATTGAAGGCAGGAGGAGAAGGGGGTGACAGAGGATGAGATGGTGGGATGGCATCACCGACTCAATGGACATGAGTTTGAGTAAGCTCTGGGAGTTGGTGATGGACAGGGAGGCCTGGCGTGCTGCAGTCCATGGGGTCACAGAGAGTCAGACATGAGTGAGTGATTGAACTGAACTGAACTGAGATCCCAAATCTCTACCCTGACATCCTCTTCTGCCTTTGGCTGAAGATGGTATTTAAAGTGGAGGCCTCCAGCATATTGGTGAGTTACCCAGTTCCCCTGGGTCTCCCCCATCTATTTGTATTATTAAACTTGTGTTTGATTTCCTCCCTTTAAAGGATCTCATGTCAATTTCACTCTTAGATGAGTCAGCTAACACCAGAAGGGCAGAGCAAAGTGTCTTCCTCTTCACCAAAAGGAAAGAGTCCGTGAGATGAGAGGGTTACCTTTCAAACAGGTTTAAACTAAAACTCCTTTTTCTTATTAATTTAGATAATTGTGAAAGATTTTTAGAACATCTGCTATTGAGCAGATACACTTCCAAATTTAAAAGTGGCTGGCAAAAAAAAAAGGGGGGGGGTGCGGGATGATCTGTGAGAAATGTGCAGCAAATACGCAACCCAAACACCACCTACCTAACCTCGCCCCGCAGTCTGGGTACCACCGACCTGAAGTGCCTGCCTGACACCTGGATGGCCTCAGAAAGCTTCCAGTACAGCCGGCCTCACTGGGAGCTTCAGGAGATTCAGTCCCAGGACATCTTCTACCCAAGAGGTAATTCAGGACGATTACTGTTAGATTTCTTCCAGAAATGACGCTTCCTAAGAGCTCGGGAAACACCCTCGCTGGGCCAGGAGCAGACGGTGGGACGCCACGGGCCCTGACCCCTCGGTGCTGGAGAGTTTCCCCACTACCTGCTCGGTCCCTCAGCCGTGTCAGGCTCTGCGTGACCCCATGGACCACAGCCCACCAGCCTCCTCCGTCCACGGGATTCTCCAGGGGAGAATACTGGAGTGCGTTGCCATGTCCTCCTCCAGGGGCTCTTCCCGACCCAGGGATCCAACTCTTATCTCCTGTTCTGGCAAGCGGGTTCTTTACCACTGACACCACCTGGGAAGCCCCTCCCCACCATACGTGGTACCCATATTCTTTGCCAACATCTCTGGGGATGAGTCTATTTCAGGAACAGGCCCTTTGTTAGATCTTTAGGTAGTGAGGGAAAAGTAACAGCAGAGACTTCCTGAATCTTCCATTTCTTAAAAATAACCAGCCTAAAATAAGCCTCATGCCAAAGAGACTCATTTGGGGGGGCAATTGGCGGGGGGCAGACTTTGCTTGCCTACAGTTGTCAGCCTGCTCATGAACTAGAGACTCCAATTACTGGAAATGTATTTTTTTTAAACATCATCAGAAATACTTATTAGTCTCTAAACTCTAATTTTATTTTAAACGTGTAGACAAACAATGTGAAAAGGAAAAAAATGCTGGCTTTGGTTTTGAAAAATAATGTCCAGTCTGCCATCATCTGGGCTACTCAACAGTAAATAATTGAAAGGCAAAGAGAAAACCATCTAGAACAGCTGTCTTCCACGCTCCACGGTCGCTGGTGAATAAAGCAAATTAAGCTTCACCCTTATTCTCAGGCTGGATACTCTAAAAAAAAAAAATCCCACTTGGTCTTCTCAATGTTCATTGAACTTCCCTGGCTCAGTTCCCTTGCTCACGCTGTTCTGGTTGTTTGGAGCCTCTCTTTCCCTCTTGCTTAAGCCACACACATTATTCAAGACCCAGTTCAGCTGTCTTCTTGGGGAGACTGTCCCTGGCACGAGCTCTGCTCTGCCCTGCCCCCTCCCCATAGACCTCTGGTTGGCTCCTCACTGAACTCCTGGCTGCCTGGCATCTGATTTCACGATTGGAAAACATCTTGCAGACTCTAACAAATGAGCCATGTGAAATTTCAGAAAGTCTCATGTGCTTTTTTTTTTTTTTTTGGAGTTAAATAGTAAACACCTTTGCTGCTAGGGTAAGACACATTTATATTGTTTACTCCACTAGAATATGGTTTCTTAAAGGAAGACTTGCCTTATTCATCTTCTTTTCCTCCTCCTTCTACCCAATACTTCTCCTTGAATGTAATGAGTGTTCAGTAGTTGTTGACTTTTTCTTTTTTAAGACTTTAAGTCACATTGCTCACAGTTTTCTTTTTAATGTAAGGTATTCTTTTCTGCCAGGTTCAGTGGTAAAGAATCTGCCTGTCAAGCAGGAGACTCGGATTCGATCCTGGGGTCGGGAAGATCCCCTGGAGAAGGAAACGGTTACCCACTCTGGTATCCTTGCCTAGAGAATTCCATGGACAGAGGTGCATGATGGGCTACAGTCCGCTGGGTAGCAAAGAGTCGACACGACTGGGCAACTAAACATCGGCAGGATGTTCTTTTCTGCCAGCCCGTCCTCTGCAGGCAGAATGGTGCCTCCAACCCCGACCTCTGCGATCTGCGAGCCTGTCACCTAATGGCAAGGGGACTTGGTAGTTGTGACTGGGGCCACCGACCTTGAGATGGGACGATTATCCTGGGTTATCCCAGAGAGCTCCGCCAAATCGCATCTTGAGTTCTTAAAATCAGAGAACACTTCCTGGCTCTGGTAGGACATGGATATGGTGACAGAAGGTTGGAGAGACGTAATCTGAGGATTCACCCCATCACTGCTGATTCTGAAGATGGAGGAGGGGACCAGGAAGGAAGGGATGCCTGCAGCGTCCAGAAGCTGGAAAAGACAGGGATGGATCCCCCTGTGTCAGTCTCCCAAGGCCGTCGTCACAAATAACCACAAACAAGGGTGGCTTAAAATCATAGCAAATTTCTGGCTCCCAGTTCTGGAGGCTGGGAGCCTGCATGCAAGGTGTTGCAGGCCATGCTGTAGGGAAGGGCCCTTCCGTGCCTTCTCCAGCTTTTCGTGGTTGCTCACAATCCCTGATATCCCTCAGCATCCAGATGCATCCCTCCCGCCTCTCTGCCTCCTTCCTCACATGATGCTCTCCTGTGTCTTTATTAGTCTAATTCTCATGTGAGGTCATCAAATATTGCATTACGGCCCACGCTAATCCAGTGTGGGGTTTCCCCAGGGGCTCGGGGTAAAGAATCCACCTGTAATTCAGGACACAGTGCAAGAGATGTGGGATTCGATCCCTGGGTTGGGAAGATCCCCTGGAGGAAGGCATGGCAACCCACTTCAGTATTCTTGCCTGGAGAATACAATGGACAGAGGAGCCTGGTGGGCTACTGTCCTAGGGTCACAAAGAGTCAGACACGACTGAAACGACAACATAAGATCCAGTATGACCTCATCTTCCTTTTTATTTTATTGGAGTATAGTTGAGAGCTGGACCATAAAGAAGGCACAATGCCAAAGAATTGATGGCTTCAAACTGTGGTGTTGGAGAAGATTCCTGAAACCCCCTTGGACAGCAATGAGATCAAACCAGCCAATCTTAAGGGAAACCAACCCTGAATATTCACTGGAAGAATTGATGCTGAAGCTGAAGCTCCAGTATGTTGGTCATCTGATGAGAACAGACAACTCATTGGAAAAGTCCCTGATGCTGGGAAAGATCCAGGGCAGGAGGAGAAGAGGGCATCAGAGGATGAGATGGCTGGATGGCATCACCAATGCAATGAACATGAACTTGGGCAAACTCCAGGAGATGGTGCGAGGTGGGAGGCCTGGTGTGCTGCAGTCCATGGAGTCGCAGAGTCAGGCACGACTGGACCGCTGAACAATAACTGCATAGTTACTGATTTACGATGTTGTGTGAGTTTCAGGCGTCCAGCACAACGATTCAGCTACACATGCCTGCAGCTGCCTTTGCTCAATCCTGTCCAACTCTTTGCAACCACACGGACTACAGCCGGCCAGGTTCCTCTGTCCATAGGACTTGCCAGGGGATTTTCTCAACCCAGGGATCGAACCCATGTCTCTTATGTCTCCTGCATTGGTAGGCAGATTCTTTACCACTGAGCCACCCGGGAAGCCCTGATTCAGTTATACATGTATAAATGCATTCTTTTTTAGATGCTTTTCTCATATATGGAGAAGAAAATGGCAACCCACTCCAGGACTCTTGCCTGGAAAATCCCATGGATGAAGGAGCCTGGCAGGCTACAGTCCACAGGGTCACAAAGAGTCGGACATGACTGAGAGGCTTCACTTCCACTTTTTCACTTTCTCATATAGGTCATCACAGAATACTGAGGAGAGGTTCCTGTGTTATACAGTAGATCTTTGTTGATTATCTGTCTTATATATAGTTGTGTGTATATGTTCATCCCAGGCTTCTGATTTATTCCACCCTCCCACTTCCCCCATTGGTAACCATAAGTTGGCTTTCGATATCTATAGGTCTGTTTCTGTTTCCTTATAAGTTCATTTGTTTCTTTTCTCTTTTAGAAAAAGCAGACTCCACATATAAGTGATATCATATTACAGTTGTCTTTCTCTGTCTGACTTACTTCACTGAGTATGATAATCTCTAGGACCACTTGTGAAAGTTGCTCAGTCATATCTGACTCTTTGCAACCCCATGGACTAGTCCACAGGATTCCTTAGGCCAGAATACTGGAGTGGGCAGCCTTTCCCTTCTCCAAGGGATCTTCCAAACCCAGGGATTGAACCCAGGTCCCCCACATTGCAGGTGGATTCTTTACTAGCTGAGCCACAGCGGAAGCCCCTAGGATCACTTACGTTGCTGCAAATGGCATCGTTTCATTCCTTTTTATGGCTAAGTAATATTCCATTGTACGTATGTACCACATCTTCTTTATCCATCCCTCTGTTGACATTTAGGTTGCTTCCATGCCCTGACTGTTCTAAACAGTGCTGCAATGAACAATGGTGTTCATGTATCCTTTCGGATCATGTTCTTCTCTGGATATAGGCCCAGAAAGTAGGATTGCAGGTCATATGGAGGCTCTATTTTTAGTTTTTTAAGGAACCTCCATACTGTCCTCCATAGTGGCTGTAATCATTTACATTCCCACCAACAATGTAGGAGGGTTCCCTTCTCACCACACTGTCTCCCGCATTTATTGTTTGTAGAATGTTTTTTTTTTTTTTTTTTTGGTGTAGAACATTTATTTATTTATTCCATGGAACACTCAAAGTTTAGATCAGTGGGAATTTTAATCAATCAAAGAATTGTACATTTTCTTCCCATATATATCGCTTTGTATTAGGA
Organism: Cervus elaphus; assembly: GCF_910594005.1. Taxonomy (NCBI): domain Eukaryota; kingdom Metazoa; phylum Chordata; class Mammalia; order Artiodactyla; family Cervidae; genus Cervus; species Cervus elaphus. The sequence continues at coordinate 67,365,505 of NC_057839.1, forward strand.
AATGACATTGTGATCCATTTCACTACAATATTACAAAATATTTACAAGAAAATATTAAAAATAACTCAAACATGAAAGGCAAGATGGGGGTGAAATAAACTGGTTTTTCCAGAAATCTCTACTCCAGTGCCCACAGCACACAAGAGAGCCAAAACAAAGTTCCCCTTGATCACAAGTTTCCAAGGAATTGGAGTAGGGGAAGAAACCAGATGAAAATGGTGGTATGAAGGGGGATGGATGTTATTAGCAGCACTGCTTCAATAACCAATTTATTTTGCATGAAACACCCTCTCTTTTATATGCAGTAAATTCTGAACAAGGCTAAACTTTAGGATATTCCTTGAACTGAAATTAAAAATACCCTGACAGTGAAAGCAACTCTTTCACCTAAGCTGAGTAAGAGCCTCTTTCTCCATGAACCACTGATGTGAACAGAAGCCTGATCTAGCATCCAAAGCTGTCACAGCAGCCCTTCCATCTCTTTCATGAAAGCCTCATAGACATCGTCCTTAGTCTGCACCGACACGGGAACAGATGGGCCAGATTTGGGCGCTGTTTTGGCAAGAGGCACAGCAGAATCATCCTCTGACTTTCTCTGGGGAGCAGCAGCAGCCCCTTTATTCTCCCGACGCACCCGCAGTGCGGTGGGCACGAATCGTGTGATCTCTGCCTTGGGATTAGTGATCTGTGGCTTGGCACTGATGGTTGCCGTAGCTTTCTTCTCGATGGTGGCTGCGCTTGTGTCATCCGCCTTGGGTCGTTGGATCAAGTTGGGGGGAGCACTTAGAACCCCTGGGTTGGGTAAGGGAGCTGGTGGGAAGAGCCCAGGTGGGGCAGGTCCAAGAGGAGGCACCAGAGGTGGGTGCAACATGCCAGGACGGGGTGGAGGGATACCTGGAGGTGCTGGGGGAGGTAGCCGTGGTGGGGGTCCCCGAGGAGGAGGGCCAGGAGGCAGACCCGGAGGTGGGCCTGGAGGAGGGCCAGGGGGCCGACCTGGTGGCGGGCCTGGAGGTAAAAGTCGGGGTAGAGGCCCTCGGAGCCCTGGCATTCCAGGTGGTCTCAGGAACGGAGGAGCTCCTGGAGGTGGTCCAGGAGGAAGGCCTGTAGGTGGTCCAGGTGGCCGTAAAGGTGGAGCAGGTGGCGGTCCAAGCGGAGGTGGTCCTGGCACGGGGGGTGCTTGTATCTGGGATGGAGGAACAGACTGTGGAGGGGCTTGCTGCTGGGAAGCTGCAGACGTGCCATCAGAGAGAGACTCCTCTTTGTGCTGCTTCTGTGACTGCTTCTCTGCTTCGGAATCATCTGACTCTTCATCGTCGTCCTCTGAAAACTCCTCGACTTCTCGGCCCTCCTCGGGGATTTCCTGCCCTGCCATTCGAAGCATCATGGCTTGGAGAGGAGTCAGCTCCTTCATGTTTTTCTTCTTCTTCTTTCTAGATTTTCCAGGCATATCTGCAAACCGTACACTTAGACCTGATTTTTTTCCTTCATTGTTTTCTCTCTCAGTGTCATCACGGTGTACAAATTCATCCCCTTCACTTTCTCCATCGGATCTGTCACTGTCGTCATGCTTATCCTGGTCCATGTCTTCAGGACAGCCATCATCTTCACTGGTGCTAGAAACATCATCGTCGTGACCCCGCTGAGCAAGTTCAGGACTATATAACATGTCTTCATCTCGCCTACGAGCGGGAAGATCTAGGGCAAAGCCCACTTTGCGGCCATACATTTGTAAGATTTGAGGAGGAGGTGGGCCCGGAGGAGGACCTGGAGGTTTCCTGCCAGGGGGCAAACGTGGAACGCCATGTCCAAGAAGAGGAAGTATAGAAACTGCCCGAGTTGGAGGTCCATAGGCTGAGGTCTTCTTAAGGATGGAGGGTGGCTGGGCCCCAGGAAGTGGAATGTCCTGGATCAAGATGTTGGAAGGAGCATGCGGCATATCTGGCAGAGGAATACTCTCCACTTCCACATGCTGGGCATTCTTGACAGCATCAAAATATTGACTAAGTTGAGCCCTCTTCTGTCCATATTCTACTTCTAGCTTACTCAATTCTTTGTAAATATCTGGATTCTCTTTCTCATAGAGTCGTAGAATACGTTCAAATGTTTCACGTAGCTTTTTATGCTTGTCTTTCAGCACTTTCTCATTTAACTGTGGCTGCTGCACTGGGTTAAACTCCATTTCATCCAATTTTTCCATGTCCCGGATAATTTGTTTGGGATCCTTCATCTTTAAAACTGCAGCTCGTACCATCATGCGCTGTTTTTTGTTCTTCTTTAATTCTCTTTTCCGAGCTTCTTTTCTGGCTTGGTCTGTAGGGTTCATAAATTTTCCACTTTTGGTGGATGACGTGGATCTCTGCCCCATGTTGACAAGTTGTTTGATTTACTTGCTTATTTAAAAAATAAAACCTAAAACGCTTCTGCTGGGCTCCTGGGGCTGTGAGAAGCGGGGAGGGGACTATTCTCGGCCCGTTTGACTTCGTAGGGGCCTTCACCTCGGCCTTTTGGTCAGCCACCCAACCACCGCCATCTTGAAACCTCGCCTGTAGAATGTTTTTTGATGGTCATTCTGACAGGTACAGTATGACCTCATCTTAGTTTCACTGATGGCATCTGTAAAGACTCTCTTTCCAAAAAAAGGTCACCCTCTGAGACTCCAGATAGACATGCATTTGGGGGTACACCACTCCAGCCAGACCCCCTTAGAATCTTCAGAGGGAGCACAACCCCTTGATTTTTGTCCAGTGAGGACCGTCTTACACTTGAACTTCCAGAGCTGTACAGTCATACATCTGCATCGTCTGAGTCACTCCATCTGGGTAATCTGTTCTAGCAGCCGCAGGAAGCTGTGGCTGGTCCAGGATGGAGTCACTGAGTTTGCGTTCTTGTTGACCGCACACGTTCTATTTGTCCTGGGCTCTCTCCATTCATGAAGACAACATATTCTGAAATATGACAGAATAACGTAATTCACTGCCGACGATCCATAATAAATTCCAGTGAGGGGCACAATGAAATTTTGTCAAGTCCCCTGTGCTTCTCATTGTCGGGAAAGTACAAATGGCTGTGTTATCACATACAATGCTTTGCCTGAGACCATAAAACTGGACCGAAACCTTTAGCATCCTCAGAGGACCTTGGACCTGATATACCGCGCGTGACTCCGACGGCCCCACGTGCTCACCCTGCCTCGTTAGAACCTGTCCGATCACAGCAGCAAACCCGGAGGTTTTTCTTTGCTCACAGCTAAATCTGAGAAATTGAGATGATACCTGCAGACACCTTCATGCTCTCGCACACACAGCCATGTGACTATCGGAGTAGCATAGCAGAGGCTATTACCTGCCAGGAATAGACACACATTCTGCACCCCTTGAAAAGCAACATTCATGCACTCACAAACACTGCTTTGAAGATACTATTTAATCCCGCCCATTCTTTTTCCATCCAGGCTGTTCCTTCATCTTAGTTCAACAAAGACATTTTTTAAAAAATGTTTTATTTTGCACAGGGGTATACCGATTAACAAACAATGCTGTGATAGTTTCAGGTGAACTGCAGAGGGACTCAATCATACACATGTGTCCATTCTCCCCGAAACTCCCCTCCCATCTAGGCTGCCACGTAACATTGAGCAGAGTCGTGTAGGTCCTTGACGCTGACCCATTCTAAATACAGCAGTGTGCACATGTCTGTCCCCAACTCCCTAACGGTCCCTACCCCCATCCTTCCCCTGGCAACCACCTTTGTTCTCTTAAGTCTGTGAGTCTCTTTCTGGTTTCTAAGTAAGCTCACTTGTATTTCTTTTTAGGTCAAGGAAATTTTTTTTTTTTAACAAAATAAAGCAGGCAGCAGCAGGAAGGGATGGTGGGCACCAGCAAGGCAGGTGGGGGGTATGGGAGGTGGGGGTTGGACTCTGAGGTTGACAGAAATGATCACACTGTCAGGAGTGCTGTTCCGCTGGCTGCACCCCCAAAACTGCCTGGGAACATATGGGACCGGGGTCCTTACGAGACAATCAAGTCCCATAAATTAGTCTAGTATGCTAGTCACTCAATCATGTCTGACTCTTTGGGACCCCATGGACTGCAACCCACCAGGCTCCTCTATCCATGGAATTCTCCAGGCAAGAACACTGGAGTGGATTGCCATTTCCTTCTCTAAGAACTATTGAAAGGATTAAATTAGTCTAAATGTTTGTCTAGTAACATGTCACAAGGATGATGCTGGGTCCTTCATTTTTATCCTTCAATTTAGAATTTTCATCTCATGTTATTTGATTGAAATTTGAATATTATGATATAGAATTATAGCATGTTCTTTCAATACAAAATGTTTATACTTTTAAACACAACACCTTTCAAAAATCAGGGGAAATAAATTAGGAGGAATTTGGAAGGCATTACGCTGTTTGGGGGTTTCCCTGGTGGCTCAGACGGTTAAGAATCTGCCTGCAATGCAGGAGACCTCGGTTCGATCCCTGGGTTGGGAAGATCCCCCAGAGGAGGGAACGGCTACCCACTTCAGTATTCTTGCCTGGAGAATTCCATGGACAGAGGAGGTTGTGTTCTGCCCGTAGTCCGAATCCCCAATCGGGAAAGAGGACTCCTCGAGACAATGCAACTTGCAATAGGGGAATTTATTACTGACTCAAGCCAGGGCCTCCCGCCCTCACCAAGGGTGTGAGGACAAAAAGGCCCCGAGCCCCAGTTCTCTCGGGTATTTATTGGGTACAATTATTCAAATGTAAGCAGCGGGTAGGTGGCACAAGCGGATTGGTTACACAGTTGCAAGGCAATTTTTATTGGCCCAATCCTTCGTGGGCTTTCAGCTTTCCCCTGATAGGTTCCCCCTTTCCCGCTAGGCACATGATGGTTGGCTGGCTCCAGGTGGCCTGATAATTATGTTACCCCAGGAAACCAGGCCTACTCCTAATCTAGGCTGCCTGTCATGGCATTCGCCCCACAGTTGGAGGGCTACAGTTCATGGGGTCCCAAAGAGTCAGACATGCCTTAGTGACTCACACACAGACACATACGCTGTTTGGAAGGTATGCTTCTGTTAGGAGCTGAGTCCATTTTTGCCTCAATTTTGACATTATATATATGACATATGTATGATCATATATGTGTCTGTGTGTGTTTGTGTTTCTGTAAAGAGATGGCAGCATACTGTATTTTCTGACACGTATCACAGAAAATGGCATTGGATAAATTCCCCATTGCTGTGTGTCTGTTCGGGTTCAATGGATTTCTATATTAAGCCCTGAAATGAGATCAGAACTCTTACCAAATTAGCAAATGCAGAGCAGTGGATAAATTTCATCTTTGACATGGTCTCTTGGGAGACTTCTAGGCATTTTTATGTGAAATGAGGAGAGAGATAATCTCCAGAGTGAACCCAATTTGCCTTTGTGTCCCCACCAAAGCATGCAGTAATATTCATTCACTGTAGATTAACGGTCCGGTGGGTTTTATTGTACAGAAAGAAAGGAGACAAATCGTGGGCAGTATCTCAGGGCTCTGGGTGAGCTCAGTCGGAATCCCCACAGCCATCTGCAGCTATTTCACGAGTGCTCGGGGTGCCCAACCTGCTGAGAGAAGGAGACAGTCCTGGTGTTCACTGCGCATCCCACAGGTCCCTGCCCTGGAAAGCTTACTGGGCAAGATGGTTGTAATACTAAAGTCTAGTGCCAATAGCAATGCACGTTCATATCAATGCCTCAAGGCTGTGAGTGCAGACACAGGTGACAAACACGAACGTCCCCTCCTTGCCTGTCCCAAAGCAGGTGAGACTGGCTAAGACTCACAGGGGGCCCGCGGCTGCTCACCCTACCATCTCCTACTGTCCAGAGTGACAGGGTTATCAGGGGTGCCACTGCTGGTTTTTAATGTGCTCTCTGTGGGCGTGTAGTTAACTCACAACACGGTGTTGGTCCCAGGCACACAGCGAAGTGGTCCAGTTACACACTGAGTTTTTCACACACACACACACATATATATATAATGTTCTTTTTTGGTTGTTTTCCATTACAGTTTATTGCAAAGTGTTGAGTAGAGTGCCCTGTGCTATACAGTGGTCTTTGTTGGTTATCTATTTTATATACGTGCCACCTGCTCAGTGGTGTCCAAATCTTTGGGACCCCATGCACTGTAGATCTCCAGGCTCCTCTGTCCATGGGATTCTCCAGGCAAGAATACTAGAGTGGGTTGTCATGCCCTCCTCCAGGGGATCTTCCGCATCCAGGGATTAAAAGGAGTTCTCCTGCATTGCAGACGGATTCTTAACCAGCTGAGCTACCAGGGAAGCCCCATTACTTTAAAACATATGCTAAATTATCAGGTATATTTTAAGCCAAAATGGATTTTCATTTGCTTTTAGAAGCAGCTGTCTGATCAGGGTGAAGATGGATCCATTAGCCTGGCTGGCGGCTGTGGAAAGTGGCTAGGAGACATCTTTAAAATGATGATGGCTGACATGAATCTCAGGCCTTGTCTCAGGAGGCTTACAGCACAGTCCAGGTATTGATCTTATCAATGTTCATAAAAACCCTGGGGAAGGAGGAAGAAAACAAACCAACCTTTCTTTTCTGATTAAGACACAAGACAATTAAAGCTGGGACTCAATAGCTGGGGCTGTTTCCCCCACCCAGGCTTCTCCAGTTGTGGGGGGGTGGGGTGGGTTGGGATTCATCCTCTGGGCTGAGGGCAGCAGGGCTCCCGCTAAGTCCTGGTGGGTCATGAATATTCATGAGATCCAGACCCTCACCCATCAGCAGAGCTCAGCCCTTTTATGCTGCTGCAGCTTCCAGGCTTTATATTCAACTTTGATATTATTCAGTCCTCTGAGGTTTTTTTTTTTTTTTTTTTAATTTAAGGTAACACTGTTTATAGAAGAACCCTAGCTCTTAAATAATTTGTGGATGGCAATGTGAAATTAAAAGGCTCTGAATTTATGCTCACAGAGTGGAAGGCATCTGCTCCCTGGAAAACAAAGGGCTATAAATATCAATATTAGACAAGAATTCCAGTCTCTCCTCCCCCACGCGGGCATTTCAGACTCGGGGATTTAATGATCAGCAGTCCAATTAGTCCTCTACCCGAGGAATATGGCGGCTTGATTATTTCCAAGCCTTTAATGTCTAATTATTTACAGAACATTTAGCTGAGGGCAGAGAGACCATGAAAGAAGCTCCTGACCTTCAGGCTCTTTGTGAAGTACACTTTCTGGCGGGGGAGCCTGAACAGACCTGCTCCCGGGAAATCGCGGTGGTTTTCCTTTCAAATCACCGCCCAGCGTCAAACTTAATTATCTCCCAGCCGTGGTACGGGGGAGATGCTGAGATGGAGTCCCATGGATTGTTAGCATGCTATTCCGATTTTTCATAATGACCGTTTCTCAGCCTTTACTTACGTTGTTGCCGGCAAGTAGCCATTAAAGGACACAAAGAAAGCAGTCTATTTTAAGTTTGGGAGCTAATGTTTGCCAGACCCGACTATTTTCAGCTAAGTAGATGCGGCTCTCTGTGTGTGGGAGGTAATGGTGCCCGGGAACAGACAGACACATAGTTTCTCTACATTCTCCAAGTTACCTCCAAATTGAGACCTAGAAGTGTGAGCAGGAGAGCAGGGAAACTGGAGAGACGGGCACAGCTATGACCGTGGATATTGTTAACAGCTTTATTGAGTTATCATCTGCATACCACACAGGTTCCTCATGTCAAGTGTGTGATTCAGTGGTTTTCAGTATATCCACAGACATGTATAACCGTTATCACAGCCAATTTTAAAACATTTCCATCATCTCTTAGAGAAAATAAACGTGTGTGTAATGTGTGTTAGCCACTCAGTCATGACCAACTGTTTGTGACCCCTGAACTGGGCAGCAAGGAGATCCAACCAGTCCATCCTAAAGGAAATCAGTCCTGAATGTTCATTGGAAGGACTGTTGCTGAAGCTGAAACTCCAATACTTTGGCCACCTGATGTGAAGAGCTGACTCCCTGGAAAAGACCCTGATGCTGGGAAAGATTGAAAGCGGGAAGAGAAGAGGATGACAGAGGATGTGATGGTTGGATGGCATCACCGACTCGATGGACATGAGTTTGAGTAAACTCCAGGAGTTGGTGATGGACTGGGAGGCCTGGCGTGCTGCAGTCCATGGGGTCACAAAGAGTCAGACACGACTGAGCGACTGAACTGAACTGAACTATAGCCTGCCAGTCTCCTCTGTCCCTGGGATTCTCCAGGCGAGAATACTGGAGTGGGTAGCCATTTGCTTCTCCAAAGCATCTTCCCGATCCAGGGCTCAAACCTGGGTGGGTCTCCCGCATTGCAGGCAGATTCTTCACTGTCTGAGCCACCAGGGCTTCCCTGAAGAAGCCACACCCTATAGTTATCATCCAACCCCCTCCCCTCCCCCCCCCATCCTTTTCCCATCTGCTTTCTGTATGTGATTTGCCTATGTGGACCTTTCACGTAAAATGAATCATGTAGTATAAATGCATTCTTCTGTGACTGGCCTCTTGCACCTAGCAGACTGTATTGAAGACTCACCCCCATTGTATCACATATCAGAGCTTCATTCATTTTTAATAGCTGAATAATATTGCATTGTTTGAATAGACCACATTTTATCTATCCATCTGGCCACTGATGAACACTTGGGTTGTTTCCACCTTTTGGGTGGAATAATGTTGCTGTAAATATTAGCGCACAAGTGTCTGCGGGCTATGCCTTTCCATTTCTCCTGGGTATAGGACCAGGCTTGCTGGGTCGCATATGATGAGTTGCTTGCCGAACTGCCAGACCATTTTCCAGAGCGGCTCACAGTTTGCATTCCCACCAAGAGGGTACCAGAGCTCCAAGGTTTCACTCAGATTCATATGATCTTTCATGCTTATACTCTGCACCCCCATCCCCAACAACCCCATTCTCTCTGAGTGGGAGTAGGGCCACCAGGCACCAGCTGTCTTTGCCCTTCCCCTCATCAGACCTCCCGGTACAGACCTGGCAGAAGCACTTGGTAAGTCAGCCCCATTGCTGGCCGGCAGGGGCACTCTCATTGGTCACGTGACAGGGTGGACCAGGTGATTTCTCCATTCCAGGTAAACGGCTCCTCCTGGTCCCGTGTGCATCACCTGGACTTGCTGGGTCAACCTCATTTCATTCCTCTGACGTGCAGTGGACACAGGTGAGCAGAACTTCCTTCTCATCTCTGTAGAGCCACTTCTGTCTGTGTCACAGGAGCTGTGGATTCCTCTCCCTCAGCCTTAATGACCTCGTTTACAACCGTGCTGGAAAAAAATGTCACAGTGTATCACAATGATGAAACAAGGTAACAAGGTAAACAAGCCCCCTTGCTTCCTGCTCTCCGTCCTTCCTTCCTGCAGGATGAATGTGAGGTCGTGGAACCTGATCGACTTATTCAGCACTCTCAGGGAAAAAAGAAAGGCCAGGACTCACCCTTTGATGCTTGATTTAAAATTCTAATGATCATTTACAAAAATCATTTTATGTTGGAGTGTACTTGATTAACAATGTAGTGTTAGTTGCATGTGGACAGCAGAGTGATTCAGTTATGCATATACATAAATATATGCTCTTTCAAATTCTTTTCTTGCTAAGTTATTAAAGAAAATGTATTGAGCAGAGTTCCCTGTGCTATACAGTAGGTCCTTGTTGGTGATCTGTATTAAATATCGCACATGTCCATCCCTGTCTTTTTGGATGCATCAGAGTTGGGCTTGGATGGTGTTTTTATTGGTTCCTAGTTAATCACTTGGTGGTTTCTGACTCTTTGCGACCCCATGGACTGTAGCCAACCAGACTCTTCTGTTGATGGGATTCTCCAGGCAAGAACACTGGAGTGGGTTGCCATTTCCTTCTCCAGAGGATCTTCCTGACCCAGGGATGGAACCCTCATTGCCTGCGTTGCAGGTGGATTATTTCCTGTCTGAGTCACCAGGGAAAGCCCATTTTTTGTTTTTGTTTTTGTTTTTTTTTTGGTTGGAAACACTAAATATGAGAAAAATCCCAGGATGGCTAATTAAATTTATTCATTAAGTTCTCTTCTTAAATACTGACTTTCTTTCTTTGTAGGGTTAAAATGCTGGAGTGTTAGTTGTTTTTATGATAATTAGAGTCAAATTTACAAACCTCCGGCATCCACTGATCTAAACAGCAGGGATCAGGAAATACTTCCCCTAAAGGGCCAGATAGTAAATAGTTTCATTTTGGTGGGCCCTACAGGCTGTGTTGCACTGACTTCTTTCTGCTGTTGTAAGTGATGGGAGACATGGAAAGTGGTTAAGCAACAGACGTGGTCAGACTGTGCCCACACCTGGCCCTTAGGGGCATCACAGGGAGTGGCTAGCCGGGGTAGACACGCTTCTCTGTCTGCAGAAGATGCAGGCAGGACAGCAGGGCTGGGATGACGTCTCTGTCTTCCCTTCTGCCTAAAGAGTCAGTGCTGACAGTTTTCTCAAAGCCCAGGTCAGATGCTGAATGTCAAAGGTGGCGGGTGGTGTCACACAATGAGGATGGTGGTCAGTCAGTGAATCGCTAGAGTTAACCCCAGAGGGGTTCACGTGGCCAGTATATTGTAGGCGGAGCTGTGGTCCCGCCAGGATGAGCCGCAGCAGGTGGCTCGAGTGGAACAGGGGCTCCCAGGCAAGCAAGGAAGCCAGCCATCCCAGGTGCAGTCTGGGAGGCGAGAGAAACGGGAGAGGAAGAGGCCCCAGGTAAGGATGCGAGCAGCGCTTTGCCATGGAAGGCCAGGCTGGAGCCCAGGTAGAAAGCCTTCAGGGGCGTCCTCACCACCTGGAGTGGAACCTAACTCCAGGAAGGACTCAGTCACAAGGACAGCGGGACCCGGGCTGGAGGGACACAGTCTTGGGAAGCTGGGTAGAATTATGTGATCCTTACTGGGCCACGTTTAACTTAGGACACATTCCTTTTGTTTCCACTCACATGAACGACTTTATCCATTTTTTAAAAGCTAAGTCATTTTTAACATTTCCATACAATCAAAAGGACACACATGCCCTAAAATGTGTCACGTAGGTAACAGATGAGAACCCGCTCTGCAGCACAGGGAGATCTGCTCAGTGCTCGGTGGTGACCTCAGTGGGAAGGGATCTGAAAGCGCGGGGACACGTGTGTGCGTTTGGCTGATCCACTTTGCCATACAGCAGAAATTAACGCACCATTGTAAAGCAGCGACACTCCTATAAAAGTAACTTGAAAAAAGAAAAATTGATAAATACTTTATTCTAAAGGGAGTCTGTGGCTTAAAGATAAATGTCCCCTAGATTACAAAAACCTGAACACACAGGGAACCTAGAAAATTTAATATTCAGCTTAGCAATGCGTGTACGGCCGCATTCCAGATGCTTAAGGGTGACGTAAGGTCTTTGTCTGTCACTCATGCCTCATAGATGTGCCTCACGTGATGTGATGTCTCCATTTCTCACCTGGGCCCCAAGCCGTGTGCTTCCGTTACAGTGACTCTGCACCATGTTGGTGATGCCCTCGAATATGGAATCGTTCCACAAGCTCATAGGAAGGTAAGGTGATGGCACAGTCTTCTCACTAGTCTTGCAGGCTGAGTGATTTTCTAAGGATCTGGTTAGAGTTTGGTCTTGTGACTCTTTGTATTATTAACAGAGCCAATGTTTTCTGGGCACTTCCTGTTTCCAGACACTGCTCTGCGTGTTGGACCTCCTGGCAGAAGAAGAATGGGAGTTACGGCAACAACATCCTTTCAGCTCGGTTGGTCTGGGGATTGCATCTTGAAGGGAAAGTGTTTGAACACACTGGGATCTAAGGACACAAGTTTGGAGCCTTGGTGTATTAGTCATCCGAGCTGTGTAACAAGTCACCCCCAAACTTAGAGGCTTCAACAGGTCCTTCCTCAGTTTCCCTGGGTCAGGCATCCAGGACTGGCTTAGCTCAGGGTGGCCCTGGGCTGAGGGTCTTTTCTGTGAATTGCTTACATTCTATGGACTGGGGCTGTAGTCATCCCAGGATTCAGCTTCTCATTTTCGACAGACCTCGGTCCCCTGCTGGCTGTGGGTCACACACTTGAGCTCCTAACTACGTGGCCTCTCCCTGGGGCTGCTCCCACTGTGGCAGCTGGCTTTCCCCAGAGCAGGCAACCTTAGGGAGAGGGAAAGAGCCAGGATGCCAGTCCACATCATTTTATAACCTAACTGGGGAGTGACGTCACCGCTTCTGCCATCTGCTGCCGCCCACACGGACTGAGCCTTGTTGCATGTGGGAGAGGACTCACAGTGTGAAAGCAAAGAGACAGGTCTCGTCTGGGCCACCCTGGAGGCTGGGGGCCACTCCTGGGATGATGTCAGAGTTAACCCACCTCCAGAGGAACCAGGAATCAAATTGCCAACATCCGCTGGATCCTGGGAAAAGCAAGAGAGTTCCAGAAAGTCATCTTTTTCTGCTTTATTGACTATGCCAAGGCCTTTGACTGTGTGGATCACAATAAACTGTGGAAAATTCTGAAAGAGATGGGAATACCAGACCACCTGACCTGCCTCTTGAGAAACCTGTATGCAGGTCAGGAAGCAACAGTTAGACCTGGACATGGAACAACAGACTGGTTCCAAATAGGAAAAGGAGTACGTCAAGGCTGTATATTGTCACCCTGCTTATTTAACCTATACGCAGAGTACATCATGAGAAACGCTGGACTGGAGGAAGCACAAGCTGGAGTCAAGATTGCTGGGAGAAATATCAATAACCTCAGATATGCAGATGATACCACCCTTATGGCAGAAGGTGAAGAGGAACTAAAAAGCCTCTTGATGAAAGTGAAAGAGGAGAGTGAAAAACTTGGCTTAAAGGTCAACGTTCAGATAACTAAGATCATGGCATCTGGCATCCCACCACTTCATGGGAAACAGATAGGGAGACAGTGGAACAGTGTCAGACTTTGTTTCTTGAGCTCCAAAATCACTGTAGATGGTGATTGCAGCCATGAAATTAAAAGACGCTTACTCCTTGGAAGGAAAGTTATGACCAACCTAGGTAGCATATTAAAAAGCTGAGATATTACTTTGCCAACAAAGGTCTGTCTAGTCAAGGCTACGGTTTTTCCAGTGGTCATGTACGGATGTGAGATTTGGACTGTGAAGAAAGCTGAGTGCAGAAGAATTGATACTTTTGAACTGTGGTATTGGAGAAGACTCTTGAGAGTCCCTTGGTCTGCAAGGAGATCCAAACAGTCCATCCTAAAGGAAATCAGCCTTGAATATTCATTGGAAGGACCGATGCTGAGGCTTAAACTCCAATACTTCGGCCACCTCATGCGAAGGGTTGACTCATTGGAAAAGACCCTGATGCTGGGAGGGATTGGGGGCAGGAGGAGAAGGGGACGACAGAGGAAGAGATGGCTGAATGGCATCACTGCCTCAATGGACATGGGTTTGGATGGACTCCAGGAGTTGGTGATGGACAGGGAGGCCTGGCATGCTGTGATTCATGGGGTCATAAAGAGTCGGACATGACTGAGCAACTGAACTGAACTGAACCCACCTCCAGACAGTTTCCAGGGCCAGCTGCAGGAACAGGTCTTGATGCTTGAGGACAGGAGGAGGAGGGGTCCATGTCTCTGGGAGCAGGGCAACCTCCCTGCTGCGGGCCGTCCCTAAGGCTGAGCTGAAGGGCAGCATGTCATCCTCTGCTCCCCTGGGCGGGCAGAGCTAACACACACACACACACACACACACACACACACACCCCAGCCTCAGTGTACAATGAAGGCAATCATTCTCTGCAGTGAGAAAACACGCACAGGTGTGTGGACTGTGTGTGATGAGGGAGGGAAAGAACCTGTTAGGAAAACTCTAAGGCATTGGTTGGGCTTCCCCGGTGGCTCAGCAGTAAAGAATCTGCAGGCAATCTAGGAGACGCAAGAGAGGTGGGTTCCATCCCTGGGTTGGGGAGATCCCCTGAAGGAAGTCACGGTAACCCACTCCAGTATTCTTGCCCAGAGAATCCCATGAAGAGAGGAGCCTGGCAGGCTACTGTCCATAGAGCTGCAAAAATTCAGACACAACTGAAGCGATTGAGCATGCACACAAAGACTGGTTACAGAAAGAAAAAATAACAATAACTGTCAGTACAGACAATGTGACGTAATAGATACTAGAGAAAAAAAAATAAACGCTACTTTCAAAAGTTCACCTGGAGCACAAAAGCTGGTGTTCCTCTGCACCAGACAGATTCCCTGGCTTTTTGATAATGGAAGTCTGGGCAATCGCAGCCCTTAAACCCACAGATGGTTTCTGGGGAACAGATCAGATGAGAGTTTCTTACGATAGGTGTGAGCTTCTCATAGCAGGCATGTGTGAATTATCTCCCACCAAACACAGTGGCCACTTCCCTCAGCCTGATGCCTCATCCCCCTCTGAAATTGCCGTAGGGGGACGAGATGGAGAGAGACAGGCTCTGTCCAGGGAGACATTGGGGTGAGCTCCTCCGGAGGGCCACCCCACTGCATCTCTGCTCCCAGAGCAGCCACACACATTGGCGTCACTTTCACTAGCGTGTCCCTACAGACGATGCCCAGTAGGAGAGGTCAGAATGACGGCAGGCGTGGACACCAGGAGAAGATCACAGGATCATGGAGGGAGGTCTAAGAAGATCTCAGCAAGTATCACAGCCACTGCTAACAGATCCTTCTCGATGAAAGAGTCTCCTAGGAGTGAGACTCGGGGAGAGTATCAAGTGGTGTGAAGATCAAAGTTGATGTCACGTCATCTCTAGGCAAATTACTTATTCCCCAGTGCGTGCGATTCAAAGTTCTGAAACGCTCCCCACGTTAGAAATCTGCTCAATGTAATGTGATATCTGGACTTCCCCAGTGGCTCAGCAGTGAAGAACCCACTTGCCAAAAGAGGAGACGTGGTTTTGATCCCTGGGTTGGAAATATCCCCTGGAGGAGGGAATGGCAACCCCCTCCAGTATTCTTGCCTGGAGAATCCCATGGACAGAGGGGCCTAGTGGGCTACAGTCCATGGGGTCAGAAAGAGTCAGACACGACTTAGCGACTGAGCATGCATGCGCTCAGTTCAGTCACTCAGTTGTGTCCGACTCTTTGAGACCCCGTGGACTGCAGCACGCCAGGCTTCCTTGTCCATCACCAACTCCTGGAGTTTACTCAAACTCATGTCCATCGAATTGGTGATACCCTCCACTCATCTCATCCTCTGTCAACCCCTTCTCCTCCCGCCTTTAGTCTTTCCCAGCATCAGGGTCTTTTCCAATGAGTCAGTCCTTCCCATGAGGTGGCCAAAGTATTGCAGTTTCAGCTTCAGCATCAGTCCTTCCAATGAATATTCAGGACTGATTTCCTTTAGGATGGACTGATTGGATCTCCTTGCAGTCCAAGGGACTCTCAAGAGTCTTCTCCAATGCCACAGTTCAGAAACATCAATTTTTCGGTGCTCAGCTTTCTTCATAGTCCAACTCTCACACCCATACTTGACTACTGGAAAAACCATAGCTTTGACTAGAGGAACCTTTGTTGGCAAAGTAATGTCTCTGCCTTTTAATATGCTGTCTAGGTTGGTCATAGCTTTTCTTCCAAGGAGCAAGTGTCTTTTAATTTCATGGCTGCAGTCACCATTTGCAGTGATTTTGGAGCCCCCGAAAATAAAATCTCTCACTGTTTCCATTGTTTCCCCATCTATTTGCCATGAAGTCATGAAATAATGGGACCAGATGCCATGATATTAGTTTTCTAAAAATTGAGTTTTAAATGAACCTTTTCATTCTCCTCTTTCACCTTAATCAAGAGACTCTTTAGTTCTTCTTTGCTTTCTGCCATAAGGGTGGTGTCATCTGCATATCTTAGTTTATTGATATTTCTCCTGGCAATCTTGATACATTCAACCTGATATCTATTTCCTTGTCTGATTTCATCAAAAGTATCCATTCTCAGGTGAAGCAGTAACCCACATTCAACTATTAGTCATTCAAATCTGCTATCAGTTCCTCTAAGCGAGCACATAAAAAAATGATGACCACCAGTGGAGAAGTAAATGGGATGGAAATCTTTGGGTGGGCTTTGGGAGAAAGCAGTGTCGGTGGGAAATGAAGTAGCTCTAGAGATCTGGGACAAGATGGGGATCCAACAATAAGTAGAAGAAGCCCTTCATAAAAAAGAGCAAATTTCAAATGCAATCTGGGTGTTTCCTTGTCCAAAATCATGAGGCACTCCATTAACATCGGATTGTATAAAGCCAAGGATCCCAAATTTGGGTGCATTTTCTAATAACCTGGAGGGTCCTTTAACAATTGCAGTAATCTACCCCTGTAGATGATCACATAGTAGGTTTTGGGGTAGTATGTGCACTGTTAACAGATACTGTGGGTGTTTGAAGCATGGAGTCCAAAGATCCCATGTAGAGCTATATAATTTAAAAAGCAAAATATGTGAATGAGTTTGATGGGACATTGTGGTCAAAGGTTCTAGACAAAAAAAAAAAGGTGAAGAAAAAGCACTATGATGATGCAGTGAATTATTGAATTTGAGAAGTCTCAAATAGTTATCATACCTTGGAGCAAATCCAGAGCAAGTTGTTTAAAAACTCAGGGACATTTCTGCATAATTCACCAAGGCGCCCTGAGCTGCCCGCCTTGTCTCGTGCATCACTTTAGCTGTGGGAACTTACTCTCCATGCACACATGCGCTGAATAAAATGCTCGCCTACACAAGTGAGCAGTTCCTATTTCTTTGGAATTAGAAGCATACTTAATGCTTACCATTTTACAAAAGCCTCAGTGTGCAGTCGTGAAGTCCTGTTGACATTAGTTCTGGATGCACTCATGCTCTCTACCAGTGATAATTGTTAATTGTCCAGGAGAGGAAAGTCCCAAAGACTATTTCAGGAAGAATCCTGATGGAATGAGTGACTTCAATAATCAGCTTCCCTCTGTTATCAGTAAAAGTAAAGAATAGTGCAGAGCGCAAGAAAGTGAAAAACAGCCTCGCTGGCAGCTGAATCATGACGTTCTCAAGAGAACATAAATCATGTTCCAAGAATATAGTGCCCGGATAAGGCCATTCCAAGGCCACGTGGGAAACAAGACAGAGACAGATGGCACTCCTGTGCCACCAGACCAAGGCACATCCCCTCTCCCAACCTGAGTGAGGCTTACCAGTGAAAACTTGAACCTCTTTCCTTCTGGAAGAGCTTACGACACCCAATCGCCAAATTAGCCCCACTTTTTGACAACAGCCCACCCAGAACTCGGCCACTTTCATAAACTTCCTGAGGATCATCCATCATGAGTCCAGTCCTACAAGAGCCCTCCCAGCTCCCTCTTCCTGGGATATTCAGACATCTCCACAAACTAACTTTGCACTGCAGGTGTATAGCTGGTGGCATTTGCCCTGAAGACTTCAGCAAGGGGAGACCTCACTGAGGTTTGATCACGATCCTGGCTGCCACCGCTGAGCCCTCCGCTCAGTGACCCAACACACATGAGACCTTCCGAATTTCCAAGGAGTCAAGGCTGCCTTGCTTCCAGTGATAAGTGTCAAACGAACGAGTGCCACTGCTTCACTGAGTCCCTCAGTCTGGGATTTATTTTGGTTCCTAGGACTTTTCAGTCAGAATCAGACTGTGTCACTATTGTTGTTCAGTTGGTCAGTTGTGTCTGACTCTTTGCAACCCCATGGACTGCAGCATGCCAGGCTTCCCTGCCCCTCAACATCTCCTGGAGCTTGCTCAAACTCATGTCCACTGAGTCAGTGATGCCATCAAAACATCTCATCCTCTGTTGCCCCCTTCTCCTCCTGCCCCCAATCCGTCCCAGCATCAGGGTCTTTTCCAATGAGTCATCTCTTCCCATGAGGTGGCCAAAGTATTGGAGTTTCAGCTTCAGCATCAGTCCTTCCAATGAACACCCAGGACTGATCTCCTTTAGGATGGACTGGTTGGATCTCCTTGCAGTCCAAGGGACTCTCAAGAGTCTTCTCCAACACCACAGTTCAAAAGCATCAGTCCTTCAGCACTCAGCCTTCTTTATGGTCCAAATCTCAGGTTGTGTTACGCTTTGGGAAAATGTGGCTTCTAACACGGGGCTCTCCGGCGCCCTGTCCCTGATTGCTGTTTGTCTGTAAGAGGAAACCTGTAGGGCAAGGGCTGGCCTGGCCCCAGCATTCCCGTCTCTCGCGCCAGCCCCAGGTAGAGCGGTCCAGCCTCAGACCAGGAACTTGTGAAAGTATACCAACGTGGTTTGCCTTTTTGAAACTTTGTGAGAGCCTTCCTCTGTCTTGTCTCCGTGTACTAAGAATGGATTCGTTTAGTTCTGTGTGCCTGAAGTTGGAGCTGTAGAGCCCTCCGTTTGGACACATTTAGAGTCCAAACTCTAAATGCATCATCTGTACTGAAAGGTGTCACATGGGGGCCCTTTCAGTGAGTCTACATCCATTCAGGCCAGATAAGTGATTTCTTTCAAGAGCTTATGCTTCTTGAAAAATTAACTATTTAATACATCTCTCTAAATGGCCTCTTTCATGAAACACAAGCTGGAATGACCAAGTGGCCATCTTGGGGAATATCGACCCAAACAAGACTGAGAGAAAACTAGAACAGAACTTAGAAGCAAAATCTCAAGTATCCTGTGGACTAAATTCTTTAATTCATGTAAGGAACCCTCCAGATGCAAATTGAACTCTAGAATTGCCCAAAAAAAAGATTAAGAGAAGGCCAATAAAATGTCAAAAACTTACAACTGCCCCGCCTTCCTATTTATATACCTAATTTCCCTCCCCATCTCTTCATTCCCCTGAGCCATCTGTAGGATCCTGAAATTGAAACCACCTTGTCAACCAGATTCCAAACACCTCCTGGTTCATGAACCGTGTACCATGTCTGTTTCCAGTCCTGTCTGTTGCTGTCTTCACTGGCTTCAGTCATGTCCGAATCCTGGTGACCCCATGGATGGTAGCCCACCAGGCTCCTCTGTCCGTGGGATTCTCCAGGCAAGAAGGAAGCACGACCTGGGTGCATTGCTAGGGACTTCCCAAATCCAAGGATCCTACGGAGAAACAGAGGCCCCAAGACTCAAACTTGTCTTGGATACCTAGTCTTTCCTGACCTCTATCAATGAGACCACTTGTTGGTGGGGCCAGAAAATGCAAGTCCTTACCTTAAAGTAGCTAACAAGCTTGACCCTGAAAGGAATTTAAAAATTAGTGAACCAGAAAAGTTTAAAAAAAAAACAAACCATGTTGACAAAAGCAAGTGACCCTGATGTTTTGGATGAGTTAGAGTCCCTGAGAAGAGTGTTTCAGGTAGGAGAGTATTGGAGGTCAGGGAGTTGTGGAGATGCGTTCGGGTGCCTCTGTGTCCATGGCAACAGTCAATAGGAAAGTTGCAGCAACCACAGCCAGGAAGAGAAATGTAATCAAGGATCAGATCTCTCAAGAAAGAAGGTGTGAATACAACTGTGAGTGCATCCAGAATGGTTGGGGGAGCCAGGAGTTGACATGTTTCAGTCATGCCTTGAGACAACCCACAACGGTGCAGCAGAGATTGTAATGTGTCCCATAAACCCTCTCTTTTATGTATTATTTTCTTTTAAGTCTGTTAACATATGCATTCCTATGTGCATGCTCAGTTGTATCCAACTCTTTGTGATCCCGTGGACTATAGCCCACTAGACTTCTCTGTCCATGAAATTTTCCAGGCAAAAATACTGGAGTGGGTTGCCATTTCCTCCTCCAGAGGATCTGCCCAACACAGGTTCAAACCTGTGTCTCCTGTGTCTCCTGCATTGGCAGGAAGTTTCTTTACCACTAGTGCCACCTGGGAAGCCCCTGCTAACATATACTGAACATAAAACTTACCGTTGTGGCCATTCTAAGTGTATAGTTCAGATGTGTGGAGCTCATTCACACTGCCCTGCAGCCATCACCACCATCCCTCTGCAGAAGTCTTTTCATATTTCCAACTGAAACGTCATTAGACAACGAGCCCCCAACACCCCTCCCAGTCCCTGATGACCACCATCGTAGTTGCTGTCTCTGTGTGTTCTGAGTAGCCTAGGGACTTCATGTGAGTGGATCATACAGTATTTGTCTTTTGTGAGTAGTTTATTTCATTTAGTACAATGTCCCCAAGGTTCACCTGGGTTGTAGCCTGTGTTGCATATCCCTCATTTCTAAGATTGAATAATGGCCCATTGTACAGGGGGACTGCATTTTGTTTACGGATCCATCCATCTATAGCTACTTGGGTTGCTTTCCCTTTTAGCTATTATGAGCAAGGCATCCATGAACATGGGATATCTCTTTGAGATCCTACCTTTAATTATTTGGGGTATTTACCCCAAAGTGGAATACCTGGATCCTTTTATGTTTTTTCAATGTCATTAGCCGGATATCACCTGAAGGGGAAGACAGAGTGGGTTTGGTGTGATCACAGTTAGATCTGGGCGGTACTGGGGTCAGTGTGGCTCTGGGAACCTCCTGGCATCCTGGGCCCCACACAGACTTGTTCCCGAACAAATAACCTGCCTGTGCTCAAGCCCTAACCTCAGGTTCTGCTTTAGGATAACCCCAAGGAAGAAGACAGTCAAACTCTCCACCTGTTCGTATGAGTTGGTAAGAACTGCCAAAGTTATCTCTATATCAAGAGCCAAAAAACCACCTTTGATCTCAGTTTGTGGATTTACTAACCTTCCAGAATTTAGAGCTTCTGAGGTTTTTTCAATAGAGGTCTGAGAGATTATTACACAGAAGACATTGTGCTTTCGTTACCATTGTGTTGATAAGGAAAGGTAACAGAAAAATGCAAAGAAATCTAACAAATGAAAGACACTCATGTACACTTATTACCAACCAAAGAAAAGTAGATAGTACAATATTTAATGTTAATGGTGACCAGGTTTTACAGCTGTTTCTGAATTCATGATGCAGATGTAACCTTGAGATTTGCTTAAATTATAAATTTATAAAATGTACAGAGTCATTAGGGTATTTCTTGTTAGGTTGTAAATGCTTACCAGTTGATATTTCACACCTAATTAGCTTGATTTTGTCAGAGTTTGTAGAAACCTCCAAGCAGTCACACATGCTAGAAATCATATTTATGATGTGCATTTACATTTTGAAATGAAAAGGTCATATGATTAAAATGGTGGATCTTAATAAGCTCTGCTTAATTTCATATTTTATCATCTTTTGAAATATCCCGGGAGTGAACACCAAGGAATGTCTTAATGTTTATAATTGCAATGATTTACATTTTAAATTATAGTGATTCACTTCATTTTAAGACAACTTATTTGTCAAAATGTATGTGTTGAAACCCTGACCCCCAAGACTGTCTGTGTTTGGAGACAGGATATTTAGGGAGATAATTAAGGTTAAATAAGGGCAAAGGCATGCATGCTAAGTCGCTTCAGTCATGTCTGACTCTGTGAAACCCCATGGACTGTATCCCACCAGGCTCCTCTGTCCCTGGGATTCTCCAGGCAAGAATACTGGAGTGGGTTGCCATGCTCTCCTCCAGGGGATCTTCCCAACCCAGGCATTGAACCTACTTGTCTTATGTCTCCTGCATTGGCAGGCGGATTCTAGCACCCCCTGGGAAGCCCCAAGGGCGTGAGAGTAGGGTCTTAGTCTGTGAGGGCCAGTGTCCTTGTAAGAAGAAAAAGAGACACCGTGGGTCTCTCTTCATGCACGCGGGGAAGCCGTGAGGACACAGTAAGAAGAGATGCCTGCAAGCCAAGGAGGACGTTCCCCCCTGGGCACCAGCGCTCCTGCCACCTTGGTCTCAGACCTCCCGTCTGCAGAGCCAGGAGAAAATGAATGGCTGTTGATCAGCCTCTCATGGCGGCCTGAACCAGCAGGACAGCTCCACTCTTGGGATGTGTGCTCCTGGGCACGGGCAGTGTCGCCCAAGTCCGGACACCCCCAAGCACTAGGACAGCGCTGTCCATGCAGCCGACGTTGGTGAAGCTGTGTTTACTGCGTCCAGACCTGTTCAAGAAGTGTTTGTGGAGCCTGCAGAGGTGTGAGCTCCACATCTTGGAGATGACCCATCAGGGACCTCACTTTCTGGCTCCCAGGGAGCTTGAGTGTGTGACTTATGTTTTCTCAACATGCCCACCACACGAGCCAGGGCAGGGACCAGAGAACAACAACAACAAAAAAAAAAGAATCCACTTATTCTCTGGTAGCATTTCTCCTCAATGTTCAGGTTTTGAAATGATATTGATCACGTTAATGTTTCCATCAGTGGAGCTCCTGTGACCGTCAGGCTGACCCAGTCGATCCTGGGCGCTGTCAGAGGCGCTCCTCTGGAGGCACAGTCCCTCCATCGCATCATTCCACGGTTCTCCTCGCTTCTCGGACAGCCCCTGATGTGTGTACCCGAGCCCCAGACAGGGATCTGGGCATGAACGGTGGTGTATTCTCTCTCTGCCCCATGCTGCCTCTGACCTCCTCTCTCCAGCACCCTCAGAGGGTGCCTGCTCCCTCTGACCTCCTATCCCACACTTATTACCACACCACCCAGCCTTCTCCTCCTAGAGGAGCAGGGAGGACATGGGAAGGATCCGTGACCCTGAAGGAGCATCCCTCGTGAGCCCAAAGAGTGCAAAGACAGCCAGGTACGTGGCCCCATGGGCGGCCTCCATCCCTGAGACAGAAAGGAGACCCCAGTGTGCACATCCTGAGACCACCCCTGCCTTCACCCCACATCTGCCCCAGCGCCCATCGAGTGTCATCTCGTCACACTCTGGGACATGGAGGAAGCTGAGTTCTCCTGCTAACTGCTGTGTTTTCATGACACCCTTTGTTGTTTTTGTCGAGTTGCTAAGTCCTGTCCGACTCTTTGCAACCCCGTGGACTGCAGCCTGCCAGGCTCCACGGTCCATGAGATTTTCCAGGCAAGAGTACTGGAGTGGGTTGCCGTGTCCTCCTCCAGGGGATCTTCCTGATCAGGGAATTGAACCCGTGTCTGCTGTGTGGTCAGGCGGGTTCTTTACTGGCTGAGCCACCATGGAAACCCTCATGACAACCTAGGAGACGGGTTTCTCAGCTCTCAGAAGCTGGGCTAAACATCAAGACTTATCTCCTAAGGAAGTAATCAGGGCAAAACCGAATATGTGACCTTCTGGCCACCTTAAACGGAGAGACGTCTAGAAGTGAATCTACTGAATTTACTGAAGTCTAGAAGTGAACTTACTGACACTTTCAGGAGGTTAAAGCAGAGGAAGATGGGTGTGTGCGCAGACCACAGTAGCAGAATCATTGCTCCAGCCTCTTCCCCAGGAATAACTGAGTTTCCTCAGGACCAGTGAAGTCAAGAACAAAACAAAACCAAAGACGCTAAGATGGGGAAGGGGGAGGAAAGAGTCATTTCACAGCAGAAATGATGAAATTTTAAAAATCTACTTAAAATAAAAGTTAACTGCAGCTGCTTTCCCCTGGCATAATTCTCCTTCCTGTGGAATAAAGCATACTAAATGATCTCTTTGGCTTCCCATGCCAAACTGAAGAGTGTGATCTGGAAGGCGGAATTAAAGGCCAGTCTGTAGAGTTTCCACCAGCAGCCGGGGATCAGTGAGGGGGGGAGTGTGAAAACGAAGAGGGAAGGATTCCTAGGGGCTGCTGAGACGGTGGAGTCTGAAGCCACTCAAGAGACGCTGTCAAGGAGAGGAATTGTTCCTGCCTGGGGAGCCGATGCATTTTTAAGGAGGCAGTGGCCGAAACCGTTTCCATTCCAGCTCATAAGTAAAATTGTTTTCTTCCCAGAATCTTCCTCGACCAGCCACACGTTGCCTGGAAGACTTTGCACACATGTTTATGTGCACAATGTCTCGGGGCAGCGACAGAACAGGGAGCTTGTCCAGCGCAGGACCGCACTTGGGCCCAAGAGAAAGCAGAAGCGTCAGGAGCATGAAGACCGGAGAGAACGGTCACCAGCACAGCTCGTGAACTCACTCGGCAAGAGACGGAGAGAAGGCGGCGAGGACTCCCAGGGGGACCGCGCTCCTCCCCGTGGCTGCTGCAGCGGGTCACCGCGGGCTTACATGCACCTTTGTCACCTCAGGGCTTCCCCTGTAGCTCAGTCGGTAAAGAATCTGCCTGCAATGCACGGGACCCGGGTTTGATCCCTGGGTCAGGAAGATCCCCTGTAGAAGGAAATGGCAACCCACTCCAGTACTCTTGCCTGGAGAATTCCCACGGACAGAGGAGCCTGGCGGGCTACAGTCCATGGGGTCGCAAGAGTCAGACACGGCTTAGCGACTAAAGCACAACCACTGTTACCTTGGGACTCCGGAGGTCAGGAGTCTCACTGGGCTAAAACCTGGGTATCAGCAGAGCGTGTACCTTCCGGGGGCGCAGGGGAAGGAATCCACTCCTCGCCGTTTCCGGCTTCTCAGAGATGCCCCCGTTAGCTGGCTTCGTGCACCTTCAATCTGACTCCTGCTTTCACCCTCACATCCCCTTCTCTCTCTCCCAGACCCCCTAGCTTCCAGTTATTACTGCCTGGATCCACTCCCATACTCCAGAATCCTGTCCCCATCTCAAGAGCTTCAACACGATCATGTTGGCAAAGTCCTGTTCTGTGCTTATAAATTAACCTGTTCGTAGGTTCCGTGGGTTAGAAAATGGGCATCTTTGGGGGCCACTGTACTGCCAAACACAAGGACCTTCTGAAGTCCTGGAGATGGGAGCCTCGAATAAAGACTGATTTAACTTATCTGAGTTACAAGATGTGCAGCATTAAACTGCTGTTCTTGGCATTTGGTGGGGGTTGGGGATGGTCCAAAGAGCATCTGATGGGAATGGGGCATCTTTCTGCCTCTGTGTGCCATCCCAGAGTTTCTGGAGCCTGCCCACACCTGAGAGCATGTTGTCCTCTTCGAATAATACTTTGAGGCAGGCACGCAAAGATGAGAAGCACCATCACTCCTGTTACAAACAAGCCCACGGGTAATAAATTTTTAAAAATACTTTGATAGAAATGCTCTATAAAATTAAAAGGAATTTAAGAAGGGCAAATCCATTCTTTTATTTGTCTGTATCTTTTATTCTTTGTCTATGTGCATATTCTATCTCTATGTGTTCAGAATATCTTGTTTTGTTTGTTGTTTAGTCACTAATTCATGCCCAACTCTTTTGCGAGCCCATGGACGGTAGCCCGCCAGACTCCACTGTCCATGGGGTTTCCCAGACAAGACTATTGGAGTGGGTTGCTATGCCCTCCTCCAGGGGATCTTCCCAAGCCAGGGATCGATCCCAAGCCTCCTGCACTGGCAGGCTTGTTCTCTGCCACTGAGCCACCAGGGAAGCCTTTATTCATTCCGTTAAAATCTTGTCCTATACAGCTCTCTGCAGGATTTCCCATCAGTGTTGGTCGTATGTAAGTGTCCTTCTGAACTCCTCATTCGCGTCTTGGTTTGCAAACTTACACACGGTGTTCCCTGCTCCTCTCTTTTCTCATGTAATAGTGTTTTGCGAAAATTCCATGGGGTCAATGCAGAACTTTGTATGGACCATGTAATGTCTCTTGTACATTTGTTTATTTCTTTTTTATATATATTTCACTTTGTTAAAAGTTTCTGTCTTTCCGTTTAACAATGTTTGCCGTTCCTTCTCAGAGCATTTTATAATCATCACTTTAAAGCTTTTGACAGATATTTCCGACATTTGTGCCAACCTGACATTGCATGGACTAAATGCTTGTTCCCACATAGCTGAGGTTTTCCTGGTTCTTTATAAGCTGAATAATTTTGGACTGTATCTTGGGCACTTTGAATATTTTATAAGACTTTGAGGTCTTATATAAAGCTTATGAAGAATGCTGATATTTCCTATTGTTAAAAACTGAGTAAAGAACACAATTTAGGTGATACAAAAAAACAAAAAACTTTAACCCTTCATGAAGCAGAGTTTCCATTCAGAGAACTACAAAAATGGGGAGAAAGGCAGGGATCTTTTGCAGGATAAAGAATAAGGAACAAGGAAATAAGTGTAGTACCCAGAGATGGCTCGGTTTTTGGGGACGGGCTCAATAACCTCAGATATGCAGATGACACCACCCTTATGGCAGAAACTGGAGAAGAATGAAAGAGCCTCTTGATGAAAGTGAAAGAGGAGAGTGAAAAAGCTGGCTTAAAACTCAACATTCAGAAAATTAAGATCATGGCATCCAGTCCCATCACTTCATGGCAAAGAGATGGGGAAACAGTGGAAACAGTGACAGACTTTATTTTGGGGGGCTCCAAAATCATTGCAGATGGTAACTGCAGTCATGAAATTAAAAGATGCTTGCTCCTTGGAAGAAAAACTATGACCAATCTAGACAGCATATTAAAAAGCAGAGACATTACCTTACAGACAAAGGTCTGCATAGTCAAAGCTATGGTTTTTCCAGTAGTCATGTATGGATGTGAGAGTTGGACCATAAAGAAATCTGAGCACTGAGGAATTGATACTTTGGAACTGTGGTGTTAGAGAAGACTCTTGAGAGTCCCTTGGACTGAAAGAAGATCCAACGAGTCCATTCTAAAGGAAATCAGCCCGGAATATTCATTGGAAGGACTGATGCTGAAGCTGAAACTGCAATACTTTGGCCACCTGAAGAACTTACTCACTGGAAAAGACCCTGATGCTGGCAAAGATTGAGGGCAGGTGGAGAAGGGGATGATAGAGGATGAGATGGTTGGATGGCATCACCGACTCAATGGACATGAGTTTGAGCAAGCTCTGGGAGTTGGTGATGGACAGGGAAGCCTGGTGTGCTGCAGGCTATGGGGTCACAAAGAGTCGGACACGACTGAGTGACTGAACTGAACTGAACTGAAAGCATGTACTGTGTTTCTAGTCAAGTGGAGCATTTACATAAACGCAAAACTTATCCACATTTCAGTTCTCCTGATGTGGCACCAAGGCAGGAGTGGCTCCATCTTGGGCTTAGAAACTTATTTCAGTACTGTTTTAGTAGGTGATGGTTGGGTCTAGGCTGTGAGTCACACCCAGGCTTCTGTAGGCTGTGGTTTGAACAGCCATTCCACTTTCAAATCCTGAGCAGCACTGGAATGATCCGAGCCATGTGTGCGATGCTGAGCCTAGAACCGAGGCAGAGGTCTGTCCCTCAGTCTAGTTTTAAATTCTTCGTCTGCTGCTGTAGGTGAGATCCGTGCTAAGGCACTTTGAGGCTGAGCCCCGGAATTGTTTAACACTGTGTGGGGGTGCTTTTCCAGGCTCTTCTCCCTCCACACTCTTTTCAGTACTCTTCAGGTCCCTAAGGTTCCCCTTTTTGATCCCTGAAAACCTAGGGTTTATTTATCCTTCTCTCCTGTGCACTTCCCCAAACTGTGCCCACAATTAAGGCCAAGTGATGTGAGTACATAAACACATGAAAAAAAAGATACTCACCCCATTTTCTTAAGGCCAGAGCTCCTCCGATGAAAGAGGAAGCTTCCTTCCTTTCCAGGTTAGGCTACTTTACCAGCTGTTGTTACTCACGAGACAACTTTGCTGCCCCTTGAGCCTGAACTAGGGAGTTTCTTCTGGAGTTTCTTGCTCCATCCAATGCCCGTGTCTAAGTTTCAGACCGTGAGAAATGGTCCAGTGCATCAGTTTGGTGGAAGTCTGCATTCTGGTCTTCTTCCCCAATCCACCCGGTAGTATGAATTTGCTAGAATTCCCAAATAGCTGAGGCCAGCATTCCATCTGGGTCTTAGAGATGAATTCAGTGGGGGTTGGGGGGTGCCAGGTGAAGTGTGATTACTCCATCCTACCTGGAACTCGATCCCTAACTCATGTGCTCAGCTTGCCTACTTCACACCTTGTAATTCAAGCGCTCCCCCTCCTCTACGTGGACATGAACTTGACAGGGTTTCCACATGCACTACTCCATGTGTTTCTCACACGAGGCTCAGCTCATATTATTCCACAGCTTTCACAAAGATGGAAATTCAAAGAGCCTAGAGCCACATAGCTGGCATGCCTCAGAAGAGACTCAAATGTGCTCCTTCAAATTCCAGGTATAGCCATTTTAGTGCCTCTCCTTGAATTCTTTATAAGCAACACAATCCTCTGGGACACATCTTCTTATGGGACCGTGACTCTTCTCTTGGGGCAAAAAAATCACAATTTCCACATAACCCAGAATTTTCTTTCACTAGACTTGAATGTTAATGATGATGATGATTTAAGAGTTTGAACTAGGTAAAGTCCAAAAAATAATTATTTGTGGAAAATATGTGTATCTACCCTCCTATAAAAATCCCTTATCAATATGTCCATTAGGACAAAAGTATAACTACTGTCATACCTAATTCCCAGATCTTGATATTTATGTATTTATTCTTCATATAGCCCGCATAGCTTACCCTTGGGGAACTTTATAATGAAGACTATCAAGATCTCAGATTGGGTTTATCAAACTGTATTTCTCTAGTAGAAAATACCATTTCATTTCCTTGGAGTCTGACGAATAAGTAAAAACTGAGATCTTTTTCTTTTATAGAAAAAAAATATATTACTGCCAGTGGAAGGCTAATAGTAATTTTTAAATTTCTAAAACAGAATACAGAAATTAATCAATACGTATTTTCCAATTTTTGTAAATGTGTCAACCTTCCTAAATATCTTCTTTTCAAATTGAGAAGTAGAGATTTTATATATACATATATATTCTTTTTTAGTGAAATTGAAAATGGAAATTTCAGTTGCTTAAAACTCTGAAAATGAAAACTCACTCACCAGAATTCCCCTGATGAAACTCGCTGGAGGCATTTGCTGTCTCTGAATTTTAATAACCCTCTTTTTAAAAAAGCTTTCTTTTCTATCACCCACATTGAATGTGAGCATTTGTTTTCAAGCTCTTGTTTTGCCTCTGCGTAATAAGAATAATAAATATGGCATCTCTGTCTTGCAGCCCGAGGCTTAGAGAAGTATGCCCCAGAAAGCCTTCCACATCCTTTGATAAACACTCCCAGAGGGCTTCCTGCATGCCTTGGAAGCTGCCACGGGTAGTCTTTGCATTTTTTCCTTTCTAAAAGGATGAAACTGAAAAATGTATTACAGAAGGAAAAGAAGAAGATTTGGCATGCGATTCCTTAATGGAATATCAGCTTTGGCACCGGAGGGAAGAAAGCTATAAAAGGGATTCAGGAGAATCTTTGTTTTAAATAAAGATGTGTGTTCTCAAAAAGTAAGGAAGGAGAAATGATCTAACCCTTCCACCTCTGCTTCGAGAAAAGAGCCATGTATCACCACCATGTCAGGGATGCACAGATGGTCCTTTGGGAGGGTGGGGGGCAGTGACCTGCCTTCCTTCCCCTCTCTGCCTCCTCATCTCCTGGGTGAATCCTCACTCCCATCCCTTCCAAAGAACCTCTTGGCAAGAGTGAGTCAGAGGCATTATGGGGCAGGGCTGCTCGTGTGAATAGATTTCTCGATGGTTATGTCCTCCGTTGTAAGGTCCTCGTCTGCTTACCAGAGGACACGGTTGTCATGACAAAATAAAATATACACGACAGCGACGTGGCTTGGCTGACGTCCAGCAGATGCTCACGGTTCCTCTTGCATTTGTACCTTAATCCAAGGAAATCCAAACAAGAAAAAAATGTCCCTGTGTGCCAAACCACGTCGTCTCCAAAGTCCCTTCTGATTTTTAACATTTTATGAATTAAGAAGACTATTAGGAGTGACATTTAATGCAAATTATTAATTATAACACGTATGTTGAGTTAGTTGCTCAGTCATGTCGGACTCTTTCCGACTCTGTGGACCCATCAGAGCCCTCCAGGCTCCTCTGTCCATGGACTCCTCCAGGCAAGAGTACTGGAGGGGGTTGCCGTTCCCTTCTCCAGGGGATCTTCCTGACCCAGGGATCGAACTCTTGTCTTCTACATCTACTGCACTGGCAGGTGAATTCTCTACCACCGGCACCACCTGCAAAGCCCCAATATATATTTTATATTAAATATAACATATACTAGTGATATCAAATTTACCAGATTCCTCTAGCATGTTTCATATATAATATACGCCACATTAATACATATATAAGGGAAGCCCTGGTGGCTCAGATGGTAAAGAATCTGCCTGCAATGCAGGAGACCCAGGATTGATCTCTGGGTCGGGAAGAGCCCCTGGAGAAGGGAATGGCAACCCACTCCAGTATTCTTGCCTTGAGAAGCCCACGGACAGAGAAACCTGGCAAGCTGCAGTCCGTGGGGGATGCAAAGAGTCAGACACAACTGAGAGACTACACTTTCACTTTCATTGCATATATATTCTATATATACATATCTCCAAACATATATGTGTCACGAAATTATGTGTACATATAATGCATGTGTATATGTGTGCAATGTATATGTATGTGTATGTATATATATATGAATATACACACACGAGATGAGTACTTTTATAGTGTTTGATTACTTTGCAAAATTGTTTTAAATGGTTTATTCTAAGTATTTAAAACATTTACTCTTTGAATCTCATTGAAGCTGAACTACTTCATTGAGTCCACAGTTTCATTAAATAAAGATTCTATTTAGCAAAGAAAAGCTTTAGGCTGGTCAAATTATAACTTCTGAATCAACTGGCACTTAAATGCTGAAATCTAACTCAATTGCTAATCAAATTTCATTTTAAACCAAGGAGGAACAGGGGAAAACAACTCAGACTTCTGTTTGAAAACTGAAACTATTACTTTGTACTGAACCATTGTTATGATAATCTAACCATCACTTAGAACTGATGAAGAAAGTGAATTAAGGTTGGCACCATGACATTCATGTTGGATGTTATTACACTAGCGTCTGGAGAGACAGATGCATCCATTTACTGATCACGTTGATTGCTAGGACAGCAAGTCCTGGAAAGACCACAGAACTAAGGAGACTGGGGCTGGGAACCCCTTCTGTCCTGCAGGGGTCAGCCCGTGCAGACAGCCACTTCTCATTGGTTTTCTTCTGAACATTACAGGGAAAACTCATCTTTTGTCTTGATTATTACAGAATTATAGGTTCTTTATAGAAAATTCAGAAGTAAAAAGAAAAACAATTAACTTATCCCTATCTCATTACCTTGATATAACCAGTGGTAATGATTTGATAATTTGGTGCATTTCTTACAAGTGTCCTTCTATGAGAAAAATACATATGTATATACACATGTACGTAGAGACAGACACATAGATTTATGTTCTGAAAGTGAAGCTTGCCTAAGTTGGTGCTTGGCTTGTTGGCGTGTTCGTCCGTTCGCACATCTGTAACACGAGGGTTTCATGTGTGTGTGGTACTCGGATGTCCATCCCTGGAACTGAGGAGCACAGCCTGGACAGGAGGCCATGAGCCGTCGGAGCCGCGGGTGTGGCGTCAGGAGCCCCGGAGGAGGAAGCCTGTGCCTCTGCGTGCTGAGCCCCTGCTGCTGGCCCAGTCTACGTCTCTGCAGCCCCCTTCATCACCATGTGGCTCTCGGTTTAAAGGCAAGGAGGTGAGTGGGAGGTAAGCCCATTGCATAGCTCTGCAGACCTGCAGTGTAGACTCCTGAATGTTTAAGTTAGCTCATCTTAGAAAGTACAGTTTTTATCAAGATTGAGCCCAAAGCATGTTTTCATCATACAGCCACATTCTTCCACATTCAGCGGGTAGCCCCTGGCAGGTCTTAAAGTTGTGAAGCTGAACTGGAGGGGCCATGCAGAGCTCCTGTGAAAAGGAAGTGCAAGTGTTAGTGGCTCAGGCATGTCCGATTATTTGTGATACCAGGGACTATAGCCCGCCAGGCTCCTCTGTCCATGGAATTCCCCTGGGGAAGAATATTGGCTGGGCTGTCCTTCCCTTCTCCAGGGGAGCTTCCCAATCCAGGGATTGAACCCAGGTCTCCTGCATTGCAGGCGGATTCTTTACCACTGAGTCACCACCGCTGCTAGATACACAAAAAAGCTGATTCTCTGCCATCATCCAACAACTTCTGGAGCAGGAGACTGGAAGTAATAAAAAGCAAATAAGAACAAGGGCAATGGATTAATAATTTTTTATTGATAATGAGCAGGGGATTTTCTGAGGTGATCCAAGATCATATAGAAGAGATGGAAAAAACACTCCTATAAACGACACAGCAACACGTATTTTACTTTCAAACACAAAACAGAACTCAAAAGGCAGCAAGGGAAAAGCTGAGCCTAAAGCTCTTTCCTATTTATCCCTCCCAGCCCATCAGGGTTGATTCATGTGCCCCTGAGTGCAGGGCGTATGATGGGGTCTCCTCCGAGGAAAGAGAAACAGTAAATATGCATCACTCTGAATAGCGCTCGCCATGGGGCCCCCGAATGTGAATGCATGGCCATCTCACAGCTGGGTGCTGCCACCTCCAGTGTGGTCCACAGAGCCTCCCTGCGTGCCCTCCCACCAACATCCCGGGGAGCCCCGAATCCCCACACTCGAGGTGGATTCAGCGGGATCAGTCTTCTTAAACTGCTGTCAAGCTGAGGACAGAAAAATGTCATTGTTGCTTTTGTCCCATTTCTGTTGTCATCAGCACAGCCCGTCTGGATCTCTGCTGCTACTGCCGGCTACATGCTTTGTTCTTTAACCCGTGAGGTTGTCTTTATATATATATTTTATGACTATCTTCTGGACTCTGACTAGGACCCAGGCGTAGCGCTAAGGACCTCATACACGTTACTTGGTGATGTGGTGAAGTCGCTCAGTCACATCTGACTCTGCGACCCCATGGACTGTAGCCCGCCAGGCTCCTCTGTCCATGGGATCCTCCAGGCAAGAACACTAGAGTGGGTTGCCATTTCCTTCTCCAGGGGATCTTCCCGACCCAGGAATCGAACCCAAGTCTCCTGCATTGCAGGCAGATTCTTTACTGACTGAGCTATGAGGGAAGCTGCATTACTTAATTGGATGCAAAGAACTGACTCATTGGAAAAGACCCTGGTGTTGGGAAAGATTGAAGGCAAAAAAAAAAGAAGGTGGCAGAGGATGAGATAGTTAGATAGTATCACCGACTCAATGGATGTGAATGTGAGAAAACTCTGGGATACAGTGAAAGACAGGGAAGTCTTGCATGCTGCAGTCCATAGGGTCACAAAGGGTCGGACATGACTTAGAGGCTGAACAGCAATGACTTCATTGGATCTTCAAAACAACCCAAGGACGTAGAGTGATCGTTATTGCCCCATTTTACAGATGGACAAGCTAAGGTTCAGGAAGGTTGAATTTCTCGATCAAGATCACGCAGTTAGGGACTGTGCATGCCTGGCAAGCAGTAATTCCTCGTTAAATAGTAGCTGATACTATGGCTGTATCGTTGTATGATTGTTCTCGCTCTTATTTTTTAACAGACTATTTTTTAGAGCACTTTGGGCTCACAGTGAAATTAAGGGCAAGGCACAGAAGGTTCCACTATGCCCCCGTCCCCCACACAGGCCTTCCCTGCGTGTGCTCCCCAGTAGCTTCCCTGGTAGCTCAGTCGGTAAAGAATCTGCCTGCACTGCAGGAGACCCAGGTTCGATCCCTGGGTAGGGAAGACCTCCTGGAGAAGGAAATGGCAACCTACCCCAGTATTCTTGCCTGGAAAACAGAGGAGCCTGGCAGGCTACAGTCCACGGGGTCACAAGAGTCAGACATGACTTAGCGACTAAACCACCACCTCCCCCATTGTCAACACCCCACACCAGCTGGTACATCGTTACAATTGATGAACCTACATTGACCGTAATTGTCACGCAGAGCCCATAGTTTGCACTAGGGTTCACTCTCAGGGCAGTACATCCTACGGGTTTAGACAAGTATTCAGTGACATGCCTCCAAGTCACAGCATTGTGCAGAATCGTTTCACTGCCCTACAAACGCTCTGTGCTAGCTCTCATCCTTCCCTCCTCCCAAACCTTGGCAACCACCGGTCTTTTCGCTGTTTCCGTAGTTTGCCTTTGCCAGAATGTCACAGAGTTGGAAGCATACAGTATGTGGCCTTTCAGATGGAGTCTTTTCACTGAACCATATGCATTTAAGTTTCCTCTGTGTCTTTTTGTGTCTTCAGAGCTTATTTCTTCTAGTGCTGAGTGAAGTTTTATTATCTGGATGCAATACAGTTTATTTATCCATTCCCTGAAAGACATCTTGCTGGCTTCTAAGTTTTGGCAATTATGAATAAAGCTGCTATAATCATGGGTATGCAGGGTTTTTGTGGACATAAGTTTTCAATTCATTTCTGTAAATACCAAGGATCATGATTGCTGGATCATATGGTAAGAGTTTGTTTCGTTTTCCAAGAAATGACCAAACCGTCTTCCAATGTAGCCGAACCATTTTGCTTTCCACTAGCGATGGATAAGAATTCCCATTGCTCCATCCATACGCTCCCCAGCCTCTGGCGGTGTCAGTGTTTCGGATTTTGGCCATTCTAATATGTGTGTAGTGGTATCTCATGGTTATTTTAAATTGCAGTTTGCTAATGAGATCAGATCATGAGCTTCTCGGCATATGATTATCGTCATCTGTATATCTTGTTTGGTGAGGTGTCTGTTTGGGACTTTTGCCTATTTTTTAACCAAAATTTGTTTTCTTGTTGTTGTATTTTGTGTCCTTTGTATATCTTGG
Source organism: Cervus elaphus (assembly GCF_910594005.1). NCBI lineage: Eukaryota > Metazoa > Chordata > Mammalia > Artiodactyla > Cervidae > Cervus > Cervus elaphus. The sequence goes on from NC_057839.1 coordinate 67,400,129, forward strand.
ATCAAAGTCTTTTATCAGACAGGGCTTGTGCAAGTATTTTCTCCCTCTTTGTAGCTTGTTTCTCATTCTTTTGACAGTGTCTTTCTCAGACCAGATATTTATTTGCTTGTTTGGCTTTCTTTAATTTTTAAATGAATTAAATTGGCGGGTAATTGCTTCATAATGTCGTGTTGGGTTCTGCCATAGGACAGTGTGAATCAGCCATAATTATGTGTATATTCCCTGTCTCTGGAGCCTCCCTCCCCCCTCCCACCCCACGCCTCTAGGTTGTCACAGAGCTCCAGACTGGGATCCCTGTGTTAAATAGCAGCTTGTTGTTTGGAATTTTAAATGAACCCTGGATTATCAGTGATTTCTTCCAAGGATCATGTCATTGGTGCTGTGTCTAAAAAGTCATCTCCGTACCCAAGATCACCTAGATTTTTCCTGTTATTTTCTTGCAGTTTTATAGTTTTGTGTTTTACACCTTGGTCTACCATCATTTTGATTGAAATTTTGGTAGAGTCTGTGTCCTGATTCATTTTGTTTCTTGTTAATATCTTAACCATTTGTAATTTTCTCCATTGTATTACCTTTATTCCTTTGTTAAAGATACAGTGAGTGTATTTACTTGGGTCTCTGAGTTACTTTATAAAAGAGACTTTAGGAATAAACAGTAACTTCTTATCAATTGGACATGTTGCAACACAATTGCATTGCAAATTTCTCTAGATGGTTGCTTGTTTTGTTCATGGGAAATATTAGACCAAAGGTTTTTAACTTCTAAGAGCATGATCCATTAATCATTTAAGTCTGTATTATAAAATACTATTCTGTATTCTCTTTGGACTGTTTCATCTTCTTTTTATATTATGCTGATCTACATGATAGCCATTTTGTATGATGCAAAGTAGGAAGATATCAAACTTAAATTTCCCATATTGAGAGTCAGTTTTTCTACAATAGACAAAACATGGTCCATATTCTCCTAGCTTCATTACAATGAAATCTGTATCAAACATTTACCATAAGGAGGAGTTTTCCACAAATGTTCCTCATGGGTTTTATAATGTCTGTACCTTCTACATAAATGCTGTAATTAGCTTGTCCAGTTCCTTAAAAAGTCTGTTGCTACGTTGATAGGTATTCCTTTGATCTATAGATGGATGTGAGAGATGCTGACGTGTTCACGGGCTGAACTGCCCCCACTCAGGAATCCAGTATGACCGCCCTGTAACTCATACTCCTTTACTGTTTTCCAAAAATGTTTGTGGACTTCATGTGCATTTCACGTATACTTGAGGGATGCTTTTATTTTGGTGGAATTGGGATTTTTTTGTTCTAAAATGTTCTAATTGCTGATTTCTGCACAGAGACAAGTTGCTGTTTATAGTCCTTGTAGCTGGCTGCTTCACACGGTTGGCAAAGAGCTTCTAAGCCTCCTCCCAGCTTTCCTGGACGGCTAATTACACGGTTGGTAAATGTCACTTTCCTCCGAGGTATTTATTTATTTATTTTATTGTCATCACTGTGGTTAGAACATGGTCAGCGGGGACCATGAGCATGAAAAGCAGAACTCCTTGGCAGACACATGATTCTAACATCTCTTTTTAGGCACATGGAACATTTAGTTCAGGAGTCTAGCAGGCAGCCTGCGTCAATTTAAAGAACTCTCCTTCTATTCCTCCTTTGCCAAGTCTTTTTGAAGACACGGTGGTGGATTTTACCCCACGCTATTTTGGCATCTGAGATAATCATATGCACATAAATTTCCTATTTGAAATGCTAATGTCATTAATTCCATTAATAGATCACCCAACCTTTTAATAACCTTGAAGGTAAGTATTGTTACACCTCCTCTGGCTGATCACCACACTGATGCTCGGAGGAGGTAATTAACTCGCCCGTGGTACAGCTACAAAGTGATGGAGTTGAGATGAAAGCAGGCTTATCTGGCTCCGAAGCTTCCAGATTTATCCTGGCCGCAATCTCAGGGCTACAGTATTTAAGCAACCCTTCAGGCTGCGGACACAGCTGTGCTGAGAAGGAAGAACTGCAAGGGGATATATGTGTGGGAAGTGTCCCTGGAGGGAGCCTGTGGGCTGCCTGGGGGGTTACAGACTCACCTGGGGCCCCGGGGCAGCTGTGGTCCAGTCGGTGGGCGAGCGATGGGGGGATTCTTGTAGGGATTCCTCAGCCCCTGCTGTCTGAAATGTCTGCAGGGCCCCCTGCCCCTTCTGAGAGCCCTCCCGGGAGCATCTCCCAGCCCAGTACCATGGCCTCATCAGGGGCAGGGGAGGGGAGGGGGGGAAGATGGGTCCCGCTTTGGGCCAAGGATGGCCGATCTCTCTCACTCCTCCCACTCAGCGTGAGGCAGCCAGCATCCTCCCTAAGCTGTGGGCCTGACGCTCGCTGACACTGGCCCCTGGTTTCTGTTGCGTGGGATGTAGGCAATTCCAGGAGTGGAAGCCCCACCCTGGACCTGGATCTTCTTCCTCCCCAGCAGTTTCTTTCACTCATCACAACAGGGGCCTGGGCCCCTCTGGTTAGCACGCTGACCTCCCCACGGTCAGCTTGACCATCCCAAGGGGAGGTTTCCATCATCCACTCGTTCACCTCGTACACCACCACCGCCCCCCCACCCCTCCACCCACCCAGGCACGCTGGCTGCTGAGCAGACAGGATAAGGAGAACCTACATCTCACCCAGGATGGGAACGTGTCTCAGATTCCTACAAGCTTGGAACAGTCAGAACAAAGCTGGGGGCTTCAGTTTGCTGCCTTCCCTGACCTCCATGGGCTTCTGTCCTCAGAGTTAGTGTGACATGCAAGCCTTTCCTCTTCAAGGGTTTACAATTCAGGCTTGATGTTATTTAGTCAGTCATGTCCGACCCTTCATGACCCCATGGACTGCAGCACATCAGGCTTCCCTATCCTTCACTATCTCCCAGTGTTTTGCTCAAGCCCATGTCCATTGAGTCAATGATCCCATCCAACCATCTCATCCTCTGTCGTCCCCTTCACGTCCTGCCCTCAATCTTTCCCAGCATCACAGTCTTTTCCAATGAGTCAGCTCTTTGCATCAGGTGGCCAAAGTACTGAGTTTCAGCTTCAGCATCAGTCCTTCCAGTGAATATTTGAGGACTGATTTCCTCGAGGATGGACTGGTTGGATCTCCTTGCAGTCCAAGGGACTCTCAAGAGTCTTCTCCAACACCACAGTTCAAAACCAGTTCAAAACTGTGGTCTCCACAAACACAGTTCAAAAGCATCAGTTCTTTGGCACTCAGCCTTCTCTGTTGTCCAATTCTCACATCCGTGCATGACTACTGCTATGCAAAATTTCAACTTGTCTCCAATGTGGGTGCACCTAAAGCAGCATTGATGTCGCCCTAGTGACCATGGCGTGAGTGTATGCTTGCTAAGTTACTTCAGTTGTGTCCGACTGTTTGCAACCTCGTGGACTATAGCCCTCCAGGATCCTCTGTCCATGGGGTTCTCCAAGCAAGAACACTGGAGTGGATTGTAGACCTTCCTGCAGGGGATCTTCCCGACCCAGGGATTGAACCCAGGTCTCTTGCATCTCCTGCACTGGCAGGCAGGTTCTTTACCTCTAGTGCCACCAGGGAAACCCAGAAGCCGTGGCAAGTAAATATAAAAATTGGTGGCTGCAGGGACTAATGGGGGTAGGAATACGTGTGGAAACACGCTTGCTCACACAGGCATGCACACGTGCACACAGACACACACACAGACACACGAGCACTGTGCAGTAAAACACCAGCTCGCTCCGAGCTCGGGCACACCCGGTGACTCTCATTTAATTTCCTCGCTGCCGAGAAGCTGGTGGGGGGCTCTCGCCTCTGCCTGATCTTTATTTATGCCTTTCTCTTGGTTGCTTTCTCCCGGCGCTGGTGCGCCCGGGTCGAGCTCCGCAATCACGTCCATTACGACCCAGTGGCAGCAGAGCACGCTGCGTGCTGCTGGATGTCGGGGAGAGGGAGCAGAGATTTACTGAAATGGTGTGATCTCATTGTCTCGATGGCCTTTTGCAAAATGAGGAAGGAAGTCTTCCAGGCGGCGTTTCATCATTACCGTGTGTCTGGTTCTCACCTTCGTCTTTCTGACGTCTGCTCTGCTGGGTCTCCCAGGACAACGCAATCCCTCCAGATGGCAAGCCCTGGGTAGGACCTGTCGCCTTCCAGACAGCGGGCAGTGCCCAGCCCCAGAATCCAGGCTCGCCTCTGAAAGATCTCAACCATGACAGTAACAATAGAACTTCCAGTCCAGGCTGAATCCCAGATATAAAGATTCCTCTTTGACCAAGGGCTGCTTTTCCAGCAATGCCATGTGCTTGTCTCAGCCCAGATTTCTTTTCTCTGCATTCCATGTCTACATGGTCAACACTCCCCAAAACACCAATCCTGCTGTAGAGCCAAGACACCCAGATGGAGCCCGGCTGCCCTTGGTGTCGGGGGCCAGTGTCACTCCTGGACCCCATGCTCAGCCCTGTGGTCACCAGCGTTCATGTTCTCCCAGCGCTGAGCACAAGCTGTGTCTGCCAGGCCGAACCCAGCCCTGCACCCTCCCTGGCCATCCCCCCCTCCTCCAAGGCTGCCAGACACTGCTGGAGGTGCCCGGAATCTCCCACCAGCCGAGTAAGGGCGCAGAGACCCTTATCCTGCCTGGCCGCGGCGAGGTGAGAGGCAGGCGGCAGGAGCCATGAGCGGAGAGTCTGGGACCAGCTCCCCGGGGTACGGATCAGGGAAGCCTCAGCTGGGGGTTGGTGCGCAGCTCAGCGTTTCTCAGTTAACCTCCATGCCCACGTGTGGTCCTGCTGCTCCCGCCCCGGCGTGGGCCGCGGTGGGAGGCTGACCATGCATTCTGCAGAGGGCTCGCGTGTTCCTCTGAATTGCCGTCCCCCCAAGCTCCCTCTTACGTCCTCAGGGTCCGAGTCAGAAGCTGCCAGCTGCATTAAAGCCAGCACGCAGCAAGGGATTCTCTGAATCATGCCCACCAGGAGACGTGGTCCACATCCAACCATGAGACCCTGACGGAGCCGCTGGGTCTATGACGCTCTGACACATGCAACGCCGACCCCCATGGAAGGAAACATCCCTTCAGATTTTTAGCACCTTAGCGAGGAGAAGCTCTGATGTCATCAAGGAGCTGCGGGGGTTGGGGGGCACCCGCCGGCCTCTCCACCTTATTGAGTCAGCATCGCAGCTCCCCACTCAGTGAGGGACCACTGCCCCCAACATCTCAGGGAGGCAACATTTCCAGAGGTGGCAGGAGACCCAGGCCCAGAGGAATGACCCCCTTCCCCTTCCAGGGGACCACCCCATCGCCCACTGTGGAAGCCTGGCCTCTGCAAGCCCAGCCTGGCTCTCAAAGCTGTGTTCTCAGAGGATTTATAACACAACCCTGCACGGTCTAACCTCTCTGGTTCACGTCAATTTCCATAGATATCTTCAGTAGTTCTACTTTCCTTTCTTACACCCTCCAAGTGTTCTTTAGACAATGGCAATCTCAAATATGAAACAAGCCGCCTTGTCTGCAGAACCGAGACAAGTCCACAGACATCGAGAACGGACAGGTGGTTGTCAAAGCAAATGGGGGCAGGGGAGGGAAGGACTGGGGGTCTGAGATGGGCAGGTGCAGACTGCTGTATACAGGATGGACGAACAGCTGTCCTCCTGGACGGTGAAGGAGTCTTTGGGCCTTGAAAAGAAAACAACGATCTCAAAGGCCCTTGCTGAATCATCTAACTTCGGGGAGAACAAAACCGAACTTTACGTCCTGCTCTGAGGCTGGTTGCATCCACCTGGGACTTATCACCCTCTGCCCAGAAACCTCCCACCCCCTACATCTGCCTGGGACTTATCACCCCCTGTCCAAATGCATCCATCCAGCTCTGAGGCTGGTTGCATCCACCTGGGACTTATCTCCCTCTGCCCAAAACCTCCCACCCCCTGTTCAACTGCAAATGCATCTCAACTAAAGATTACCCAAAACGTCCCGCCTGACCAACGTTTCCCTGATCGTTTCCACAAACCTCCCTTTAAATATGAAGCCTCCCTGATCCCTCTGGCGCTCAGCCTGGTCGTTAGGCCGCCTGCCGCCCCTCCTTGCCTGAATAGTCACCTGCCTCCATTGAGGTCGTCTCTACTTCTTTTCAGCCTCTGCCCAAACTATACCTTACAGACAGAACAGGGAACTCCAGTCAGTATCCTACGACAAACCAGAGTGGAAAGGGAAAAAAAACAATCCCTGAGATTAAAAAAAACCAGACAGGCCATAGGAGCCGATCAGGCTCACCGCCTCTATCTTTAGCTCCCGAGGCCCTCCTCTCCCTTTCCCCTCACGTGTCCCCCACCTCCTGTGTGCGGAGGAGAGACCAGTGTTCTGCCCCCTCGTCTCAGCTTGGGGGACCCAGAGGCATTCCTCAAGGAGAGAGTCCTGCTCACGTCAGGGACCCCTCTTCGGGCAGTAGACAGTGATGGACACGCCAAACCCGGGACATAATTTGGGGAAAAGCCATCACCATGCTTTTGTTTCTTTCTGGGTGTTTGCCCATTGATAAAAATGCTGACTAAGCAAGGAGCTCGGGGTGAAACAGAAGTCAGAATTCAGGCCCTGGGGGAGCAGCCAACCCAAGCAGCTTGGTGACTTCCTCTATTTTTTGCTTAAAAAAAAAGGCTGATGTCACCCTGACCTATTTTCCTCATTGTTAATTTATAGAGGAGCCATGGAAGAGAAAATTCATGAAGACAAGGACTGTCAGGGCTGGAAGGAACCTAAAAGGCCTCTGTTTCTGTTTCCATTCCCTCATGGAGGCGGGGGAGGAAGCAGAGGTTGAGGAAAGGCAGCGAAGTCAGGAGCAGGGGTCTCCCCAGGAGCGGGGCCCTGGTCCCAGCCCAGAGTCTCTCTCTAGACAGAGCGGCCGCTGGCCCCTGACTTTGGCTTCATGCCACTCCCCTTGGGTGCTAGCTTGTAATAGATTTCCTCATTTTAAAATAAACCTTGAGAGGTAGACTTACAGATAATCTTCGGATTTTCTTTTCTGCTGGGTGTGATTCTAGGGTCATCAAATTTTCAAAAGGCAAAGCTTGGAATTTTAAGGGAAAATGGTAAAATTTTACAATTTTGAAAGATAGCACAGTTGATTAAAATTACCCCTGTGTCCCTTCTTATCTGAATGAGGGGAAATTTGAAGAACATCCTTGATGGACAGTGATGTCCTTTGTCTCCCTTCAAGGCCATCACTATGACATGTGGGGTGGAACTTTCTTCCTGCCCCTCAGGGGTCTGAAAAGTCTAAGAGCCAAGGAAGACCATTGTATTATGTGTGGAATAGAGACTGAGTAATAATATTTGGAGAAGTGAAATAAACCCTCATCTTTTGATGTTTATTGCTTTCTAAAGAAAATCCTTATTCCTTTAATTCGCATGACTCCATTAATAATGTCTAGCTATTAAAAAGAATTTCTTTCGGTAGAAAAACATTATTCTTTATGTGAATCAATTATTTCCTGTGCTCAAGTCACCTTGGGCCAGAACATAATGAATATTTGTGAGATGGGAAGGTCAGACATACTGGAACTGAAATTCCTTTCAGGGCTGAGAATGAACGCTGCCCAAGACTAGGAATCCTGAGACGCGTGATAGCATCAGGCGTCACGGAAATGCTGACACAATGATGCCACATCCACCAGCCCCCTTACCAAGAGATCACAGAGTCTCCAGATGAGTGAAGGGTCCCTGCTCGTTAGAGGTTTATTGAGGCTTCCTCAACCAGGCACCCCCACTTTAATGTCCCACCTGTTTCTGTGTATCTTTCCCGCAGACTGATGGAGAGATGAAACAGATGCCTGGTGGGTCTTCAGTCTTTCTTAGGACAGGACTTGTGCCCAAGAGCCTCAAGTCACTCTAGACATGGCCCAGAAAGGTAAAGTGTCAGCACAACATGCTGGGAAATCACCCACCTTTGTTCCTTCCTTTCATGTAAAAAGAATGATTGATAACGGTTCAAGAAATAAAAGACAGCCCCTATTTAAAAAAGGTCATTAAACGCAAAAACCACAATGAATAAAGTGCTGCAATTGTAAACTAATGGTGAAGGCAGCTCCTTTCCTTCTGGGAGGGACCATTCCTAGAACAGGAGGGCTGGCAAGGCATCTGCAGAGATGAGCCTTGAACACAGCCGCCCCCTCAGAGGTGCTCACGGATCTCCTCCCCACTCACCTTTACTGAGGCAGCCATTCCCCGCCCCAGCATCATCACAGAGGCCTGAGTGCTGAGTGCAACCTGTGATCTCCCTGACCCGGTGCAGACTGGGGAACTGCCTCACTCAAGGTGCAAGCTAGGACCTGTGATCTCCTTGACCCGGTGCAGACTGGGAAACTGCCTCACTCAAGGTCCAAGCTAGGACCTGTGATTGCCCTGACCTGGTTCACACTAGGAACACTGCCTCACTCAAGGTGCAAGCTAGGAAATGTATTTGCTCTCAAAACAGCCCAACTGATGAGCATGCGAGGAAGGGACCACGTGAAGTTTATGTATAGGGTCCGGGTTCCTGGGCACCGGCATCACCAGGGGAGCAAGACCACCACCCAGTCTTGGCACCTCACATCCGCTGCCTGCACTGCCAGCCGCCCCAGACCTAAACACAGAGAGGCCTGTGAATGCAGTCCTGTCCAGGGCAGCCTCCAGAAGTTGGGGAATCGGGTTTCATAGACCCCCACCCATGTCCTCTGCCTGACTTTCTGTAGAAAAAAACTCTAGTCCAAATAAATGTAACCAGAGAAGTGAGAGAATGCAGAAAGGCAAACAGTTAAGCAAGACAAGATAATACTACTTTAGCCACTAAACCAAGTCAAGGATCTTTAGTTCTTCCTCGAGGACTAGAGATAATATTCTGAGCCGTGTCCTTGGGGCTTTGGGGGTACCCCGAAACCCCACCAGGTGGGAGCAGTTAACGGTGTGTGGCCCACAAGCACGCAGAGGCCGGATGGGTTGGAACCAGGAGGTTGACGACGCTGACTCCGGATTACTTCACCACCAACCGAGCAGAAGAACGTCCCTGAGCTGATCGCGCCCTGCTCCTTGAACACTCCTCACGACCCTCTCTAGGTCGGGACACGGAGTTTTGAGGGGGTTAGCCTGCTGTGACTTCCCTTTGCATGCCAAAGCAGTAAAGCTAATTTATTTCTTCTTCTTCACCCAAACCCCCATCTCCGTGTTTCTCTTCGGCTCCTGTGAACAGAGGACAAATTTCAGCAGCGCTCAGCCCCAAGTGGAGCCTCTCCCCAGGGTTCTGCCCTCATCCCTTTTCTCTGGCGTCCCTCCCTCGGGGGCATGTCTGTGCTGGGAGATGGGCAGTAGTGGACTGACCTCTCCCCAGCCGGTCCCAGGGAAGCTCTGCTCCTGGAAGCCCCCCTCTGACATCTCCATCTCCAGGGTGTGCTCACACACCGCAGCTAGACCAACCTCCCCGATGGTGTCTGCTGCACCTCCCACCTTTCATACCCCCTGCCCCGTCACACTGATCTCTGCCTGGGCGTGATCCTGACCTCCACCTCCCCCCCATCCCACTTCCAGTGAGCTGCCCAGTCCAATGAAGGCTCCTGCCCGAGATCCCAGCTGCCACACACTTCTCCCTGAATTCCCGCCCTGCCTGCCAGCTGCTCCTGTGGATATCAGGCTTCTCCAGGAAGCGCAGACTATCTCTGTGCACACTCATGTTCTCTTTTTCTCTGAAGCACATCTAAACAGCTCATGACTTACAGCGTAACGTACACAGAGAGATAGGTAATTGAGAAGAGTTAAAACATCACACAAAATGCGGCTGCTCTTTGCAACATCATTACAAAACAGGCATTAGACTAAAATAAAAGTGCAGGTCCTCAACTATCCAAAGATTCTATGAGATGGAAGATAAAAACCTGAGTATCAGTGAGCTGCATATTCAGCTTTGGGAGCCCGGTTAAGCCTGGATGGGGCCACCATTCACGAGTTCCTCCTAAAGAAAGAGCTTAGCACTCCTGCTTGCTTAGTGCTAAACTTGGAAATCAACTCTGAATATTCATTGGAAGGACTGATGCTGAAGCTTCAATACTTTGGCCACCTGATACAAAGAGCCGACTCACTGGACAAAAACCCTGATGCTGGGAAAGATTGAAGGCAGGAAAACAGGGTGGCAGAGGATGAGATGGTTGGATGGCATCACTGACACAGTGGACATGAATTTGAACAAATTCTGGGAGATGGTGAAGGACACGGAAGCCTGGCGTGCTGCAGTCCATGGGGTTGCAAAGAGTCAGACGTGACTGAGCGACTGAACAACAACAGAAAACTTGCAGGAGAAAGAAACTAAATGTTCAAAAACAGCGAGTGTGACGACACGCGTACTCGGAGGCCAGGCGGGGCAGAGAGAAAACATGAAATCGGGCTTTCCGCTGGGCTGTTAGTTTAACAAGCTTTTACAAGTCTGCCCTGAATCTCAGGAGGGAGGGGTGCAAAAATTGATTGCATAGTTCCTCATTTTAACCACTTGGGACCCAGCCCAAGGTCCTTCCTCTGGCATTTATTGCTGATCTGGAAGGGAAAGGCTACAGTGTTGCTGTGGAAACCATTATGGGAGGAACAGATAACACTTCTATCTGAACCAGAGAAGATGCATCCAGGCATAAACACAGGCTGGCGTCGGAAGTCCTGGCCATGCCCACCCCTTGCCTTCCCTCTTCCTGCACCATCTCAGCTTCAGCCTTGATCCCCTCTTGCCCTGCGCCCTACCTAACCAGTTACCTGGTCTCCCAGCAACCACTCTCGGCATCATCTCCCACTCCTGTTCTTCAGTGAGCTGCACACGTGTCCAATCATTCCAACCCTGCCCTGGCGCGAAGACCCCGCCGTGCAAACATCTCTATTTCCATCCTCTCAGCTGCTTCATGCCCCTCGGGGTGCAGGTCTCCTTGGCAACTCAGTCCAATTCTTCCTGCCTCAGGGCATTTGCACCTAGCACCCCTCAGCCTGTAACATCCCTGGTGGTGAACCAGGAGTTTCTATTTTGTTCATCCTGATATTCTTGATCCCCAACAGAACTGCTGGCAATGTGGTGTTGGAAGCATGAAGGCAATAAGAATGCACCGAGCTGGGGGAAGCTTGCAATGATCAGGCTAAAACAGACAGTGGGGAGCATTTGGCTCAATCGAAGGGAAGTGTCTCAAATCCTGGGGAGTCCAAGGACAGATAAGAGAAGGTAAAGGTTTCTAACCTTGTCAGTGTTGGGTGACTGTGCTTAGTCGGTCAGTTGTGTCTGACTCTGTGACCCCATGGACTGTAGAGCGCCAGGCTCCTCTGTCCATGGGAATTGTCCCAGCAAGAATATGGAGTGGGTTGCCATGCACTCCTTCAGGGGATCTTCCTGACACAGGGATCGAACCCAGGTCTCCCGCATTGCAGGCAGATTCTTTACCATCTGAGCCACCAGGGAAGCCCAAGAATGGTGGAGTGGGTCATCTATAACGCTCATCAACTGGTTTAGTAAAAGGGGCCCATCTGCAGAGAGGGCTTCCTAGTTTTACAACTAATGATAATGATGACCATCCAACACATGCCTCTGGACGCTTATCCCCTTCTCTAAACTTAATTTGATAGGTTGTTGTTTTACAGTGGCTAAGTCATGCCTGACTCTTTGTGACCCCCATGAGCTGCAGCACACCAGGCTTTGCTGTCCTTCTATATCTCCCAGAGTTTGCTCTAATTCATGTCCATCGAGTTGGTGATGCCATCCAACCATCTCATCCTCTGTCGTCTCCTTCTCCTCCTGCCCCTAATCCCTCCCAGCATCAGGGTCTTTTCCAATGAGCTGGCTCTTCATAACAGGTGGCCAGAGTATATACTGGAGCTTCAGCTTTAGTATCAGTCCTTTCAATGAATATTCAGGACTGGTTTCCTTTAGGATTGACTAGTTTGATCTCCTTGCAGTCCAAGGGACTCTCAAGTCTTCGCCAACTCCACAGTTCAAAAGCATCAATTCTTCGGTGCTCAGTATTCTTTATGGTCCAACTCCCACATCCTTACATGACTACTGGAAAAACCATAGCTTTGACTATATGGACCTTTGTCGGCAAAGTGATGTCTCTGCTTTTGAATATGCTGTCTAAGCTGATCATAGCTTTTGTTCCGAGTGTCTTTTGGTTTCACGGCTGCACTCACCATCTGCAGTGATTTTGGATCCCAGAAAATAAAAGCTGCCACTGCTTCTACTGTTTCCCCATCTATTTGCCATGAAGTGATGGGACCCAATGCCATAATCTTAGTTTTTTGAATGTTGAGTTTTAAGTCAGCTTTTTCACTCTCTTCTTTCACCCACATCCAGAGGCTCTTTAGTTCCTCTTCACTTTCTACCATTAGTGGGATATCACCTACATATCTGAGGTTATTGATATTTCTCTAGGCAATCTTGATTCTGGCTTGTGAAACTGATGGGACAAAGGTCTTATTCCTTGGTATTTTCACAGACAGAGGCTGGGGCACAGGAGAAAATAAGCAATTGTTTAATTGATCCCTTTGCTATGTTGCAGCTTTATGACTTCATACAGTAAACTCAGCCAGCCTCTATCGTTTGTGCTAGTAATCTAATTCAGTGTCTACTGGTAAAAGTTCACCTTGAACGTGGGGATATACATCACCTCCGTTTCTCAGAGCAGCTCCGGTGTGGTAAGAGCCGAGCAAAGAGGCACCTGGACACAGGGGTCCCAGCCATCACCTGGCCCAGGTGCTGAACCTGCAGATTCAGCCTCCCCGGGGCCGTCCTGGAGTTCCCAAAGCTCTGAGGGGTGAGACTGTGATAGAAATGGACGGCCTTGAGTCTCCTGGGAGGTGTATCATCAGTGGCGCACCGCTAATAGTAACGGGACTGCGATGTGCTCAGCTACTCCTAATAGCACATGCTTTCATTCTAGTCATGACTAGAACAATTAATCACACAGGATATAACCCAGACTTCCAATTTCCACGGTGCTATCTATTAATTTTAAATTAATGCTGTGCCCTTTGTCAATGAGCTGCAGGTGCTTCATAATAAGAGAATAAACATAAGTACATAATGTAAGAACACTTTTGGCATCCACTATTTTTTTCTTTTTTACAAATGAGAGATGAAGCCAGCTTCCAGCTCTGATTTAAATGTGAAGTCAGAGCTGCAGCTTCTTCTTTTTATTGAGAAGAAAGAGCCCTGGGTGGGGGGAAGGGATTGCCCCCCATCCCCAGCCAGTCTCCCCCAGTCACCAGCCCTGTGGCCCTGGGGGGCTGGCCCCACCCTCCACGCGCCAGCTTCATTCTGCTGAGCAAAGTATGAGTGGCTTGGCTTTGTTCTCTCATGGGTTTTTTGCAAGTATCTTGTGAGATTGTAGTTGTTGTCCAGTCGCCAAGTTGTGTCCATCTTTCTACAAATCCCTGGACTGCAGCATGCCAGGCTTCCCAGTCCATCACTGGGAGTTTGCTCAAACTCATGTCCATTGAGTCGGTGATGCCATCCAACCCTCTCATCCTCTGCCGTCCCCTTCTCCTCCTGACCTCAATCTTCTCCAACATCACAGTCTTTTCCAGTGAGTCAATTCTTCACATCAGGTGGCCAGAGTATTGGAGCTTCAGCTTCAGCATCAGTCCTTCCAATGAACACCCAGGACTGATCTCCTTTAGGATGGACTGGTTGGATCTCCTTGCAGTCCAAGGGACTCTCAAGTGTCTTCTCCAACACCACAGTTCAAAAGAATCAATTCTTCAGTACTCACCTTTCTCTAAGGTCCAACTCTCACATCCATACATGACCACTGGAAAAACTGTAGCTTTGACTGTATTTTCAGGCTTTATTATCATAGAGCCTATTTTTCCCAAACTATACTAAAAAACTATAAAGACTATAGATTATAGGAATTACAACTTTATACAGAAAAATCCATATAGAAAAAAAGTGCCTTGAGATTCCTCAGTCTGTGTTTAGAATCTCAGCTAAAACCAAGGTAACTGTCTCCAAATAACTTGCCTGAAGCCCCTTGACTCCAGCCCCTCTGATCACGTCCCTGTTTTCCTTTCCTTGTTCTGTGTAAAGAACAAGAAAGCTGGTTGCGGGCATGATAGTGAAATGGTTGGGTCCCATGAGTCATTTTTAAAAGGATTTGTTCATTTCAGCACATTTGAATAGGGCCCAACTCTTACTTTATATGAATCTCTACTGAAGCATAACAGATATGCCTGAGTAACAACTGAGACTTCATCTGTGTGTGCATATCAGTTATCTGTTTCCATGTAAAAAAAATTCTGCAACCATAACAGCTTAGGACCACTGTATATATATATCTTATATCTTTAGTTTTTTTTTTAGATTAAACTTTAATTGATATACAAAAGCATACATTTAATACACACATCTTTGTGAGTATGGAGATATGCATGCACCGATGATTGAGGGCAGGAGAAGGAGGCGACAGAGGATGCAAGGGTTGGAGGGCATCACCGACTCACTGGACATGAGTTTGAGCAGGCTCTAGGAGACAGTGAAGGACAGGGAAGCCTGGTGTGCTGCAGTCCATGGGGTGGCAAAGACTCAAACTTCACTTAGCAATTAATTGAACAACAATGACACTAGCACAACACCCATTGTACCCACCACTTCCAAAGCAGGTTCTTGTGTTCTTTTTTGTGTGTGTGTGGTTTCTTTTTTTTTTTTTGGTAAAAGCATTTAATATGAGATTTATCTTCTTCACCTGTTTTTAAGAGCACAATACTGTATGAATTCAACCACACTGTACTATCCCACAGGGTCTGTGGGTCAGGAATGAGGAGGGCACAGCTGATTGACTGGGTCCTCTCATTACAGTCACAAGCCTGCGAAGGATTGGCCGGAAGTAAGTTCGCACTTGGAAGTACTGGGAAGGACCCACTTCCAAGCGCCCTCAGGGTGTGGGCAGAAAGCACTCCTTGTAGCTCTCAGCTGGGGCTGCCCTCAGCTCTTTGGCCAGTTACTTCCTCAACCAGCAAAGGCTTCTCTAGAGCCAGTCTGCTTAGACCGCTTCAGATAATACGGTATAATCCCGGAGATGACTTTTGCCATATTTAGCTGTTAAAAAGCAAGTCATATCTCTCACCTGTATTCAGAGGTGTAGCTACCTTCTGCAGGGGATGAGGAGATGCCTTAGAGATCTGGCCTCCTTTAAAGGGCATATACATCCCACCCCGTGTGAAACAGATGGTTGGTGGGAAACTGCTGCGTAGCAGGGGGAGCTCGGCTCAGGGCTCTGTGATGACCTGGGGGCTGGGACGAGGGGAGGGAGCCTCTAGAGGGAGGGGACACACGTCTACTGGTAGCTGATTCACGCTGATACAGCAGAAACCAATACTGTGTTGTAAAGCAATTACAGTGCAATACAAAGGGGACTTCTAGAAGCTCCAAGGCAAAGCCCCACCCTCACATAAATAATCACCAAACTTTGAATGGTTTATTTCTACAGTTTTCTGAAAGTAAGGCTTACCTGTATGAGAAGGCTTTTAGATGGGAGCATGTTGCAAAAATGAACCCTGCGAGAGGCCAGTGTCACACACACACACACACACACACACGCCTGATTCAGTGTATTGTGACAGGCTTCTACCAACGTGATGTGCAGGTGTAGGGGTGGAGGGGTCCCAGATCGACAGGAGGGGGCTCTTTCTTGCACTCCTGCATGCTCAGTCACTGGCTGGGAGCTGCCTGGGGTGACTCCGGGGGACCCTCCTCCTCCACCCTCCTGCTGGGCGCAGCGGAGCCAGAACTCAAAGCCCATTTCCCTGATCTCACACTAAACGGACCACGTGCTTTTCAGATGTTATTCCTGTGCTTTAGGCATTCCACTAGAATGCTGAAAACACACTCTAATTTTTAAGGCTTCAACTAGGCAGTGCTTTTTTTGAGAGCTTTGATTTACAAAATTGGGAGTTGGTTTACAGTTGATTTCAGAACTTTCCATAACGGAGTCATGGGTAGGGAGAGGGTGTTATTTAGTTTTCAAGACTCCAAGATCATTTCACTGGGAAGCTAGTCGAGACCTCCCCTGGGAAATCACATCTAGGGAATTTTGCTTTCTTGGTGTTTTATTAGGTTTTGTTTTATTATTTTGGTTTTGGGATATTGAACACGTAACCCACAGGATTTTCTTATATATATATTCTGATTGTGTATATATATAGAGAGAGCAAGATGAGGAAGGCATATACACATACATATGATATATGGTCTATATTCAGCTTATGTGCACATCTATACATATGTATATATGTATGTGTGCATATTTTTTTGACTTTTTAAGATTTTAAGTTGGAAGCAAGTGAAATAGGAAAAGACAAGTCTCCTGATGCCTCAAAATCCTACTTCTAAGGATAACTGTTTCATAGACAGAACAGACTGTGATAGGTTGTTTTGTAACCTAAATGAATGAGGATAAAAATTATTCAGAAAAGAACAATTCTGAAGGCAAGCCTTAGTCATTTATAACTAAAAATGTTTAGTAAGAAAAGCTTATCATCTGAATGTATATTTTCTTTAAAGCAGTTGGGGGTTTTTCTTAAACCAGCCAGTGGGCAGTGGTTCACTGACCCTCACAGCAACTGTAGGAAGCAGGAACTGTTAGTGCGTCATTTTAGAAGTCAGGGACTCAGGGCTTAAAGAGAAGATGGGACTTGCCCTAAACTACATGGTCCAAATGTGAGCATGTGCTCAGTCGTGTCTGACTCTGTGACCCCATGGACTGTAACCCGCCAGGCTCCATGGGATTGAGGTCCATGGAGGTCCATGTAACAGAGGTCCATTGAGGTCCATGTAACAGAGGTCCATGGGATTCTCCAGGCAAGAATACTGGAGTGGGTTGCCATGCCCTCCTCCAGGGGATCTTCCTGACCCAAGGATCAACCCACATCTCTCGTGTCTCCTGCATTGGCAGGTGGATTCCTTACCACTGCACCATCTGGGGGGAAGCACTCATGGTCCCGAGGTTTAGCATTTTTTCTCTGTTTTTAGTTAAACTTATTTGTAAACATGTAAGATGATAGAAGCATGGGTATTGCAGAATAGAAGTTGGAGGTAAGGATACTAACCATGAAAGCAATCTAAAAGGCTTTCACTCTTTTAAACAGTTTTCCCAAGCTATTTTAAAGAACAACCTATGGAAAGCTGAAGGTAGCGACATGGTTGATCTGCTGATTATATCCTTCACATTTTCCCACTTGAGTGAGGAGAGCTGATCTTTGCACTTGTGAGCAGAACACATTTGCAGATTAAGGATCAGGGTTTTAAGTGGTGCCGTTTGAGGGGTGTAACTGAAGAACAGCTGGGGCAGAAGTACGCCATCGGTGCTGACACGGCCACAGCCTGCTCCTTCGGGGCACCGTCTACATTTAGGGAGGCAGCGTTGGTCAAGAAGGGAGCTTTCTGTCACACAAAGCCTGTGTGGGATCCTGCACCATAAGCGGAGATGCACAAGCCGGTGTAGTGACTACTAACCAAGCTGAGCAGAGCAAAGCTCATGAAATTGTCATCACAGGTCAGTTTGGGTCCTGTGTGGAAAGAACGTGAGACACGGTGCTGAGATGCATCCTTGCAGCTGCACTAAGGATTCTCTTTCTGATCCGGCAAGCTTGGCTCTTGTCAAGGGGAGTGCCATGTTTGCAGTGGAAATGAGAGGCGCTTGTGACCCTGTGTGGCTAACGCCTGGGTTCCTCTTTACAGATTTCCACTGAATGCAGCATTCTGATGACCTCCACACGGTAACACAAAACCAAAGTCCACAATGTCAGAAGCCCGGAGCTCTCCTGAGCTTACTCAAAACCCAAAAGACACCTAGCTCACTCTTTCCAGAGGAGAATAAGCCATAGTTTAAGGAAGCAGGCTCCAAATGGGCCACTAATATTCAAATCAGAGATTCTGAGTCTGACAAAAGAGCCTAATTTGGGAAAGACAAGAGCACCATCCTCAATCGGGAAAGCCCATCCTTACGTGGAGAGGGCCATCATTACGTGATCAAAATACCCTTCCCCCACCCCCCTAGCTTGATGGATATAATTGACATTTAACATCATGTAAGTTTAAGATCAATTATGTGATGATTTGATGCATGTATATACTGTGAAATGATCATCACAGTAAAGTCAGTGAACACCTCCTATACAACAAGGTTAATTGTTTCACCCAACATAATAATAACCTTTCTCTTTTGGTTTAAGAACATTTAAGATCTACTCTCCTAGCTACTTTCAGGTATAAAAAAATTTCTAACTACAGTCACCATGCTGTACATTAGATTCCTAGAACTTACCATATAATTGAAAGTTTGCACCCCTTGACTAACTTCTTACCATTTCTGCCTTAATGCCAGCCCCTGGCAATCACCAAGCCACTCTCTATTTGTTCAGCTTTTTCAGATTCCACGTGTGACATTATACAGTGTTTGTCTTTCTCCGTCTGGCTTACTTCACTTAGCATAAAGCCCTGAATGTTCACTCATGTTGTCACAAATGACAAGACTCCTTTCTTTTTTTATGGCTGAGTAATATTCCATTGTGCTTCCCAGGTGGCTGTGTGATAAAGAACCCACCTGCCAATGCAAGAGATGCAAGTTTGATCCCTGGGTTGGGAAGAGCCCCTGAAGAAGGAAACGGCAAAACACTACAGTATTCTTACCTGGAAAACCCCATGGACAGAGGAGCCTGACTGTCTATAATCCTTGGGGTTGCAAAAGGGTCAGACACAATCCCCAACTAAGCAAAAACAATATTCTGTTGCACTAATATTATACCTACACTTTTTTGTCTCCAACCTGTGTCAATGGACACCTTGATTAGTTCCATGCTTTGATTTTGGATTAA
This sequence comes from Cervus elaphus, assembly GCF_910594005.1. Classification (NCBI taxonomy): domain Eukaryota; kingdom Metazoa; phylum Chordata; class Mammalia; order Artiodactyla; family Cervidae; genus Cervus; species Cervus elaphus. Next base: position 67,419,006 of record NC_057839.1, read on the forward strand.
TGCTGCAATGTACATTGGGGTGGAGATATCCCTTAAAGACAGCGATTTCGAATCCTTTGGTTATATACCTAGAAGTAGGATGACTAGATCATTTGGAAGTTTTACTTTTAATGTTTTAAGAACCCCATACTCTTTTCCATAGTGACTGCACTGGTTTACATTCCCACCAACAGTGCAGAAATGTTCGTTTTTCTCTGTATCCTCTTCAGTTCTTGTTGTCTCTTGTCAAAATGGTCTCTCTAACAGGTGTGAGGAGTTATCATGTGGTTTTGATTTACATTTCCCTGTTGGTCATTAATGTTAAGTATATTCGATATAGTTCTTGTCCAGTTGTATGCCCTCTTTAGAAAAATTTCTACTCAGGTCCTTTATCCATTTCTATCATTTGCCTTTTTTGCTATTGTGTGAGTTTCTTATATATTTTGCATATTGACCACTAATCATTTAACTGTCTTGCAAATATTTTCTCCCACCGAGAGGTTAATTTGTTTTGCTGATTGTGCCTTTTGTTGTAACTTTTGCTGATTGTGCCTTTTTAGTTTGATATAGTCCCACTTGTCTATTTTTTCTTTTGTTGCTTGTGCCTTTAGAATCATATTTTAAAAATCATTGGCAAGGCTGGTGTCCAGGAGCTTTCTGCCTACGTTTTTTTCTAGGAGTTTTTATTTTATCTAAGCCTTAAATTAAGATTTCAAGTAAATTATTGTGAGGATTGTAAGATATTGCTTCAATTTCATTCTTTAACATGTGAATATCCAGTTTTCTCAACATCATTTATTGACTAGATTGTCCTTGAATAGAATCTATTGAATAGATTCTTGGCTCTGATGTCAGACATTAGTTGACCATATCTGTGTGCGGTTATTTCTGAGGACCTCGGTTCTCTCCTGTTGGTCTACGCATGTTTCTGCGCCAGTACCGTAGGGCTGATTCTTACGTGCGTATGTGCTCAGTGGGTCAGTCGTGTTTGCGACCCCATGGACTGTAGCCCACCAGGCTCCTCTGTCCATGGGATTTTCCAGGCAAGAATACTGGCGTGGGTAGCCGTTTCCTTCTCCAGGGCATCTTCTCCACTCAGGGATGGAACACTCGTCTCTTGCATCTTCTGCCTTGGGAGGCAGGTTCTTCGCCACTGCACCACTTGGGATAGCTTCATAGTATTGTTTGAAATCAGGAAGCATAATACTTGCAGCTTTGCTCTTCTTTCTCAGGATTTCTTTCCTCTGTGTTGGAACAACAAAAGTCTGATTCGTGTTTGTTTTACTTTCTGTGAAAAATGTCATTAGCATTTTGATGATGATTACACTGAATCCATAGATGGCTTATAGACATTTTGATAGCATTAATTCTTCCCATTCATGAATGTGGAATATCTTCCCATTTATTTGCCTTCTATTTCTTTCATCAATATCTTATACTTTTTAATGTCTTAAAGTTTTCATCTCTTTTGTAAAAATTTGTTTCCATATTTTTGATACTATTGTCAATAAGAATTTTTCCTCTTATTTCTTTTTCAGATAGTTTGTTGTTAGTGTTTAGAAACCTGATTTTTGTATGGTGATTTTGCATCCTGCAACTTTACTGTATTGGTTTATTACTTCTAAGAGTTTTTTGGTGGATTCTTCAGCATTTTGTTTACATAAATTCATTTAATCTGCAGTTAACAATTTTACTTCTCGTTTTCTTACTTGGATGGTTTTTAACTTCCTTTTTGCCTGGTTACTCTGTCTAGGGCTTCCAGGACTGTGTTGAATACGAGGGGTGAGACTGGGCACCCATGTCTTGCTCTTGATCACAGAGGAAAATCTTTCAAACTTGCATCAAGTATGAATTATCTGTGTTCTTGTCATATGCGGCCTGCATTATGTTGAGATATTTTCTATCTTAATATGTTAACAGCTTTCATCGTGAACAAGCATGACTGACGATAACAGGTCCAGGCCAACCTCAACAATCAGCCAAGTAAGGCATCTGTTTTTACAAACACAACTTGTCGTTAATTGTTAGGAGAATGGAGAAATGCAATCATTAGGAAAATGGTCAAAGACAATCATCAACAAAGAAGTGATACCTGAAATTTAATACTGAAGGTGGAATAGGGTGTTAACATGGTCTCTCCACTCTAGTAAAATAAAATTTCATGTATGCTGTGATAAAGAATCTACCTGCAATGCAAGAGAAGTAGGATAAAACTCTGGGTCAGGAAGATCTCCTGGAAAAGGGAACAGCAACCCACTCCAGTATTCTTGTCTGGAGAATCCCATGGACAGAGGAGCCTGGTGGGCTATAGTTCAAAGTGTTACAAAGAGTTGGACACAACTGAGTGCACAATGCATGGGGTCACCAAAAAGTTAGAGCATTTGTTCTTCTTTTATACCTAATTCAGAAGACAAGGAGGGCATCCACATGAGAAAAAACCAGGATTCCTGTAAAACTCGAGTCACTTAAACTGCAAATGGCCTGCCTGCTAGCATGTGAGTCACGGAGAAGAGCATTTTAACAGCAGGGGGAAATCGCAACAGGGAAACACTCTGTTTATAAACTAAGGAGAGAGTGCATACATTTCATGCTCATTTTAATGTCTCAGGTGAATGCTTGTTTCTGTACATATCTGAGCCCTTTCAGTTTTCCAACATTTACCCATTCTGCAATGTAAGCAGTCTTTTTATAGTGACAGAGCGCTTCCACAATGCTCACTTCAAGAGGAAATATGCATTTCACTCCTGGCATGATCTTTGGTTTAATTTCCAATGATGGAAGTCCAGGTGGGAAATAGAGCTCACTCTTCAATTTCAAGGCAATTCTGTTTCCAATGAGGCAGAGCACTCATCAGACACCTTCAACCCATCTGCTTACTGCAAACCGAGCTCCAAATCTCTGAGACAGAATTGTTGCAGGAAGGGGGGACCCCTTCCAGGGCTCGAAACTGGGCTCTTGTCTAACACTCGGAAATGAACTGTCCGAGGAGACACATGTGCTGAGAAAGCAAGAGATTTTATTGGGAAAGGGCGCCAGGGTGGAGAGCAGGAGGGGAAGGGAACCCAGGAGAACAGCTCTGCCGCGTGGGCTTGCATTCTTGGGTTTTGTGGTGATGGGATTAGTTTCCAGGTTGTCTTTAGCCAATAATTCTGACTCAGAGTCCTTCCTGGTGCTGCATGACTTGTTCAGCCACGATGGGTGCCAGCGAGAAGGATTCTGGGGGTCGGACATGTGGTGTCTCCTTTTGACCTTTCCCAAACTCTTCCGGTTGCTGGTGGCTTATTAGTTCCGTGTTCCTTGCCAGGATCTCCTGTCATAAAACAACTCATGCAGATGGTTACTGTGGTGCCTGGCCAGGGTGGGCGGTTTCAGTCCATGTGCTTTGCCTCACGGAATCAGCCTGGTTGTCATTAACATCTAAGCAAAGAAAACCGTCAGATTAGCAATCTAATTGTGATGGAATCCTACACTTGGCAGGATTCTACAGCGCTGTCGCTGTGGGTTTAATTTCTAAAACTGGTCATCTGGCAGCTGCCACCGAGGGCCGTCCCTGTCCAGTGTTGGGACAGAGCCTCTGGGAGGTTAGCTGGGGCCACCTGGCTCCACGCACGTCATGCCAGGACCTCGGAAGGAAGCGTCTGGTGAGACGACCCTTCAAGTCCTTGGGTGCCTGCCCCAACGCACTCTCTGCTATGCAGTGTTCATCACACAACATATTAAAAGAGCATAGCATCACTCAAAATACGGAGAGCATCTCTGCGGAGCTTGGCGCAGTGGGTCAAGAATCTGCCTGAAATGCAGGAAATGTAGGCTCAATCCCTGGGTCAGGAAGATCCCTTGGAAGAAATGGCAACGCACTCCACTATTCTTGCCTGGAGAATCCCATGGACAGAGGAGCCTGGCGGGCTACTGTCCATAGGGTCACCCAGAGGCAAACATGACCGGGTGACTAAGTGCATGGAAGGCGTTGAGCGGGGCAGACACAGGCGATGGGAGAGCCTGCCTGCAGGACGGTGGGTGAGAGGCCGGCTGAGCGGGGACGGCGTGAGGCCCACTCTCCTGGGCGGGTCTGCAGGGCCGGGGGTGGACACGCGGGGACTCGGACGGGTCGGTTCTGACGCAGACACTGGGGGCCGGGCAGGGAAGAGCAGGGTCTGTGTGTGAGCAAGGAGGCGGAGACAGACACACTGCTCACACGCCACACACACGCACACCGTGGACACCACATGCACACATACACTGTGCCCAACACACCACACACACCCCACGCACACCACACTATGCACATAACTTCACACATGTAACATACACATCACACCACACACACACACACCACACACCACATACATGTTACACACCATACACACACACACACCACATACAGCAGACACACTATGCACATCACACCACACACACAACATACATGTTAGACGCCATACACACACACACACCACATACAGCAGACACACCGTGCACATCACACCACACACACAACATACATGTTACACACTACACACACCCCACGCACACCACACTATGCACATCACTTCACACATATAACATACATGTCACATACCATACACACACACACACACACCACATACAGCAGACACATTATGCACATCATACCACTCACATAACATACATGTAACGCACCATATACACACACACACCACATACACCAGACACTATGCGCATCACACCACACGCACAACATACATGTTACACACACACACACCACATACAGCAGACACACTATACACATCACACCACACACACACACACCACACCATACAAGCAGCACATACAACACACAACATACACACTACACACATGCGCATGCCTCACACCACACACACCACATACACACACCAGAAACATTCCACACCATACACAATAGACAAAACACAATCCATAATCCACACACCACATCCACATACTCAGTGCATGCACAATACGTAATACAGACCACACACAGAGTACACATCTCACATGCAACACATCACACACACACAGTGCCCCAAACTACACATACACTGACACAGTACATAGCACACACACATGCCAGAAACGCCACTCACTGCACACAGAATATTACATGAGGTGAAACTTAGAATCACAAGTTCCAATGCGCACGAACAAGAGAAATTCCATGAAAATTCAAGCTTCACAAACTTGACTAAAGGAAGCAGGCATTCAAAGTGAAAGTTAAAGTTGCTTAGTAGTTTTGGGCTCTTTACGACTGCATGGACTATACAGTCCATGGATTCTCTAGGCCAGAATACTGGAGTGGGTAGCCTTTCCCTTCTCCAGATGATCTTCCCAACCCAGGGATCAAACCCAGGTCTCCACACTGCAGGTGGATTCTTGACCAACTCAGCTATCAGGGAAGCCTAGGCATTCAAAAGAACACACAAATAATGGAAAAATCTTCAAAAAAAGAAGGAATGATGTCTAAGAGTCAAAATAAGAATGGTAAAGCAAAAGGCTGATATGAAACAGGCAGAAACAGATTTTTAAAGACCAGTTAGAAAGTACAAAAATATAGTTTCACAAGATAAGTACTGGATAACAGAAAATCATTAGAGATTTAAAAGACAGTACCAAAATATGGAACCTAAATACTAAGAAATAAAGAGATAGAACACATGAAAATGATCCTCAAAGGGTTAAAGGTAAAGTAAGAGGCTCCATCACACCAGGAGGGAGCATTGCCTGCAAGGTGAGCAGCAACGTCTGTAGTGATGACGGCTTAGGACTTTCAAGTAAGTAGACAGTTCACACGTGTGTTCAGAGCACATGGCAGAAGTGCATATTCAATCCTTAGCAGAATGCACTTTAAAAAATCTATATCTAGGTGCATTCTAATAAAACTGAAGATCCTCAAAGGTCAAAAGAAACTTACAAACACTTTGAGAAGAAGAAAAAGATGTAAGCCACAGAAGACAGTAAGCTCTTAAATAAATGTTAAAATTAAGCACACCTCAAAAAAAAAAGCAATGAAAGAATTCAGTAC